>NC_134457.1:37717897-38317897 GCF_047948215.1 Lycorma delicatula | reverse complement strand
ATTAAAAATTTTTATAGTTAAAGAATGTTTTATATTATTTAAAATAATATTATTTCTAGAATGAAAAAGTAGAATAATATATATATATATATATTCTACTACACTGAAAATTTATTCTACAGACATCAGTATTATTATAAATTATTTAACTATAATAGCTGAAAGGTTCATAACTACTGAAAGATATTGTGTTGATGTCAATGAATGAAAACAAACAATGTACCTACAATCTAACCAAAGAACAAATA
Source organism: Lycorma delicatula (assembly GCF_047948215.1). NCBI lineage: Eukaryota > Metazoa > Arthropoda > Insecta > Hemiptera > Fulgoridae > Lycorma > Lycorma delicatula. The sequence goes on along the minus strand of NC_134457.1, from coordinate 38,317,649 downwards.
ATTATTTGGTTGTAAGACAGAAGTGATAAAAATATTACGATGACAAGTAATGAAGAAACAACATAAATTTTGTATTCTACATTTTACTGTAAAGCACTTAAGAATTGTTTATCATGTGCTTATGAAAATAATCTTAAGCACATGTAACAATCATTATCATACATACCAATCTTTTACTATTTTAGCATATATACTGTCCTGCAATTTCTTTTAAAAAAAAATCACAAAAAACAAAATTTTTTAAAGAAAGTAGACTAAGTATTAGCTATAGTGATTATGTTATATAATGAAAAGAACAAAAATATGAAGCTGTATGTGTAATTTAAATATTAAGTCAATAATTAATTAATGACAATACTTTTACATCCCAAAATCTAAATGGTTTTGTCATTCAAATGAATCTGACATTATAAGTTTCAGATTGTTGTGACTGTTCTATATATAAATTGTTCTATTATTTTATCAATTTTTAGTGAGCATAAATGGCACATTAATAAGTTTCTTATTACTTTTCATTTTATTTTTGATACTGATTTATGATAGTGTAAATTCAAAGTTAAATAAGAAAAAAAATTAAGTGATTATTTATGTATTTTCATCTAATTTAAATGTTTATAATAAAATAGTCATTTTTATTATGTCTATTAACATTTATTCAGCTTTCCCTGCTATTTCTGGCTAGATAGTAAACAGGTACCACATCCAGGTTTTACATAGGTAAACCTGAGAATGATGTACTGTCTTACATGTAATTTATAGAAATCCTAATCATTCTGGATTGAAATCAATCAAAGTTTTGTAGAAATATTCTCAAAATTTGTTGTTGAAATTCATTTAGAAGTTCAAAAATTTTGCAAAAACAATATAACATGATTTATTCAACTTGAATGAGTTCATCAATCATCATTTGCTCTTTTCCCATCATTGTTGGTATCAGTTCATCCATCTCCAAATTTGTAGCTCCAGTCATCCACAGCATTATCATTTATAATATTATTGCTAGAGTATGTTCGAAAAGTTGCTGTGGAGTATGCTTTAGAATTATGTGGTGCATTCTCTTCTTTTGGCATTAGGTTTGGTTGTTCTGTTGGTTCGTTGGGTACTGCTCAGTAATAAATAAAGACAGCAGTTGAATTGTGATTGAACGTGCTTCATTTCATTTTGTCTTGTTTTGTTAATTGGAATCAATTGTTGAAAGAAACATAATGGTTCTTTCAGTAGAGGAAGTCATTTTTCTCATTGAACATATCTTTTGTGAAGGTGATAAGTATACTGATTTAGTTAAGACAAGTTTTCTGAAAAGTTTCTAAATACTCTTGTTCCTCACCACATAGCAGTTTGAACTCTTATCGAAAAATCTCAGGTAACAGGCACTGTTGAAGATGTTGATTGAAGTGGAAGTCCACTTAACCTAAACGAACAGAAGCTGCTTGATATTTCAGATGCTATGGTCGAAGTCCATCAAAGTCAATGCACAAGTTAGCACAGCAGCAAGATATCGGACTTGTTACCGTACATAAAGGTGTAAGAAAAGAACTGAAACTTTCCCCCTATAAGATAATGTGTGTTCAAGAAGTGAAACCTATAGATTATGCCAAAAGACTAAATTATTGTCAATGATTTAAACATTTTATTGACCAAAATTCCGTAAGTATCCTCGACATTACGTTTTTTACAGATGAAGCATGGTTTCATCTAGGATGGTATATTAATTCACAAAATATACTATTGTGGTCAACAACTAATCCCCATGAATTACACAAACAATCTTTACATGAAGTGAAAATTGGAGTCTGGGTTGGTGTGAGTAGAATGTGCATTGTGAGTCTTTTTTGAAAATTTAGTTAATAATAATAATAATAGTTATTGTGCTGTTTTGACAAATTTCATTAGTCAGTTAACATAAGTGGATATCAATCAAGATTGGTCCCAGCACACACAGCTAACAGGTAAATTACTTTTTTATAAAATGTCTAGTGAACAAATCATTTTGATGTGTTTGTGGCCTGCACGATTGCCTAGATCAACCACAATCTGACTTCCCCATTTTACTTTCTATGGGAGGGGAGCAAAATATGAAGTGTATCATAACAGACCATGCACATTTGACAAACTAAAAACTGAAATAATTATAAAATAATTTTTTATATCAATAAAAACAGAAAAATTATGCTGAAAATTGGCTGTCTATTTTTATTACTCATTGAATAATGCATCATTTTGGCACTAGGGATGCAATAATACTTGATAGTATTTATCAGTAGTGTTTATGTATGTGTGTGTTTTTCTTACAGTATCTCATAATAGAATATTACAAATCATATATGTTTAACAAAATTAGCACATGCATATTAGTTAGTTACCACAACCAGAGTGGATTAGGTTTGATTCTTCCAATACTCGCTTACATAGATAGCTTTGTAATTATTTTCTATTAGATTGCCATGGTTACTGGAGTGAGTAATCAGAGGACATGCTAACAGGTGTTTGTAGTCTTGGATCAGTCCGCAATGATATCTTGTGAGTTCTTCAGCATATCTCAACTTAGTGAACTTTGTTTTTGGATCCATCACGCCTGTTTGTAGGCAATTTAGAGTAAGCGATTCAGAGGCATGTGGTAACTGTAATCCCACCAAAAATTTTTTGTAATGTTATGAAGGATTGTAGAACTAGATTTTGCCCTATCTCTAATTTTCATGTCTTGAAAGAAACAAGAACTACTTCTGACAAACAAAGCAAGCTTTTTCTCGACTTCAAGTGGTTGGTCTTCATAGTCAAAGACAGGATGACAAGGGTCTGAAGTCTGTTTCTTTTGCTCACCTTCTGTCTCTACATTGCATCATATTTGTAGTGAGTTGACTCCAATGAGGGAGAAGATCTTCCTAACAGTCATAGGTCTAACAACATGCAGAAATGATCCAAGTCATCTCATTAATTGCCACATCTACTTGTTTCAAGAGGCCAAATTTCTGCAAACTGGCACTGCATATTTCACAGCTAAGAGGCACACAGCCATGGCTAAGGTTTGGTGAGGTGCACAGCCCATGGCTGTGCAAACCTCATAATGTACCTTCAGTTTTCTAGCACAGACCTTCATGTTGTTTCTAGCACAGACTTTGAATTTTGTTCTGTGATGAAATTTAATTGAGTGTGCTGGATAGTATATGATTAAATACCATGCCTTACAAGGCTTTGAATAGATGATATAAAAAAAGCCTGGTAGGGAATACATTGTTTCAATTGGTTTTATCTGGTTTCAGAAGAGCCACAACTGGGATTTTCCTCCAGTTTTGAGTATTTTCAGGATGTGATGCAGTTGTTCATATGATCCACACCCATTTAACAGTTCTTTCATCAATCCGCTTTACTAAACATCTAGTCCAACACCGTTGTTTTTCATTTCATTAACAACTCTGTTAAATTCTTTAATTGTGAATGGGGTACTCAAAGATGAATGTTCATTTCCATGTCTTAGTTAATTTTCTTTTGTTGTGATTTTTCAGTCTATCATTTTACAGTAGTTGGTCAGCTACTTGGTCAGGTGTCACATGGCTATGAGTCATTATATATTATAATAGGCATAGAAAGCTGTACGGTCATTACTCATATTCTTCAGTAGTTTATGTCTATGCCTGCTGTTCTCCTTCATGTATAATCATTGAAAGTGGTTGCACCATTTCTCCTGTTTGGATGCTGATATTGCAATCAGAAATTGCTCTGGCTTCAAGAGTTTGGTCTGTTACTTTGAATAGTTACTGATATCCTTCCAATGATCTTTGAGATTGAAAATTGAGACCTGCAATGTACTGCATAATGCTCTCTCTTAGTATATGATGTTGAGATATTTTCTTGACAAGATTGATGAACACTTCATAGAATTTTATTTCTTGGAGATTATCTCTAGATCTAGTTGTTGAGCAAAATTATCCCATTTAGACTTCTTAAAATTAAATAACTTTTGAAAGGAACTGTGTATGGCTGTATTGATACTGAAACTATGTAGGTTATGAGTTGATATCTGAGAAATGGGTCTTCTACATGCATGACAAGTAACTGAGAAATTGTGGTGCTTGTGAATATTGGTTCAAATAACTGTGCTTTTTATTATTCAGAACTTATGCTGCTGGATCATTAATATCTTTAAATAAAGTCCTTGTTAGTCTGATCAATATATGTTTTATTTGTACTTAATTTATAGTACATTTAGATACATTGTCACTTCTTTAAATATTATGTCATTAGTAAATTATCTCACACTGTTAAGTTTAAAATAGTGTAAAGATAGAATATTAATGTTTAAAAAGAGTATTACTAATTAATGTATTTATATTTAGTTTAATATTTTAAGTTACATCCTTTAGTCATTGATTTAGACTAACAATATAATTAGAAAGAAAAAAAGTATATCATAAAAAACAGCTGTTGAACTCATCAACTAGAATAAAAAATTTATATGCTTTAAATAAGTTAAGAAGAAAAGAATTAGTTTATTTACCATTAATAAGGACATGAAACTGAACAAATATGTTGTCTGCTGGGTTATACTTTTGTTGCCATCTCCTGTGTTTAAAAAATGATGTTAGCTTCGTGTTGTGGTTTAGTTTTAGCTCCTTTTGTTCTGCCCAGTTGTTGAGTTCTTCACCATTTAGATCTGTTTCATTGTATTCCTACAATATTGGCAACTGAAACCACCCATGACAAACTTAATCTTATGGTTTTGGAAGTTACTGAATTACGTTCTGAGGTCACTGTATATGAATCCAGTTTGATGGTTAGAATTTCAATTTCATTACATAACTCGTAACCGATTTGATGGTTGGATCTGATTTTGAGGTAAATAGTTTCTGGTGTGTCAGAATAGTGGCTCCTATAGGTCATGCAGTCTTTTAATGACTAATTTCATTCCATTAATTTTTGATCCATATTAGCTTACCCTCTATGGGTTTCTTATAAAACTAAAATATCATATGTCACTGAATAAAATTTATTTATTTGAAGATATGCCTTTAAATAATCAATATTCAACTACACCTTTGTGAGAAAGAAATTAATGATAATTTTTTTCAATAGGTATTTCACTCTGAAAGAAAGCTTCTGGTTTGCATTAACTTCTTTTACACCTCAGGGTGGAGGTGAAGTACCTAAGGCATTGAGTGGAAGAACATTAGTGGCAGCATACTGGTTATTTGTTGTACTAATGGTAGGCACGTTTACAGCTAATCTTGCTGCTTTTCTTACTATTGAAAGAATGCAGGTTAGTCTCATAAACGTTTTTTAAATTGAAAGTTCATAATTATCATTCAACAAGTATTAGTAAATTTTTTTTTAATCTATTATTAGGTTTATTTTTTAATGTAATATCAAAAAATAAAATGTCTATTTTAATTTGAAATGGTTGTAACTAGGCTTATTTCTGTAATAATTAATTTAGTTTTAATATTTTATTATGCTTTTTATATGATCAACTGGTTTTATTTTAATAAAACATTAAATAAATAAATAAAAGACATCATTTACTCTGATTTTTTCTCTGTAAGTAATATACCTACAGTAGTATACTGTAGGTAAACAATTTGGAAAACAATAAGGAATTGCACACTTCCTTCTACTTACACTGAGAATGAATGAAAACCAGCTAAATAAGGAAATCTCTGACCAAGAATAACAATAGAAAAGTAACTACCAAGTGGTTAAAATGAGTCAAAGAAGATCTAAAAGAAGCAAAAACAGAAACAAAAAATCATAGGCAGGGACACACTCAGGGAAAAACTCAAAAATTTTGAAGGATTCCAGGATAAAAGGAAAAGAAAATGAACCCAGCAAAGGCGAGAACACTAATACAAAATGAAAAATTACTGGAAATAAATGAAAAGGGATGTCAATAAGCAAAATAAATATAAATATAGAGATGACAATAAATAGATGTAAAATTATGGTTCTATAGATATGTATCGAAAAAAAATTAAAATCATTATATTCAAGAAGTATTTATTTAATTGATTTACCTTAGATAATGTTGAAAACAAACAAATTCCACCATTCTTAGCTTATTACTTAAGACTTCATCTTGCTCATTTCAAAACATCTTCAAGTTACTTTACGAGGACAAAACTATTTAAAATTTGAGTGATCAGTTCAAGTACCATATTAACTTTGAATTTTAAGACCTCACTTCATCCAACCCCCGTGAGCAGTAATCTAATGGAGTGGGATTTGAAGACCTTGGTGGCCAATTAACAGGTCATCTTTGAACAATCCATTTTCCAGCAAAATGTAAATTTAAAAATTATCTTAAAAGACAAGTCCTTGCTGAATTTTACAGTAGAGAAGCTTTGATGTTGAAAATAGTGTACATTTATTTTGAGAGTAGGTCATTTTCGAGTAGAGAAAAATTCATTCAGTAAAAGTTCTTGATAACACTGCCCTGCAAGATGATCTTCTAACATGAAAGGGCCAATTAACTGATCATATCAGTTAATTATCATATCACATCACACGATCACTGAAAATCTATACTGAAAATTTGTATTCAGAGTAGCATTTGGATTCTCTTTTGACCACCAGTGCTAGTTTCTGGTGTTGTTAATACAACCACGGATAAAAAATCTTTATCTGTTAACAGTAGTCATGAAAGTATGCAGTGGTTAACACTTTCCCATTTACAAAGTTGTAATTGTTCAGCATAATCTCCTGGCTGAAGGGCTGCACTGTCTTCACAGCAATGGATATCCACGAGAATGTAATGTTTGGTAAACTCAAGTTTGTTGAGTATTAAGGTGTCTATGTATTCTCTGCAAAACTGTTGTGTCACTATGTTCACTCTTTAGAGAATATTTTCAGTTTCATTTTCATAACAATGTTAGATTAGAGCTAATAAGTCAATGTTAGCTCAAGGAAGAACACCTACTCTCATGTAAATTGTTAAAAATTCTATAATACTTTATGGTTGGAATTCTGCCTCTGCGATATCTGCATCCATATTTTACTACTGAAGCTTTAACTACTCTACTTCAAAATCCATACTTTTAATCCATAACTGTGTATTTGGCATGAGTGAATAAGTGAGGCATTGTTAAAACTGCTTAACACAACTTTAGTTTTTATAAATACAAACTGAATTTATTCAATTTTAAACATAAATAATAAATTGTAAATTGGGTCTGTGGTGTTACATACGAACGCCTGTGCCTGCATGCACATATGCATTCCATTGGTGCACTCAATACACCACAGGTAATGAATGGCAACTAGACGCACTGTTGTTTGTTATTTTTCACGAAATTTTCTTTTTGCATACTTTATTTATTCTTTTATTTTTCAAATTCTCAATTATATTTTTCAGAAAGGAAAAATAGAACAGTATTGATTGGGTAGATTATAAATCATGATACTGTATTATTTTGTTTTTTAATAAACCATGATTTATTTTAGACAGTCAAGTGGCTCAATGCCACAAAAGGCAATACTATTTTATTACAACTAAGTGAAGCACTAGACAGGAATGCTACTGATGGTCGCCTTTCCCCTCCACAAACACACAAGTTGTTCTGCTGCATATTGTTGTGTTTACACTAAGATAGCTTTGATGCCCTCTACCAGTGCATAAAATTGAATGGATAAAACAGTGAATCACATTCAACTTAAATATTGATTCATTTAGTCAGTCAAATTAATAAAACTCAATTGAAAATATTTTACTATTATCAGCTGATGTGTAAATAAAACAGTTGTATTAAATTACATTCTGACTTCTTTATTAGCTTGGCCTTTTCTTTATGCTTTTAAGTCAAATTTCTCAAACTAGTATTTGTTTTTTTACTGATTTTATTTATATATTTATATCAATTTTTTCACAATTAGATCCTTAAAAAAATTCCTTATAAAGTTTTATTTTCTAATTGGCAATTTAACAAAGTTATTTTACACCAAACCTAAAAAAAAAACTCAAATAATCGAAGGATGTTACTTAATGAAAATCCATATTAATAAAAGGAAATAAACAAACACTATATAAATATATATATTTTATATAAGCTTTTGTAACACCTGAGGAAGATAATGTGTACCAATGTAAAATGTAAAACAACTGTTGTGGTTTTTTTTTAAAATAATTTTGTGATAATCAAATAACATATTTGTATATATATTCCTTTTATTAAAAAATTCATGTTTATTGACTTGAATGTTTGGTTTATGTGATTTTTATAAAAAGTATTATAGGTACAGTTCTAGGAACTTTTTTATAATCCTTAGATCAAATAACATAAAATAAATAGATTTTTACCGTAACTAGTGTCCAAAAATGTTAATACTGTGTTATATGATACAGAACAAAAATCAGAATGAAATCTGCTGGCAACTGTTATTTGAAGAAAAAAATGAATTTCTGAACCTATATTTTTATGTCATTATTTCCTTTTCTTTTGCTCTAAAATCATCTCAAAAAACAAGAATAATGGTGCTTTTCATACAATGAATCCTGTTTATCAGAAGTACTGCAACCATCATACTACATTATTTTATAATCAACAGAATTAAAAAAATATATTATAAAATTAAGAAATATGAATTTAAGTTCAATTTTAAAGTTTGATAGAGACTTCATCCCTGCTTATAGTTATAATGAAAAATAATCTAATCTGCCGTTTGTATAATAATGATGGAAGGGAATTATTTAATATTTTATTACAATATTAAAGTTTAGATATTTATAATATAAATGTACTATATATTGACAATAATAAAATATTTCACTGATTTATTGTTTCTCATTTTAGTTACCTGTTCAGTCACTGGATCAACTAGCAAAACAATCACGAATAAATTACACGGTAGTTGAAAATAGTGACGCTCAAAGGTATTTCCAGAACATGAAAAATGCAGAAGACACATTGTACAGGTAACAAAAAATATTTATACTATACTATAATGCTTTGGTTATTATAGGAAACATATATCAATAGGGCAAGTATTAAAATCAAATAACATACAATTTTCTTAAGGCTAAACTGTTAGAAATTCTTCAAATATCAGGGGAATAATTATCCTGAACTGCCACAATGGCATCACTAACGAATAACTATCCTCAAAATTGATCAAAAATAAAATTATGTAGCTATTTCTAAGAACTGTTTAAAGCCATTTAAATGTAATTAGAATAAACATCTATCAGTGTAATGGAATGATTTCATCACCACATTCTAAAAACAAAATGATAGAACTAATGAAAGTGCTTCATAAAAGACAAAAGTTGTATTGGCTAGAAATAATATAGTACATATTTTTTTTGGAAAGCACAAGAGATAATAAAAATAGATTATTCTGAAAAATAGAAAACAAAACACAGAAGAGTATTATTTCCAGCATGTATTAAATAACTGAACTAAATAAAGTAAAAATTACAATTTTTCATAAAAAAAATAGTACTCTTTCATCATTAACAAGCTCATACAGTAACAATTACACAACCAAAATCCCATGAATTACATGACAAATTTCTTTCACCCACATTATATTCTCTAAATGTAATGCCACATGAGTTATTCTTCTTTTGAAAGACGATACAAATGGCTGTAAGAAGATTTACACCAAACAATAAAAAATTCATATTTTGGTAGTTTTAGAAAATCATGGAAGTTCTTTTAGTAACAGAAAGCTTATTCTAGAAATTTCTAAAATAGGAGTATCAAGCTAAAATGAGAGCACGTTGTATTAAAAAATTACAAATAAGCACATAACTATTCCAAAAATCTTTCTAACCTGCCTCTTATTAGAACCTTCTTTTTACATGCCATTAATTTAAAGCAAATCATGCAGCAACCAGTTCATGTTTTTATAAAAATTTCAGCACTGTAAAAGATAGCAATATAGTTATTTTTTTTATAAAATAATTCCAAGCTGTTTAATTTGTTTAAAAACTGATACAAATATATGTATATCCAATAATATCATTAAAGAATTAAACTAAAATTTACAATAGATGTAAAGCAACACATAAATATAGTAATAATTAATATTGCAATTCCTAGTAGGCTAGATTAGCAACATAAAACCAAACTGAGCCAGCTTGAACAACAGTTATTTGAGCATCACATTTAATACTGTTACTGTCGCTTCTACTACTTGTGTAACTGTTGGTTATGTATGTTACTATTTTCATCTACTTTTGTTAATTGTAAACTGTTGTTTATGCTTCAGTCTAGTATAGATTTGTTCTTTAGTGTATTTTTCAAAAATATCTTATTCAATTGAGGAAAGGGTACCACGGTGGAAACTTGTATACATTCTGAATCATTTCAAAAATGTGTCAAACGTTTGTAGAAAATCTCCAGATTCCAGTTTCCAGCAAAGAATAGTATACATGATTTGGTTAAAAGATGGTGTACAACAAGATTGTATACCATTTTTTCTGGGGCAGATCTTTTTTATCCATGGCATAGTATATTTATCCTCTCCTGATATGATCTACATAATGTAATATTATGTACAGATTCAATAAAAGTAATATCTGTTAAATGACTATAAAATGTCAGGTCATTAATTATTACCATCTTCATAGATGATACAAAGTATTCATATATATCAGAAGGTAATTACTTAACAGTGTAAAAAAATTCTCATCAGAATCAATAAATGATTAAAAAAAAATCATTTATTTGATGGATTATATCTATTTTAAATGGTGAATTTGTGATTATTTACAGGTAGATGTTCAATTTCTAACAATTATTATTCCTACTGATATTAACTACTGTGTGTTTCAAAAAGAATTGGTCATCTTATCACATGAAAAAATTTGGTGTCATTTACAAGATCAACAGATATTCTTTCACTCTGAACTATTTAATCAGTCACAAAACAATATCCTTATTAAATATTTATTTACCTGTAATATAATATTACATTCTCAGACTACCTCAAAAACGCAATATGTTTTCATGATATGAAAATATATAAGATCTCTGGTGCTGCTGAATATACCAATTTTTTGTAAATCAAAATTGCTAACAATTACATAAGTTCATACTTACAAACACACTACCTTTACTAGAAGAAGATTTTTATATCTAAAAATTAACAATGTTTATTTGTACCAAACCAGATGAGTAAATTATATTCATGTTGCACAGTACCATGACACAGTAAGCCTATCATTAAAGTTCTTCTTATGATAATTACTGCTATTTTTAATAAACTTCCTAATAATCTAAAAGATCACCTGACCAATTTGTACATATTAAATTACAAGAATTCATTTTATATTAATAATATTACTTTATTGATAGATTTTTGACAATATTATTTAAATAAACCTGGATTTCTTTTTTCATACTTGCTTATCAAGTACCTATAATGTGAGCTTTTAGATATTTTTATCAATTAATGCTATTAAAATTGTAATACTTCTCTACAAATATTTTATAAAAATTCAAAAACTTGAAAAATATTTTAAAAATTCACTCATCACAGGGCAGTTTCAAAATATAACAAACAACTTGTTCAGAACAAAAACACAAAAAAGACAAGCAACCTACTCAATCGTTAAGAGCAACATCTATTTAAAGCAATAACTTTACAGTTTATTCATTTTTAATTAAAACGGCCCTATGGCAAGAGAATCTTCATAATAATATATATTTATTAAATTTTTTTTTTCTCTCTGAAGCAAAGAATTGTTATAGAGAAATTTGAGAGTAGCATATAGTATGCATATATTCTTTTTATATAAATTTTTTTTGGATTCGATGTAAACAATTTTTTTTGGAGATACCTTCACACTGTGTTTTTTGGGTATTTGCATTATTCACCATTATTTTTATATCATTCTGTTTTTACAATGAATTGTTTTTTTTTTTTTGGTGGTTGTGAAATTACTTCTTACTCTACTAGATATTTTATCTATTTATTGTCTTCACACTGTGCATCATTATTAATATACATAATTTTAATTTTTATATATTAATAATGATTATTACTACTTATTTTTATTTACCAATTTTATAATGTTGAAAACACATTAACATAAAAAGAAAACATCAGAAAACATTCAAATTAAACATATTATCTTATAAAGATGAATGAGTGACTTTAACAGTGTTTGTAAACTGCTTTCTTTTTGAACACAAAATTTAAGTAACACTGAAAAGAAAAACTAATAAACAATAAAACTGATGTTAGCCATTTATTTAAATGACGTTCTCCATGTATGTTAAATTAAAATTATAAATTATAGTTGTAATGATAATTAGTTTTTCATTTATTTTTTCAGAATGTGGAAAAAGATGACAGTTGATAGTTCAGGTGTTCAAACTCAGTATCGTTTGTGGGATTATCCAATTAATGAAGAATATGGTCATATTCTTCAAGCGATTGAAAGAACTGGTCCAGTTCCTAATTCTTCTGATGGGATTAAAAAGGTAACATTTATATAAACTACATTTTATAACTTTTAGGAATACATGAAAAAATTCAAAATGGTTTACTTAAATATGTGAATACACAATTTACTTTTTTTTTCTTTTTGAATGATAATTCACCATATAAGCTTAAAGCTTGTGCATGGGAATATGAAATGGAAATTTTGAATCATATGAAAAATGCAATACCTGAACAGGATTCAAACCCGGGACCTCCAGATGAAAAGCCAAGATGCTACCACCCTGCCATGGAGATAAGTGGAATGTAAGAATAAAACCACTAAAAAATTTACAGTATCAGAAACGTCACCATGATTAGAATGAATAGAAAAAAATTGAAGAACACAGTCCATTTTGTAAAAAAAAATAAAAAGTTATCGTCCATAGAAACAGTTTAATTATATATCTACTAAATAACTCAAAATACCTTTGAATATATGAACAACTGCCATAAACAAAAAATATATTTTTGTACCAATTAACATTTCAGGTATGTTTAAATCATCATTTACAGTGACAACTGTTCAGTTGATTGCTGTAAATCAGTAGACTTTATCTATACTAAATTAAGACCATATGTTGCTCTTACAAGTATTGTAACGTAGACTGATTATCACTGCATTGTTCATATTCATGTCTTCTGTATTTGCAACATAATCATAAAAGTAGTGATACAAGATAAAGTAATGAAGGATTGGCTAAACTGAAAAAAAATTGAAAGAGCACGCTATAATCAGATCCACTTGACTTAGTTCTTCCCCTAGCTTTGACATCTAATGTAAACAGCAATTTCTAACAAACAGTATCAATATGCTTCTTCTAGGTGAGTTTGGAATCAGATTGTAAACTTAATGACTGTGCATGCCCACTGAAATCATAAACATCTGGTTTCTTCTGCAGATCAACATTTCTTTATTTAATATGAATGTGTTACTGAAAACCAGTTTTTGACATGGTCAAGTAAAACAAATAGACCCAAAATCACATTATCAGCTCTTCTGCCTCTACTTAATAAAGTTATGTCAATTGCTTGCTAAAGATCATGACCAAAACAGTCAAGATCACTGATCATAATTAGCAATAGAAAGACCAAGAACAATCCTGGGGCACACCATAATCTAAATTCACCAGATACTGCTGATCAAGTTAAAACTTTTAACAGTTTAAAAGACACTAAATGTCTGTTAAAAACCGTGTTAAATGATAAAATGAATCTTCATTCATAAAAATATTTTTCATAATTTATAAGTTTTATTATTAATTTAGCCTGTCTTCTGAATGATGGGGCTGTTTGATTCTAATTTAATTCTTTCATATTTATATAACACAGAGATTATTGAATTGTTCTAAGCTTAAAAACTCTTTGTAAGTTAGAAGACAAAGAAGCAGTCCACAAATTAAAGTCATACTTAATTTTGTTTGTTTGTAATATTTGTTAATATTTTGTTGTTTGTTTGTTAATTTGTTTTTGTTATTAAAGTCATATTTGTTTGTTTTGTTATTTAATTAAAGTCATAATAAATTAAGACTAAATTAAATTATTGCATTAAATTGTACAATTATAGAAGGAAAATATTGTTAAAATTATTAATGTTGTATTTTTCACCAATAGAGAAAATATAAATAAGCTTTGCATAAGAATTTCATTAATATTTCTTTGTTATAATTTAATTTTTATTATATAATTGAATCAAAATTTACTGATAGGTACTTGAAAGTGAACAAGGGGAATTTGCATTGATTCATTACTCACCTGAAATTCGATATTTAATTAACCACAACTGCAATTTAACTGAAGTAGGTGATATATTTGCAGAACAACCACTTGCTATTGCTGTGCAGCAAGGCAGTCAACTTAATGAAGAAATCAGCAGAAGGTACTTACATTGTTTTTATTACCTTTTTTACATCTTCAGCTGAAAGTATAATGTTCATTAATTTTACAGCAATTATGAGATGGAAAGCTTCGCTACTAGTGAAAAAAGTTATTCTTTTATATTTCTGGATGCTTTAAGGAAGCCTGAGTGTGATATGAAAATGTATGAGATGAGGCAGCATGGGGACAGTTTTCAATTGTTTTCACAGCAGTAAGGAAACGTATCCTCCCTCTTTAAACTTTAAAAAAAAAATCAATCTGTATCAAACCAAATAGCACAATATTTTTATGCAACTAAGCACAAATCTTTGATGTTCTACAAAGAACCATATGTTTCTGCTGAAATTTTAAAAAAATTACTGATGCACTAAAATAGATCTTCAACAATACATTTAAGATAAAATTTAAGAAAGCTGTTAAAGGGTTGTAAAATGTTTTTCTGCATCTTGTTCAACATGTACATGTAAATATGTGGTAAAATAATTTTCAATAGTGCTTTCTGTATTCCATGTTATTTTAAGATAATTTTTATACTTAATATATCTATCTATCCTAATATTATTTCACAGGATTGTTTTGATTGTTGTATTGGCCTGTTATAAACCAGTATCCTTCTTTAAAGTATTAAGAACTTAACTGAGATCTACTATTTAAAAAAAAAAAATTCCTAGTCAGCCACAATAATAGCAAATTTTTTTTACATGAAAATATTATTTGTTTTCAGAAAACCTTTAAAATTTTTTTTCAATTTATAATCAGTTAATTTTTGTTTTTTTTTTCAAATATTAACTTTGTAATTCAAAAATGGATGACCAACTTTGCTTTTGGAAGTAAAACTAATACTCAAGTAGTCCATACTTTCCATGTTTAATGTCTGGTTTCATTCTTAGTACGGTTGAATGATTTTCATAGTTAATATTTTGCGTTATTTTTACTTAACATTGTCAAGAACTTGAATTGGAATACTTAATTTTTGAGCATTCTTTCATTACTCTTTCTTACTTACCTACTAGTCAACACTACAGTCCATTTTTCCAAACATCCCGATTCTCAGCAATCTTTCTTTATCTCCTTACTCTCATTCTTTTTAAACCATTCTCCATATTTACCCAATCATTTCTTTTTTGGTCTTCCTCTCCTTCTTCCAACTGGTTTTCCAGCAACAACTTTTCTAATTAACATTAAGAAAGAAGAATAATTTAGAGCAATTATAATAAAATATTCATACTCTGCAACTTCGTAAAAACATTTTTTTGAAGTGAAAACTTCTTTAGGTGCGTTGTGTCAGAATTTTTTGTACATATGAATTACATGGGAACATGGGAAAAAAATCAGTGACTCTAATAAAAATCTGTAACATAACGCAAGATGCCAAGCATTTACATATGAAAGAGAAAAAGGCATAGAGCAAGAATATATATATGCATATATGAGTGTATAGTGTAATATTTAGTAGCAGAGGTTGGGAGGTGGGAGAAAAATCTGCCGGTGATTCACAATAATTCTCCCTCTCTCTCTTTCAATATACATGCCCATACACACGTATATGTATAGATTAATATACAGTAAAGATAGACTGTGAATTTTTTCTCATGTTCCCATGTAATTCGTATGTACAATAATTCGTACGTACATAATTTGTGTGTAATACATAATTCGTATGTAATATATTTTTGAAGTTTTCACTTCAAAAATATATTTGGGTCTGTAACATATATTTTTTTCTTACAATTTAATATTTTTCAATACCCTTTAATAAAAAAAAGTTTTTTATAGCATTTATTGTTTGTACAATAGTTTATACAGTAGCTACAACTGTAAATTAAAATAAAGAGCAGAATTCTTTCAATATGAATGAGGGTCATTCAATTGTACAAATTGCTCTCGAGCTAAAATGGTTATTTAATCATTCTACCTTTGTTCACTTTTAAACATTAATATACTTGTCCCATCTCTAAATCAGCTTATTTATACCTGCTGTAAAGAAATCTCTGTCTTGATGTTGGAACCAATTTAGCACATTTTATTTGATGTTATCATTACCATTGTTGGATTGCGTTTTACTACATAGCGCCTCCTTATGTGAATCAAACAAATGGAAATCCAATGGGACCAAGTCAGGACTGTGTGAGAGGTGAGATAGTACATCCAGATGCAAGTCAACAGTTTCTTGAGTTACCTGAGCTGTGTGAGGCCAGAGGTTATTGTGAAGTAGAATGATGCCTTTGCGCTGAGATGCAGGCATTACTGCAGTACTGTGTGCTGTTTATTGTTTGCTAATCTTCTAGAAAATTGACAAAAACTGATCCTTTTTTCATCCTAAAGATTGTTATTATGATTTTTCCTGCTGATGATCAGGTTTGGAATTTTTTCTTCTCAGGTGAATTCATGTGCTACCATGACAACCATTCTATGTGCTACCATCTTTATAATTCTGGTTCATAATGATGAATCCATGTCTCATCACAGGTTTGAATACTGTGAAAAAAGCATCCCCTTCCTGTTGTTTCAGCTCTGTACACATGCAAAGTATTGTCTCCTTATTGTGACAGTAACAACCCAACTTGTACTTGTTTTACAGTATCTGAGTTTGTTGGTGGTAATGTTATGAAGTGTACTGACACTAATTGTAATTTTTCAATTATAATCTGAACTGGAATCCATTCATTTTCTTGGAAGAGATAGTCTATATGAGCTTCAAGTCCTGCCAATGAAACTTCAACTGGATGCCCAGAATGGTATTTGTTAATTACTGAAGTTTGACTGTCTTTAAATTTTTCTACTCACTTGTAAAAATGTCTGTGAATTCATACAACTTTGTGCATACACTTTGGTGATACGACATAAATGTTAATTAGTTTTTCACCTTCAGAAAATAAAATCAGATCGCTGGATGCAAACTTTAAAAGGACTTGGCATTGTTAAATGAGTTTTAGAGGTTATAAATTAAAAAAATGTTAGTCAAACAGCTGATCCAATGTGATCACCAACTTACTGTTCTGAAACTATCACAATCCACACTCCAATTGTTTTGCCTCCACAGCTATTTATGAAGTTATTCAATGATTCTTGTATTAGGACACAATTTATATAAGTTCATAAGTTTGTATGCAATTTTTATTTAGGAAACTGTGCACATTGAGTAAAAATTATCTTTGAAATATTTGTAGAGTCTTGGACTTACAAAAAGATCGATACTTTGAATCATTAACAGCAAAATACTGGAACTCTTCAAATAAAGGTACCTGTCATAATACTGATGATTATGAAGGAATTACTTTAGAAAGTTTAGGTAAGGTCGTCGTCATTTTTACATTCATTTATAACAGTCAAGTATAAAATCAGTAACTTACATTGTTAATATTTATTTTATTTATATTACTTAAATTAAAAATAAAACTATGTATTTAAGTTTTCTGTGAATCATGAAAGATTGCTATTTGTGAAGGAGCATGTGTGTCACTGAGAAGCAGATAGTATAGTTATTGGATATGCAAAGTTAAGCTAAAGTAAGAGATAATTTTTCTTTTTGGAAGTCCTTTCAGTAATTGTTGAAAAGTACCTTAACAAACAACCAGAATTTTATATGCTCATACATTTTGAAATATATTGATGAAGAGGGAAAACTTTGGAGTAATATCTAGTAAAAGGAAGAAACAGCTTGAAGGTAACAGATGTCAACTAATTTAGCATTAGAAGGAAGTGTAGAAGATAAAATCTACAAAAACAGACAGATTAGATTACATTAAGGCTTTAAATGAGGATAAAGAAAATACAGTAAACATAAAAAAAATAGTATAGATCAGAAAGTAATGGATAAGTGCATTTAATCAAAGTAATGTTAGGTTTTTACAAAACAAAAGATTAGTTTTCTAATGTTTATTTAAGATACTCACATTGCACGGAATTTCTATTCATTTCATGACAAAATAAGAATTCTGTTTGGATATTCTTAAGAAAATATTTGAATGCAGACCATTACAAACATTTACTTTATTAGAGAAAAAAAAACCTCTGTTCATGATTAAAGTGACAAGTGAAAAAAGTAATGGCAATGACTTCATAACTTTGCTTTGGTACTTTAAAAAAGAAACAAATCTCACTTTTCAACTACATCATGCACTAAATTGGTTTGTACAGTATACTAAATTATAACATTATCTCATCAAGTTTAAGTAAACTTAAGTTTATTGATCAGCTTGATGAAATATTAAAACAATTGAAAAAATTATTAAAAACTCATTTTCAAAATTATGAAGGAATTCTTTTCTCAGATTATTTCAAAACTAATTATGCATTTACTTCTTTAGTAGAAATACTGGGTACATGTTAGTAGTGCCTGTCATGTTAGTAGTTATTTGTGTGATTAATATTTAATAAAATAAATGATATTAATATTTATGAACAAAATTAATATTTAATAGCATATGAAATTAATATTCTTTCATGTTTTTATCAAATTTAGTATGTTTGTAAACTCTACATTGTTCAAGTATCTTGAGATTGTGATTTTAAAAAGCTCTGAAAAATTTGAATGTTGTGAATATTTTTATACAATACACAATAACAGAATAAACCTTTAGAAATTTTCTCATAGAAATAGTGCACATGAACTGACATAATCACAAAATTGTAAAGTTTACTTAATATATAAGCTAAATTTTTAATTGGCCAAGAAAGACCTTTTCCGATCTCATCAAGAAAGTTATGGCTACCAAGAACTACTTAAAAGAAAAATTATTAATAAGATCTTAGCTTTAATAACTTTGTGGATTCACTTTAGCATAATTTGGACCAGTTTTATCACATTTTATTGCTAATGGAATCAAATTGCTCACTGATTTTCTTACAAAGAATGTTAGTTAATTGATGTGTTGATGGCTACAAATAATTTGTAGCTTTTTAAATGGAACCACAAATTTTCTATGGGATTAAGAGCTACGTTTTGTAGTTTCCAATCTAAAGTATCAAATTTGTGATCATTGAGCTAATTCACGACTGATTTCAGTAATCGATTTATCCAGTCTGAAGTAGTCAAGCGAAACAAAACTGCAAAAAAATTAGGGTTATTATCCAACTTCCTTGAATGAAATGGCTGTAATTCATAACTTAAGTGACAAAGTAATGAAATCAACTAATTATTTCAGCAATGTGACTTTGAGTACAGAAACTACAAAAAAAAAAGAAGTTTTTGGCCCTTCCTCTTTATGAAGGTTTAAATAAGACCAAATACTATCAGAAAATATCTTAGTTATCTAAAGTGCATTAAATTATGTGAAAAAATTCACCAACAATTTGTTGGGGAAATTTTGGGTTTTAGGACCTATGAAGTTCATACTTTTCTGTCCCCTTGACAAATTGTAATCAAAATGAAATGGGATCAGTGCCCCCATATATCGTAATCGTCAGGTCTAACTTCATCCAAATTGGTCTGTGAAGTCTGGAATTAACAAGTAAATAATAGGCCATAATTCATATATATGTACATCCTTAAGAATACCTCAATATTTAAATTTTGTTTCTTTATTAAAGGTGATCATGAAACATCAAAATCTGCAAAATTTGATCCCCCAAAATGCAAAATTTGGTCGGGATACTTTCCCATACATAGTACACAGCAGTGAGTAAATTAATATGAACACAGATATTATTTAACATAAAATAACTTTATTTAGAAAAATAATCATATCTGTACAGTTTGTGAATATTTAGTAATTAATTTGCATATGACCTTCTTTATTCTTGATTCAAGTGTATTACACACTTTTTTTAATATATTATGAAGCCATACTATATACTTGCTTTAATGATGTCAATTTTTGTAGTACAGTCCATTTTTTAGTCTTTTTTTGACTATTGCTCAAAAGATTTTCTACTGGGTTTAAATCTAAGAAGTTGCCTGGCCACAGGACCACTTTAATGTTTTGTTCTTTGAAAGATTTTTCTATTTTTTTGGCAGTATGGCATGGCGCCAAATCTTGTTAGAATATTTTGTTATCTTGTGGGAATTTATGACATTTTGTCACAACCTTTTCCTTCAGAATCTTGATATATCCATCACTTTTCAACATACTATCTACTGTTAAAAATGAATAAGGGCCTCAAATGTGAAACAATCCCAAAACATTTTTTTCAAGGGATGTTTAATTGATTTTTGGGTTTAAGGTTTGGGTTTACATATTCAATAAAAATAATTAAATGTAAACTACAAAGGCTTTATTTATTCATGAAACAACAATAATAAAGGATTAGAATAATTACATCTAATCAAGGTATGACACCAAGATTACAATTATTCAACACAAGGAGTGTAGCCACAACATAAAAATAAACAGAAAATTCCCTGTGTTCAGATTAATTTACACTGTACTGTATTGCTACACAGTATAGCTGTAGGGGCAAAATTAGTCAAACATCTTATCATATTCACTTATAAGTGAATATATTTTTTATCTGTATATATAGTAGAGCGGGTTTGTTAACTATTTTTTGATGGGTACTATTAAAAATAGTGTTACCAGTTACCCAGTGTTAAAATATATACTCTATAATCAGCTCTGAAAACATTTTTTCAGAGAACAGTTTTTGTTATATTTTGAGAATGAGTCATTAATATTTTTCTTCTATTTTGTACATTGAAGTTATCCAACTTTCTTAATGATTAAATGATTAATTACTCAGTAAAATTAACTATTCACGCATTATATAATTAAAACATCTTGGTTCTAAAACAACCAAACTGAAAATGAATTAAACTTGGAAAATACTTCATCATCAAAATATAATAATAATAATAATAATAAAATATTTTAATTGTAATATGATGGCTAATAAAATGATATAATAATGTAAAGAGAATTTTATATTCATAATGAAGTATCAATAAAGTTATTTTAACTGGTACCATTTTTAGTAGAAAAGTATAAAATCTTAGCATTTATAATTTAATATAACTTCACAGTCAGATTTAAAAGTAAATATGAATCAATACTAATTTATCTGCATGAAACATACTACAAACCTCCAATCCTACAAACTTAATGCATTAAAAGTTAACTCAAAAATTGATAATTGTGCATTTACTATTACTTGCAGGTGGAGTTTTTATTGCTACATTATTTGGATCGGCATTAGCAATGATCACATTGGGTGCAGAAATTATTTATCATAGAAGGAAGAAAAGTACAAAACGGGTTTCTAAACAGTTTCATGAAAATGTACATTTAGCAATGTTTTCAAAAAATGAGTGTGGAACATCTGTGAAGCAACAATCACATATTATTAAACCAAGTGTCACACACATATCTGTATTTCCTCATTCTCAGTTATATTAAGGTGAAACAAAAATATACTTGATGACATGGCTAGTTGAGACTACTATTTGAGATTAGTTGATATGTACAGGTATACATATAAAATTAATTTATATGGTATAGTCATAAGATAAACCAGATATTTGTACGAGGAATGATCAGAAAATAAGTTACACCCCCTCTATGAAATAAACACATATTTATAAGACAGTTTATTTTTTATTGAACAAAAAACTACATATTTTTATCTATTTTTCGACATAATCACCAAATTTTTCTAGACACTTTTCATACCTTATGACAAGTTTTTCAATTTCACTCTCATAATAATTTCATCCAATTTCCTTCAACCATTTAAGGACCGCTTCCTTCAGTTCATCCTCATTAGTGAAACGGTCTCCTCCCAGGTCTCGCTTGAGAGGACCAAACAGGTGGTAGTCGCAGGTTACTAGGTCAGTGCTGTAAGGTGGATGAGATTACACTTCCTACTTGAATTTTTGGAGTAACTCCTGAGCTGAATGAGGAGTAGTGTTGTCGTGAAGAAAAACGACCCCATCACTCAATCTTCCAGGTCTTCGATCTTTAATGGCTTTACACAATTCTTTTAAAGTCTCATAGTAAGATTTGGAATTGATTGTTGTTTCTCAGGACATAAATTCACTGTTAACAACTTCCTCAGAATCGAAAAAGACTGTCTCAGTATAACCTTTCGAACATGTGGGAATGAATTTTTTTGTGTCTCCATTCATGTAATGCTCGTTTAGTTTCAGGAGTGTAATGAAGCACCCAGCTCTTATTCCCTGTAATGATTTGTTTCAAAAACTGTGGACCAGTTCTGGAATAAAGTTGAAGAAATGAAAGAGCAGACATAAAACATTGATGTTAGTGGTTATCAGTCAACAGATGTAGCACCCATCGTGCACACATCTTACAGTAACCAAGCTGATCATGAATAATTGCAAACACACTACCATAACGTGCGCCAGTTACTCAAGATGATTTCATTCACGCGTTTGTGTTGCTTGTCGTGTTTGCAGTTGAAGGACGCCCAGCACGCAGTTCATCACTCACATTTATTCTGTATCTGACATTTGGCACAATTTTGTGATCATGGGGCATGACATTATATTCTCACAGTATACTTCAACAATTTGGTGATGAATTTCACAATTGTAATTTTTTCTCACAAATATTGGACCACAGAACACACTTCTATGCTGGACGAAAACTCTAGAGGACACGCCATATTGACAACACCACACACATACTGAATGTTGTTCAAAGTTGCTGCTGGGGGAGCGTGAAGACAATACAACCAGTGCTTCCACCACAAGACATTAATATATACCTTTCAGTTCAAAAACATGGCAAGGGTGTAATTTAATTTTTGTACCACCTCTCATAACTTTGTTAAATCATTCAAGAGAGTTCATTTAAATTTAGAACTGATTCTAACCCTAGAATCAGATTTGTAAAATCATACAGATTTATTTGTTTAATCATACAGAATATTTGTTTGCCATTTATAAATTACACTGAACTGGAAAATATCTAAGGAAAAAATAGAAATGCTGAAATCAATTTGCCAATTTTGTCTTAATTAAAAATTCATAGTTTTCACCATATAACAAAATTAACAAAGTCTATAATTTTTTTATCAAGAGACATATGACATATTTGATTAAATGATCTTTTTGATCTTGATGAAAGAAATGTTCCCGAGAGAACATTGTGATATACTTTACTGTATTATCCTTTTTTTTCTAGATCCTCGATGCCAACTGCACTTTTCCTTCAACCATCTTTCTCTAGCTCTTTATATATTCCTCCTTAATCTATTGTTTAATTTGTTATTTATCACTCTCTTATTTTCTATTCTCTTATTTGTATACTGCCTCCTTTCTTCCAATTTCTTTAACATTTCTGTTGCTAGTCATGGTTTCTAAGCTCTATTTCCCCTCATAATAGCCCTTTTTGTCTGTTATGCTTGTTGTGACACTTTTTATTCTTATCCAGGTCTTCTCGCAGTTCACATTTTCCTTTTTTCTTTCCATAATTGCTTCAGCTAGCTTTTCTTCCACTGTCTTCTCATCCAATTTCTTCAACTTTTTTAAGTTTCATTTTTTAATTAACTTTGCTTTCTTTCCCTTCATTAAAGCCACTTTCATTTTCATCACAAGTAGCACATAATCACTGCAGATATGCGCCTGGTAATCCAGTGGCGTTCTTAACATTATTTCCATATATTCATCTACTAAGATATGGTCTATCTGATAGTGAGCTTTATCTCAAGGAATAATATCTTTATAACTGTTGGTTATAAATAATGTTAACATTTTATTTTAATTTTAAGACTGAAAATTAGATATTAAGATTTTAAGGTCATGGTAAAAATATTTCATTCTAAATAATTATTTTTCCATAAATACATTTAAAAAATATTAATCAATTAATATTTTTTTCTCATTTTTAGATGCAGCTTTGCTTTCTAACCAGCTTCCTTTGAAGTTCCCAGTATTAAAATAAAGAATACAAAGAGGAAATATTAAAGTAATTTAATTTAATTTCTATGGCAATTGCTAACAGTATTGTATACATTTTGTATCTCTTTTCAATTTTATACTCAAATAAATATTAGTAAAAATGCAAACTGCATTATTAAAAAAAGTTGAACAAATTTATAAACAAAAAGTAAATTACAATAAACCTACTGAAAAAAGATAAGAGGTTTTGGGCAAAATAATTAAATAATTGAGATAAAGGTCATTTTCTGTTTTTAATGAAATTATTATAGTAGACACATCATTATCTCAACAGCAAACACCATATCTTCCAATTATTACTTATATAATAGAACTAAAGAAAGGTATATCATAACAGTAGATTATTTCTTTCTAATAGTAAAAAAAAATCATCTTTCATTCAATTTTTCCTTTTTTTTGTAGTTATTTCAAACAAAATACGAGTAATTCAATTTTTTTATATGTGCAATTTTTCAGTAGTACACTAAACAACATTAAATATTATTAATAATTCTATCATATTTCACATTAAATATACAATTATAACCATAAAAAATGATGGGAAACTTTTTTTAATAGGTGATGATAACCTTATGTGTTTTTTTTTTGTCTTCAGCCATTTGACTGGTTTGATCCAGCTCTCCAAGATTCCCTATCTAGTGCTAGTCGTTTCATTTCAGTATTCCCTCTACATCCTACATCCCTAACAATTTGTTTTACATATTCCAAACGTGGCCTGCCTACACAATTTTTTCCTTCTACATGACCTTCCAATATTAAAGCGACTATTCCTTATGTGTATTAAATACATTTTTAACAAGAAAAAAGTAATTTATAATAAAGGCATGTAATTCATTTGTAACATGATTTTTAAACAAAATGAGTTTAATTTTTTTAAACATGAAAAATACATAACATATAAGACACAACTTGCATCAATATTGATGAAATTATCCAATATTACAATATTGGATATTATTATTATTACATAATAAAAAAATTGTTACCCTACTCTCTATACAATTAATTATTATCTTTGCATGTATTTCTTATGACATAACTACAATGATTGAAAGAAACATGTGTGATACAAGTCACTCGTAAAATAGGATAGACATTATCAAGCATTACAAGAATCCTATTCCAAGCTATTTAAGGAAGGTGAAGATTTTGTTCATCACCAAATCTGGTTGTACAGTAAATATCATTACCCTCAAGGAAAGTAACTCTGACTGTGGGTCTGTAGAAGATTATTATTATTATACATTATTATTTAACTTGTTTTGTGAACTGTGTATCATAGCAGGATTGTCAGAATTTCGTCAGCAATATTTAACATACTTCCAGATGAGATAGAAAGCTAAACTTTCGCACACATTCTTGTTGTCTATGACAAAGCATTATGATAAAAAATTTATTTCGGTAGAAAATTTGTTGTTTGCAAATAATGAAAATTTAAACAACTGCATGTGTATATGAAAGACTTCAATGCAGAGTACCAGTCAGCAGTGCTTTCTGCTAAGCAAGAAAATGAATAGCCTATAATGTGAAGATGGGTTATATTTGGGCAGCTGTCAACTAGTGTCAGTGAATCACTGCTCTTATATTTATGCATAAATGTGTTTGAGTCAGTTATTCATTTTGCTACATCATAATACTTCAGAAGAAATCCATTTACAATTGTGAAGAGTTATGTAATAATTTATACAATACGTTTAAAAGTGATAAATTAATACATTTCTCTGAAATTGTGTCTGAGAAGTTTCATAATAATGCACTGTCTGATTGTGATAATAAGTTTTAATTTTTTTAATTTAATAGAGGTAAAAAGTACAATATAATTTTTTTTTTTAATTTTAAATATACTTTGGTTTAACTAATGAAAAAATTACAAAAAAGCACCAAAATTTCACTATTTGTAAATTATTGAGTTAAAGTATAAATTATTTGTAAAAATCTTCCAGTACAAATAAATTTAAAAGTGCATTAAAAAAGAAATATAATTCACTTTTATATTAAATCAAGCATAAATATTTATAGTAAACTCACTGATTAAATGCAAATAGGCGCCCTTCATTGTAATACATAGTAAATTCTCAATGAAATGATTATAAAATGTAATGCAATACAATGAAGGGTGCCCCATGCTGTTATTATTTGCAATATAAAATGTTAAGGAATTGTTAACACATTCAGTCAATATGCATTATTATAATTAAATGTAGCTGAGAGATGTAATAAATAAATATTCGCATAAAAGTACATTCACGACCGTCAATAGAAAACAGATTTATAGATCATCGTTATCAATGTAAAATGTTATTTGAATTTCTTTTTTTAGAAATTAATATATCATTAAATAAATAAATCTTCCATCCTCATCGGTACAAAATAATACATTTATGAGTCCTGATGGTAATGGATACATATGCCACATTAAGGATAATGTAATGGCACATTATTTGCCTGGATGAATCAAGGGAAACCACGATAAAAAGTAGATCAGTTGAAGCATCACAAAATATAAAATAGATCTAAATAAAGTTTATATTAATTATTTATAATAAAAATACATGGAATGGTAAATACATGAAAATACCAAACAAATAAAAAATAATTCACAAATCAGAAGGCGTTAATGAAAATTACTTGAGCCCGTAGTTATGTACACATTGAACTGGATGCAAAAGATTCAAAGTGCTTTACATTCTTTTTGTTTAATTAGTATTATTTAAAAATTCATCAATAGTTATGTTATTTCTGGAAATGAGAACCATTTAACTGAATTTTAAATAAATTGGTGAGATAATTTTTTTAATTGTTAGGTAGTTCATTAAAAATGACAATGGAAGCATAATAAGGCCCATTTTCATAAGACAAAATATTGTATTGAGTTATACAATAACAGTTCTATTGTCTAGTTTGGTAAAGATGGATACTGTTATTTATGAAAAACAATAATCAATCTTTTTTAAAAAAGTTTCCACATTCATAAACTCTTGAGTTTAACTTATAATTGAATAACTTACATTTTTAATTTTTTCAAATAGCAGTCAATATGATTTATAGTATGTGTGCCAAACAGTGATCTGACAGCATTTCAGAACTATAACTGTGGTAATTACATTTCTTTCCTAAGACTAGCAATTCAACATTATATTTAATTTTTAAATATAGATTAAGGTATATGATCATTAAAAAACTTACCAAATATTTACTTTAAAAAGAGATATTCCAGAACTATTCTGATTGATTATTGAAAATAAACATATTGACATCATTTATTGATGCATAATGTTTAAGGTAAAAATGTAATTTTATCAAGGGAGTCAAGATGGGATCAAATCTTTTTACTGAAAATTTTAATCTTTTTTGAAATTTTATTCTAAATATTGCATAATTAAGTTATTAAATTTAAAAATTGTATGGCTCTTGACAAACAAATAAAATTTTTCTAGGGCAAAGAAGGTAAAGTAATGCAACTCTGCTGATTTTTACTCTACATAATTTAGTCTAAATTACACTGTTAGTGTCAACAAACCATGTCTCTAACTGGGACAGCAAGCTCTTATAAATGATGGTATGAATCTGATGAATGTTCAAATGTGGACTTAATAAAGAGGTATCCTATTGCAACAATATTCTATAATACAAGACAAGCCACTATAAACCTTATACATAATAATTTAAAACTGATCAGATATAAATAAAGCATGTATAACTTGTGATAATGACAATTATTAGTTATCACAAATAAAAGTTTAATATAAGCAAGCCAAAATCTTGAGTACCAATAAATGAAAAACAACTTTGGTTTTTACTATAACTCATTTCTTTTCTTTTTTAATTTAATGTTTTTATTTGGTATAACTAGAAGTTTTCTTTTACAAAAATACACTGAAAATGTATACATATTTTTACCTATGTTAACG
Source organism: Lycorma delicatula (assembly GCF_047948215.1). NCBI lineage: Eukaryota > Metazoa > Arthropoda > Insecta > Hemiptera > Fulgoridae > Lycorma > Lycorma delicatula. The sequence goes on along the minus strand of NC_134457.1, from coordinate 38,289,590 downwards.
TAACGTGTTGCTATATGGGTACTGTTTGTAGTACAGGAGATATCAAAACTATTATTTATTTCTAACCACGATTGCTCATTTCCAGCGTGATTATCTCTTTAAGCATATTTCTAAACCTCAGTCTAACTTGCGTTGATGTTACAAACCTGTGGTGCATAATTCCTACCATATCTTCAACAGCTTCATCATTTTACAGAAAATTAGAGCACTGAAGCACATAAATATCTGGATATTTTGCAGGGTGTTTGTCCTAGAACCTTTCTGTAACTGGTTCCACTCCCAAGTTTACGCTTTCAGAGAATTTAGGACAAACTTAACTACCTCATTTGGTGGATTGGATTTCAAGTACAATAATTATACCAATTTAGCAACACCACTGACATAAAAAGTCGCCTCATTTGAAAAGTAAGTCATCAATTATCTTGTCTCGCATAACATTTAAAGTAACGACACATGTGGATTGATCATTTGGTTTCACTTCATGCTTAGTGTAGTTTCTATGTGTACAATTGTCATCTCTTCTGTAGAAAAAAACTGTACAGTGGGTTTAGGAATACTAACCCTTATGCTATGGCAGATGAGTAATGTCTTCTGGCTCACTTTAAGGGCCAGAGATTGTCAAATTTGTTCAAAAACCTCTTTGCTATTGTATAATCCTTAGAGAGTTATCTTTTCTATCTTAATTCTTTTTTTAATCTTGATACCACATAGTTAACTGATACGTTTGAGCTACTTTACATTATGTCTGTCTAAATTTCGATTGAACAATAAAACCAAATTTTTAATTCCATGAACAACATGAAATGCATCAATTTTTCTTACATAAACCATCAAAAAACACTTTTTTGGCAACTAACATGCATGCATCAGAAATACTTAGTTTTGCCAAAATAAATTTGATAATTTCCCTTCCACTATAATCAAAATTTTTGTGCAATTTTTTGCAAGAAGATTGACTTCATTATTTGAAAATATGTTGTAATATGATGTTACATATTTTGTAAATTTCACCGCTCAAAACTTTTCGACCTTAAATTGAACGTAATTCAAGAATGACTTAACCAATCTTCATAAAATTTTCACATGCACAACTTCAGATAAACTACTACCTAAATTTCAATGAAATATTTTTGGAGATTTTCGAGCCACAAAATTTTATACATGAAACTATAAATATATAAGAAAACCACTACTTAAGTGAATGGTATTTTCGTACTCCTCATATCTCAAAATGTAAAGAAAAATGTATATGTTCTCGCTTTTACCATCTAAAATCAATTTTTCATCACTAAAACATTGCGGAATTGTAACTTTAACAAAAGTTACAAAATTTGTTTAAATTACATGAATGATTAAAAAAATGTTTTCCTGAATCACTGGAATATTTTAATGTTATATCTTTTAATAAAATCCTCTCTGAAATGCCATACAGGATTTCAGACTAACTAAATATTATAAATTTATATCACTTTAAAAAACTTACATAAATGTTTTAACAGGGAATAATAATTTTTGTCACCAGAATGTAAACATAATATTAAAATAATATTTGTAATGTGCCAACCTGATGAAAAATCAACTCCTCAACACATAATTTGAAATAAATTAGTTAACATACTCTTGTTTATGGATTTCATAATAAAAAACCAAACAAAGGAGCAAAAACATTTGTTACGTGCATAATTTGCATTTTATACATGTGCAAATTCTTGTTTTCATAAATATAACAATGATGTATAAATATAAATAAAAGAAAACTTATATAGAATTTGAAAATTGTAGTCTACGAATAATTAAATAAATAATGTGTCTCTACCAGGAAAAAGAAATTACAGATCAATGGGTACAGTAAAAACAAGTTAATGGCCTCAAAATATCCAAATGAATATTGTAGTAGTATCAGTTGTATTAAAGATTAGTGCTGTTACAATCTCTGATGATATTTGCTTATAAGCCAACATTACTGTGAATTTTAATTGTGTATTTTATAATAATTAAAACTAAACTCCGAGGAGCTACTTTTGGATTTACTTTTCATTATTATAATGATATAAATAAATATAATACTCATAGAAAAGTTGTAGTACAACTATATATAATCCATTTTTTAAAGGCACTCAGCAAAGTGAAGCTGAATTAGCTACATACATTAATCAAGTATAATTAAAAAAATTCTCACTGCATATCTCTACACAAACTCGACCGTATGCAGTACTTAATCAGGTAGAAGTACCAACCTCAAATATTTTAACGGTCACTTATTCAACTGCTGATAAAAATATTAAATTAAATATCTGTACTTGACTAATTAAAATAAATAATTATTTGATTAGTAATTTTATATTAAAGTAGCATGCATGTCCTCTCAATAACAATAATTATGACTAAGAATTTCTTTATTATTTTAAGAATTTATAATTTTATATTTTAATACATGTGTTAATTTTACTTCACTAAGACAGAACTTAAGAAGAAAACATAATAAAAGACATCAAAAATTGTATTTAAATTCCATTTCATTTAGTATATAACTATTCTCCTAAGAAATTTCAATAAATTATTTATCCATCTTAACATGTTACAGTGAAAAAGATTTTATCATCTTTTTTTTGTATGCCTAGTTACATAAAATTCTTCTGGTGTAATAAAATATACCAGACCTTTTAAACCTCTAGAATTAAATTTTTGAATAATCATTTTACAAATTTGATTTTTTGACCTGCTGCTTACACACTCCGGCTGTGTAAGTCTCCAACATAAGATGATTTTCAGCCCAGAGAAAACCATAATGATGTTGCTTAATGGCTGATTGGCTGCTTCCCGACGAATCCGGGTTCGGATGGCTGGTCTCCCCATTCGGTACGTTACGACTCAAAAATATCTGGGTGTTATCCTTGATTAGAATTTTCTGTTCACGGAACATCTACAGTATGCAAAAAAGGCCGCTGATGCTTTTTATGGAATCCGTGGAGTCATTCATCCCGATTGGGGGTTGAATTACCGTACCATGCGCATCCTTTACAAAGGTGTGACTGAGGCTATTATGCTATATGCTGGACCTGTCGGGGCTCACCGCTTGGCTTTTAAGTGTTACGCAGACATTTTGCTGCAGGCCCACAGATTCTTCTTGCTGGCTGTTATAGGCGAAGAACAGTCTTGCGGGAGGCAGTCTGTGTTATAGCAGGAGTCAAACCAATAGATATCTTGGCTAATGAGCGTAAGGAACGCTACATTTCCAAGTTAAGTAATCTATTAACGTCAGAACGAAAGCAGCAGATTGAAGACCGGGACCTTGCGTCTTGGCAGGTCAGGTGGACGAATCCCCCACAGGTCGCTTCACGCACGGAATATTTTCTATAGTGTCTGATGTAAGTGCGATTAAACGGGTTTCCCCAATCGGTATATCACACAGCATTTCTCCGGCATGGTGCCTTTCGGACGAGTTTGGCTAGGATTTGTTTGGTGGATTCGAGTCAATGCCCGGATTGTGAGACTGATGATACAGTGAACCACGTCCTCTATCTCTCTCGTCGATTTGAGGTCGAACGTTCTCGAGCTGTTAGGGAACTTGAGAGAATATATACCTTTCTGGATCTCCGTAGTGGTTGGTTTCCTCCGCGCCCTTAAGGTGTGTAGGTCTGAAGAGGGAGTTTCGTCGAAGCATTTGATCGTCGTAGGAAACCGGGTGGCTAGGGTTCCGGTCTAGGTATTGGATTGGTTGGAGTAGGCGCATTGACATCGTGCCACGGTTATATTGGTATTGTTTACGATTCGATTTGGGGCTCCCGCTGGCGGGGGTGGCAGCGCTGCCGGGGTATGGTAGCCCGTGCAACCGGGGGCGTGGCTTCGTTCCGCCGGTGGCGGTCCTGATTGTAAATTGGTAATGGCGCGCGAGACTCCATGATGGGGGTGCGGGGTTTGTTCCCGACTTCTGCGCGGACCGGAATGAGGTTACGTTCCCCTTGTTAGGTGACTTATTTGGGTGAAGGTCTAAATCTCTATGTTGCGTAAAACATAACTTTGATTAGTACGAGTGTAACACTGATTTAACCTTCAACTCATTCGTTTTCTGAGGTATTCAGTTACGAATGGTGCTGCCAAATTTGGAATAGGCGCGGGGTCCGCGCTTCCACGGTTTCGGTAGTTAGTTTGGGGGAATCATGTTAGGTTGGATGTGAAGATGTCCGTTTGAGACGGCAAAATTCGATTTGTATTTTACTGATGCAAATGTCTGCCGAGGCATTTATATAAAAGGATGCCATTGGTGGCATCCCGACTTTTTCATTAGCATTATTTAAAAATATATTCACCAAGTAGCATTGTTTCTGAATAGCAACATCTTTTAATTTAAACGGCAATAGGCCTTTCTTGAAGGCTGAAGTGTTACGCTAATTATATGAAAATAGTTTCATTGCCTTGGAAGGGGAGGAGGATATTTTTAGTTTTTACAAATAAATGACTACTCTTTTTTTAAGACTGTAAATTCACAAATATAAAAACACAACCTTAAGTGTATATTTGGCTGTCAGATCTGAATAATGATCTAACAGCCCATTTTTGTATCATAAACTCTTTCTTACTTTTTGAAAGAGTGCCCAAGAGAAGATAATACACTTTTTGTAGGGAATATACGTAGTTAAAAAAATGATGACAAGCTTACCATTTTAGTAAGGCACTTTAGAGCAAAACAATACGACTTGATTTTGTTGTCAACTAAATCAATTTTATCATACCATGAGAACTTATCTAATAAAACATCTAATAATTTCACATCTACATGAGAAGCATTTGTGCAATGGTTTTATCCATAGTTAATTAGTTAAATATTCCACAACTGCTATTGTGGAATTTTCAACTGATTTTAAATAATTATCTTCGGATGTAGTTATGCTTATGTCATCGGCAAAAAGATTATAATTTATGGGTTAAGACTTTGGGGCAAGTTTATTATTAATAAACAAATATAAAAATAAAGGACTGACAACATTTCCCTCAGGCACTCACTCCATGTTCTAAATCTTGAAATGAAGACTTAAACTTTACATATGTATTGCTATCAAAACTTTTAATTCAAGCTATTTTTTAAAGTAGGTATGATTTAACAGATTTATTATAAGCAGCTCCTCTTGTATCATAGCTGTTATATTTTTTATGAGTAAAAAATACTTTACTAAATTTATTGCTTTACTGAGTTAATGAAATGGAATATTTTTACTATCAATGCAGTTTAAATTTTTTTTTTTTGAAAACTATGAAATGACTATCTTTTTAAAAACATGCTGAAAGCTTGTTTATTATGTTATACATTTTTCAAGAAACGTTAAAAGTTGATTTTTCATAATTTCAAGTTCATAAAGAGATATAAAATATGTATAGTAATGAAATTGGCCTACATTTTATAAATTAGGTGCTGAACCCTTCTTAAGCAGGGGAATAACAGTGAAAGTCTTAATAAAGCTGGGAAATACTCTACTGATTAAAAAATTCCTTAATTAAATTTTTAGGAGATAATAAAAGCATCTACATCTTCTTTTATAATACTGCAGGAATTTCATCATATCATTTAATAATAATTGAATTGTGTTAATTAAAATATAGTATCAACAGGAAATAAAAATATTATCAACAAAACCATTTAAAGTGAATGACTTTTAAGTGGACTTTTTAATTTTTTGGAGTTATACGACTAGTTACAAGTTAAAGCTCAATACCATAAAGTTATCAGAATGGTTAAGAATTATCAGTTTTATGTTTTGCTTATGCAAACACATTCAAATTTTCTATACATTAAACTCTCCAAAGGGTAAAACTCTTTTCGGTCAATTTTTAAAAGAATCACACAAATAATGAAATGTCATAAAATTAACACAACTGATTTCGTAAGTAACTAATTACATTAGTATAATACAATAAGATGTAAAAAGGAAGGAATACAAAATAAATTTAAAAAATTAAAGTTTTGATTTAATTTTATTTTCAAAATATACAACAATCTGAATGTATGAGTATACAAAGAATTTTAATCGCAAAAGTATTTTTTTTTAATAAAAATATTTACATTTTAAGATAAAGAATAAGGAAATAAGAATAAAAATACACTACATATATTCAGGTACTTTGTTTTTCTTTTTTAATAATCGTACACAAGTAAACTTACACATCATTATATTATATATATGTATATATATTTATTCTCTACAACATTTATCACAGTACACAGTAAAACTAAAATATCCTAAAATTATAATAAAAAGGAAATGTACAAAAATAATACTAAAACATCTTTCAAAGTTAAATATTAAAAATAATTACTGCATTTTTACACATCTAAACTTAATAAAATGTAAAAAAGGTACTAATAATCAATAGTAAATATTTTTTTGACTAATCCATCCTATAAATGCAACTAACAATATTTCAAACTACAAACAATACCTTTCTTTGTTCACACAAGCACGCACACACACACAGAATAACAACTCTTAATTCAATATACATTATATGAAGCATGACTCTGAATTCAGTAAGATATTACATGAAACTTATTTCTATTTTTCAAACATTTTTATTATTTTTAAATGTTACCTACAAATAAGCAAATTAATGCAAAAAATATTAAATATTTTCAAGTTGTGGTGAAAAGCCAGCTAAACAGGCAGTATTATGTCATTATTATTTTCGTAGTAGGGGATCAAGATGTCCTATTCCAACATCTAATAGACACTTAGGTGCTATTTAGAGTTACTGTGGAGACACTGTACAGGGAAAGTGAGCTTCCAAATCGGACTGTAAACAATTACCTACCAGATACCAAGGATGTAATGATTCTTCAGGTCCTGATCTTATCATGAAAAACCAAATAGGGTCACTTAACCGCTTGAATAATAATGAGAGACAAGGTATGATCCACAAATCATGATTAACTGTGTTAATACAGTTACTTATAACATCCAAACAGGTTCATTTACATAATATTGTTACATTATAATAATTATTTCTTTATAAAAAATTGATTCTATGTAGGGTAAAGTGCATAGTAATTGGCCCTCAGATAGTTATTGACACTTGGGAAAATACGTTTTAAGAATTCTGCCATTTATATTTTATCTGTTGGCAACACTGTGCTCACTGTTTACAAAATTGTCATGGTGGAACGATTTATTAGTTATGAGTGGTAATTTATTCAACTGGAAAATAAATGATTAAGGTAAGTCAAATAAGCCATTTATCTGATTTTTTAAGACAAATTTTTAATATTTTTCACAATTTATACATTTAGAACATATTAACGAGTTAATTTAATGATTTTTGGGTGATTTAAATGAAGTTTAAGTGTTTCCTAGGAAAGAGAATGAGGCCAATAGCTGTGAACTGGTTAGCACAGTGTTTCAGTGATTGATCCATGGGTCAATTACTATGTTTTAATATTTTTATAAGTTTCAGTTAATAAAATGACATTTATAAGTGAAAGATCAATGGTTTAAAATCTGTAGTAAATAGCAAGACTCTTTCCAGTTATTGGCCTGGGCGTCAATAAATAAGGGAACAATCAATTTGTGCTATTCAGTGGTGGCTATTTAAAAAAATTATATAAAATAATTTAAATAAAATACACACTCGCAGTCATTAAATTAGCAATAAATACCTGCTAGAACGTTTTCGTAATGAAATCCATGACTGTGAGTCGGTATTTTATTAATTTTATTTAAATAATAAAACACAACAATAAACTAATTATTGTTTTCAGATTAACCTGCAGTAGGCTACCGTAAAAATGCCAAAATTGCCCAAGTCCTGCAAGAGGTGCTTAACCAAACAGTGGCAGCTGTGAAAGAAGGAATGTCGAAGAAACAAGTTGCGTGGAAATTTGGAGTCCCGAAGGCTACTTTACAATTTCGGCTTTCTAAGAAACTTAAGAAAGTGTCGCTGGGGCCTCCACCTGTATTATTAGCTGACGAAGAAAATCTTCTTGCCGAATGGATAACTGTTTCTGCTAGAAAGGGCCAACCGCGGAGGTCAGAAGATTTGAAGTTAAGTGTAAAAGAGATGTTGGACAAAACAAACCGCCCTAACCCTTTTACCAATAATAAATCTGGTGATGGCTGGTACCGGGCCTTTCTATGTCGTCACCCACGAATATCTTTGCAAACTCCACAGGACATAACCAGGGCTAGCACCTGTGCTTCCGAGCCTGATATCAGAAAGTGGTTTGATCAGGTGCGTGCAAGTATGGAAGAGGATGGCATTGTAGATGTTTTGAAGCAATCCCACGAGGTTGTTTAACTGCGATGAAACGAGCTTTCCGTTGAATCCTAAAAATGGAAAAGTTATGGTTTTGAAAGGGGAAAAAATCTTTTACGAAGTGGATAAGGGGCCCGCTAAAACAAACATAACTGTTTTGTACTGCTTTTCTGCCTCTGGCACCTTAGTGCCTCCACTGATAATTTTTCCCTAGAAGAGCAGAATTCCTGGAGACATAAGTAAGTATATTGTGGATGCAAATGGTGATTGGGGTATCAGGCACTCAGAAACAGGGTGGATGACAAGCGAGATTTTCTATAAGTACCCAGGGAAGATTTCAAATGATTTTGTAACTGAAAAGGGATAAAAACGCCAGTAGTCTTATTTGTTCATGGGCACAAAACTCCTTTAACATATGAACTGTCAAAACTGTGCAAAGATTTAAACGTTATTCTAATAGTACTCTACCCCAATATCACCAGAATCCTTCAGCCTTGCGATGTAGGGATATTCAGGCCCTTAAAAGCAACGTGAAAAGGAAATCACTGGCCTGATACGATAGTCGCCCTGGTGAAATAACCAAAGTTTGTTTCGCTCTGTTACTCAAAGATGCCATGAAAAGTATTTCACAGGAAACTATGATAAAGTCATTTAAAGCTTCTGGACTTTACCCCTTCGATCCTAATTCTACAGACTTTACCAAATGCCTAGGAAGTGCCAGTCGCAAGCCACAGTAACCACCTGAATAATACTGGAAAAACCAGATTTTTTACAAATCATAGGAACATTGCTTGATATGCTAAGCAAAAAACTCGCAAATAAAGCTGAAGATATCTTGCGAAGGATAAACACTGCTTTTTCTTCCCAAAAAACAATTGAAACCGATCAAATTTTGAATGTTGATTGTTCCCATGACCTTTATCTTCTAATCTAAGTGGTAGTGGTAGACCTACAACCATTGCTGAAAATGAGAATTTGTCTTTTGATGAGGACATTGACTCCCTGAAGCTCAATTGCGACTTTTTGCAAACTTCAGGCCACCAAGAATGTCAGCCTCTACAGACGTCCACGCCATGCAAACCCCACCAAGAATGTTGTCAACCTCTGCTGATGCCTATGCCTCACAAACACTATCTACAACTTCTTCAGATTTTACAGGTTTCCATGCCATGCAAATACCAACAACAGTATTGTCAGCCCTCTGCAAGTACCCATGCTACTCAAACGCCGCCAGCAATGTTGCCAGTCTCAACAGATCTTCATGACCCACAAACGCCAACAACATTGTCAACGCCTACCCGACCACCCAGGTTGGAAGATATTTTTAACTGGCCATTGTCACCAAAGAGGAAGGGGAAAAGAAATATTACCAGAGACTCTTATGTTGTTAAGCAGTGGCAGAAGGAACAAGATGAAAAATGAAAGGCTAGTGAAAAAAAAGACAAAGAAGAAAAGAAAAAAAGGAGGGAAGAGAATAAAGTAAAAAGAACTAATCTTTAAAGACTTAAGGGACAAAAAATTAAAAGGTTGCGAGTGATATCTTCAGACAGCTCGGAATTAAGTGTTAAGGTGTCTTTGGGGGAAAGTGAGTGGGAAGACAATTGGAAAATGAGGACTCTGACGACCATGGTTGGATACCACCACAAAGGAATGTCGATGAGTACGTGGTGACAAAATATGACAATAAATTTTTCCCCGGAAAAAATTATTAGTGTTAGTGAAACTGGCCAGATATTTTAAACTATAAGTGGAATTCAGTTGTCTCATATTAATGAATCAAAAGAAGTTAACAAAACTAGAAACGTGTATTCACTTCCAGAATTGGAGTTGGTCTGGCACTGAGTAATGTTTCTAGTCAATTCAAATTTTGTAGAATTATTTACTAATGTATTTTAAGTTTCTCTTTCATTTTACCTGTTTCTCTATCATTTGTATGTAGCCTACTCATGTTTGTTAGGTATACAATGTTTGCAATCGTAGGAATTTTATTTACAGACTGTGTTTAAATATGATACTAAATATTAAATTACTGTTCATTAAACTTTCATTTTTTAATTTCAAAGTATTATTAATGATGTTCTCCTGCATAGAAAGTGCTTAAACAGCTGTTTTAGGGTGCTCTTTAATAAGAATGTGTCCTCGACAAAGTGGGCCAATAACTAATCACCAAGGGGGCCAATAGCTATGTTCTGAAAAAAATGATTCTACAAGTTTGCATTTTTAATGTTGTTTTAGAATGACTATAGTTTTAAAATGCTTATAACAAATCTTGAAGTAAATTGTCTTGTGAGGCCCTCAGAAATCAAGTAAAAAACAAGTAAGGTTTACTTAGGTGGGCCAATAGCTATGCATGTTACCCTAAATAAAAATTAAAATAACAGGATCTTATTATTAACCTTATTTAATTTGTTTTCTTTTTATTGTTGTAAGTTCGGATATACTACATACATACTTTAATTTAAAAGAAATGGTAAGTGATATTTTCCATGAATCAACCAGACAGCAAATTTAGAGGGCTGGTTACTTTTTTGCCTTATGCCCCCCCACTTTTTCTGCATAAAAATTACTTAACATTGCATGTTTTATAATAATTGATGAATAAAACATAACCCAATTTATTTATTTATTTTTATTTATAACTAAATAAAAATAACCCAATAAATCTATAATAAATATTTTTAAAAATTTTTACAAAAAATATTTATATCCCCTCTAATTTTAAACACTATTCGTATAAATATTATTCAAATTTTGTGATTCAATATTTTGGGTTTTTGTTTTTTGAATAAATATTAGTCGAATAGTGAAACAATATACTGTATTACTTTGTGTTATAAGATTAGTAAACACAGATGTCATGGAACTATCACACAACTTTATTTCTCTTATTTGTACTATCAATGATGAAGAGTGCTGCAAAATTTTTGCAATCACAAAAATAGCACATACAAGAATTTGTAAAAATGAAATTGAAATTTCATTTAAAACATTCTCATTGGATGTGTAAGAAAAGATCATGCAGAGAAGAATTTGGTTTGAGGAAAAAACCAAAGCTTACAGATTAGTATCCATGAATCAATGGAATCCATCTAATCTAACCAAACTTAATCTATCCTTGCTAACCTTGACTCGTTTATTAAGTTTGACAGTAATGTTCTGATTATTTAAATAATAAATTCAGTAATTACTGCTTATGACAGAGTTGTTTTTAGTATGTAAAATGTCTAAAATGACTGGTATGAAGCATGTTAGTGCGTTTTCTCCAATGTTTTATTCATCAATTATATTATATAACACGCTACGTTACAAAATTTTTATGTGAAAAAAGGTGATAAAGTGGAGGTCGTAAAACAAAAAAGTACTATAGGGAGAACTAAATATAAAGTTTTATAAGACAGGTATTTTCATATAATCAGCTTATTGATTTGGTGACAAAAAATTAAGAAGGTTATTTAAACACAGCTAATCTAATTTAAAACTGTAGTGAGTTGTAATATAAAGAATAAAAAGCCAAAATAAAGAAATACTACAATAAAAACCTTTTTATTAACAATTTATGTACCGTACCCTCATGCAAAATTAATATTCAAGAACCTTTCAAGATCCTAAACTTATTTTCCTGGATTATTATAAGGAAGATTGAAACAATATCATTCAATAGCAATTTATGAAAAAAAAATCTTAAATTTTTCCTGTTTCAAATTTTTATCAATATGGTAGGTTTAAAGATAAATTCAATTCTTTTAGGTTTTCTTAAAATTAATTATGAAAATTTCTCTAAGACAGCTAAGCTCACTTTACAATACCTGTACAATAAAATAAAACCTTTATACTGGTTCTCAATTCATCAAAATCTCATATTCTATAATTGGAAAATCTTTTTTAACCCTACAATGCATGGAGTAGGCATTTGGCAACCAACATGATAGATTACATATACGTTAAAATAAAGAATACATCTAGCCGTTTGGTTACTTCATGCATTTCAGAATATAAGTACATGGTGTATAGTACTATTTTTGTTCTGTAGACAGCAGCAGCAGCATTTGTATTCTACGTCTTCAAAATTATCTTCCTCAATACTTCACAGACTATTTGTGAGGTATAGAAGAAGACTGACCTTGTAAAAAATGTAAATATTAAATTTTAATGTTTTGCCAAATAAAACATTTTTTCATGTTAAAAAATCTATAGCAACAGTACCTGAAAGGTTTTTTTTGGAATAATTTTATATCTATTATTGATAACATGCACAAACCATCTTTGAATGCAGTTTGAGGTTACATGTACAGGTTATGTTTACATGGTGTTTGTGTATGTACGTTGTTAAAAAATGATTTAATCATTTTTTATTACTTTTAATACATTAAGTGTTTAAATTTAATAAATAAAAATAAATAGTGAATCAGATGAAGTGTATGTCATTGACGGTGGAGGAAGTTTGAGAAAATTAACAGTGGAAAATATTTTCGATGACATTCCTAGTGGAAGTGAATTTAGTGATGACGATCTAGAACCTATTTTATTAAAAATATATTATTTAATGAATTGGATGTTGTGGATGAAATTGATGTTCACTCTGATGAACAAGTATGTTCTGATGTTGAAGGTCCATCTGCTTCAACATCACAAATTAGTAAATTGACAAGTTGTGCTCCAAAAGTTTAGAGATTCTAGTTCTAACTTAAATGAACCAAGAATTATTAAACCTGCCAATCAACCAATTCTGTGGAAAAGTAATTTCTTGAAGTTAATGACACTGATTTTATATCAAGCACTGATTTGCCTGATGAAATAAATTCTTTAAATTTGAAAACCTGACGAATTTTTCAGTTACTTTTTTGATAATGAAATCTTGGAACACATTTCACGACATAGTTCACTGTACAATAAACAAAAAAACAACTGAAAAACCAGTCAAAATTACACCCATGAGATAAAAAAATATGTTGATTGAATTGACGTTTCCAATTTAACTTGAGAGACAACAAAGTTGTCATCATTTGTTGAAACCCAACCTGTGAAGGATGTTGTGCGTTATAAAAGAAAAACAAAATCTCATGAAAAGGTACCTTGTCCAAATGTGATTATGACATAACAAACACATGGACGGAGTGGACTTAATGAATAGTTTAATTGGGTAAGGATGAAATGTGATGAAAACAAGAGAATGGTACCTTTGGTTATTCTATCATATGATTGATATAACTGCTGTAAATGTTTGGTTATTACACAGGAGAGTTTTAAAAAAATAAAGGTACCAGTAGCAAACAAAAAGCCCTGTCATTATTTCCTTCCAGACTGGAATTAGCTGAAGTATCATGTAAAATTGGTATAAAAACAACACCAACTAGAACTGCCGAATAAAAGATTAAAATTTTCAATCTTCAACTGATACTGCAGCTGATGTTTGTTTGGATAAATATGAACACTGGCCTGAACACATCATCAAAAAACAAAAATAACAATTCCAAATTGTAAAGAATTTACAAGAGTGAAGTGCACAAAGTATTGTTTTATGCACAGTAACTGTTTTATGAACAGTAACTGTTTTAAATTGTTTTATGAACAGTAACTGTTGAACATATTTAGGCTATTTATTTGTGAAGATAATGTAAACCGATAATGTAATAATTATTGTTTTCAGGTTTTTTTAGAATACCTTCTAGAATACTTTTAATATAGAACTAGAATATAAAACTAATTGTAAGCTAAAGGACAGCATTGTAATGTTAAAAAATACCAATATACATCATTTAAAAAAAATAATTTCGGCATTTGGCTTATCAAAAATATAGTATTAATTTTTAAAAATGTGTTTTTCTTTATCTTTAATTAAGCAGTAGTTTATGATTATAGGCATAGAAAATGTTTTAAAAAACTACAATAAAAATAATTTAAGTGATTTATCTTTTCAAAATATCTAATATTTTTTTAGTTCTCTTTATTTTTTTTGTTTTTTCAAATTCATTAAAATTGCATATTTTTAATTAATTGTAGTTTTTTTTTTATATATGATTTAGCATTAGAATATATTTTTGTAATATAATTAAATAGCACAAACAAGAAAATAATTCAGAACCTAATAGATGGTTGGAAATGCAGAAAGTAGCCATTTGGCAACAATATAAAAATATTTCTAAATAATTTAAAAACCTATTTTTAATTTAATTATTTGTAATGTAAATTACATATTATTTTTGGAAGAACATTTTTTTTTCAAGTTAGAAAATTCATGCATTGTAGGGTCAAATAAATTTTTGGATAACATTGATTTTTGTAATATATAATGTAAATATTGCAAAAAAAAAAATAGTCAAATTAAACTATTATTATAATTATATATTATACATTTTAAAGTAATAAAAGATTATGAAATTTAAAAAAAAATTACTTCAGATAGTTTTTTACTGATCAGACCAATACTGCAATGAACCCCTTAATTTATATAAAAAATATTTTCAAAATAATCATGACGAAAATAAATAATAGTGAATAAACCCAATTTCATATAATAAAAAAATCTTGTTAACAAAGGAAAAACTTTTGATTTAAATAAGAGGGGAACCGTAAATCCATTGCAATTCCTGATTAAAAAAGTGCACAAATGTCAATTTTTAAACTAAATAATAAAAATATTATCATTAAAATAAATATATATATATTTAAATAATACAAGAGTATCTAAATCTTAATATTATGTTAACAGAAAAATCAAATTTTACTGTGTTTTTTATTTATACATTGGGAAAGTGGAGTTATCAAACTTCTAGACTTATGTAAACAATTATAAAATTAACATAAACCTATTTAAAGAATAAGTTTAAAGACACCAAACACACACACACACACACACACACCCAGATTTATCATATCAACAGATATATATATATATATATATGTTAGAAAGATAAGAGAGTAATATGAATTTGTTTTAATTATATTTAATCAAAATACTAGTATAACAAGGAAAATTATTGTAAAACAATGACTTTTAATAGACATAATTTGAACAATATTGTTAAGCTTTTTTCATACATTTCTCAACACTATTTAACACAAAACAGTAAAGAGCAGTCAAAATCAATAAATACCTTTCATTACTGTGAATATTTTTTTCATGATAAAATTATTAGGATCATATGAATTTTTCTCTTCTTATTAGTATGCAATCATGTCAAAATCAACAACTTACAATACAACCCAGTTAAATTTAAAGTGAATAACAACAAAGCCTATGCAATACAACAGTCATTTTACGTTCACCATGTGTTATGTATGCTCCATAACAATTAATTATATTACATTAATAATAAAAAAGAAAAGTTAATTACAGAATAAAATTTCTTGATCAATTGGGTTACACTACAATATCACATACATTTAAATGAGGGCATTCCTCTTTGTTTGTATTTATTTTAACTGGCCTCTAACAATGCATAAAAAAATATTTCTGGCACTGGAGTAATTAAAAAAAATAAATACAAAATAACAAATACTAACAGTAATACTAAAGTTCAAAATTACAAATTTTTAACTTTGTTTTAAAGAAACTTATTTTAAGGTCACCCTGCACCCCACTTTTTGAAAATTTCAATTTTAAAAAATATTTGTTATTTAAATATTATTATTACTACTCATCAAAATTTAAAAATAACATAGCAGCTGGATCTTTAGATAAACTGAATTCACAACACTTAATGGAAAATTCTTAGTACAGGTTTTAGAAAGATGACTGAAAATGATAAAAATGTTTTGGTAAAAAACATGATATAATTTACAGATATAAAGGAAGATACATAACTAAGCACGTAAATTACACAATACAGCAAAATTCAAACTGTACTAAACAACCACCCTTCTCTGTTTATCTGATATGTTAAAAAACTAAACTGCATAAATTAATGTCATTAAAAATCTTGGTTATGAATGAACTCAACTTCACTGAACTAATTAAGATGAAAATTAAAAAAAATTAAGATGAAAGTATTGTTTTTTTTTTTAGTATTAGGGCTAGTTTTCTTGTGATGGCTATTTTTCAGTGTAATAGTTTGGGTTAAATATTGATTAAGTAAGTGGCAATTATTAGTATAGTGAAGTCGTGTAAGGTAGTGAAGTTGCTAACAATTAATTATTTATTTACATAACGAGTAATCATCATCAGATTTCTGTTTAAAAAATAAAATGCAGGAAATCATTTTAAGTATGGATACTTTCTTATAATGTACTTTTACACATTTTTTGTCATTTGTCATTGCTTTTAGTATACTTTTCTCATAAGGAAATGTTTTGTAATACATACATGTCGCAACCTAAGGTATCTTGATCGTTGAGAGATGAATTTGTATCTCACTTTTTTCTGGATAAAATTAATTTAAGTACAAATTTCATATTTTAGATTGTATGTAAAATAAAAATACATTAATTGGTGAATTTAAACAAATAATATATAGGTAGAAAAAATGACAGTCAGGCTAAAATTCACCTTAGCAGTTTAAGTTAGGATAGTGAGATATAAACATATCTCTCATTGCAGTGAAGCCTGTTAAATTAAAAAAAAAGAAGAAAACGCCATATTCTTCCTTCCTACTTTTTCTTTTTGTTAATATAAAAAAACGTTAGTATTAAAATCTAAAAAAAAAATAAAAATATCATTAGGCAGATAATAAATTAGACAGGTTCAACATACATGTAACATGAATTAGTGTTTATAGTCCTTGTACCTCTCTAATGGTCCAACAATCCATCCTCAATCAATGCATGAACTGAAATTTTTAATTTTTGATGAATAGTACTTTACATGAATATAATATTAAAATATGCAATAATACTTTTAATAGCGAAATTAACATTAGTAACATATAAGGTCACTTATAGGAGGATATTAAGGCGCTGATTATCCACTTGAGATAATGGAATTGTGTTTAATACCACAAACACAATTATAGGAAAAAAATATTAAAAGAGAATTGTTTAAATAGCACCTTTAAAAATATAATATTTTTAAATATTATATATTAAAAAAATATTTGAAGTAAAAGCTAACTTGTTACTTTAATCACATGAGTACTTCTAATAAACCTATAGTGCCTGGCCATTATAATTTAATACTACAAACTATTCTCTCTTAGAGGCAACAGTTTTTGATATGTTCCTCTTCTGCAAGTTGAAATAAGCTGTAGGTTTGGATAACAATAGTGTCCAAAATATAGACAAAGATTTGGGTTGACATATCTGTTGTGTTCAAAGAAGTGCCCACATTTAATATTTGGTGAATACTTAAGTGATTAACTAAACCAGATACCAAGGTTTTATTTTCCTAAGAAAAAAAATTGTATTTTATTAACAGACAAAAAACAACTCTGCAGCCTGTTAGCTGAATATCACTAGATTTATTCCCTACAGTTTCAAAATATAAACTTCAGATGCAATTATTATAATTATTTAATCACATTCCCTGGCATACAATATTACACTCTTTAAAACATATGAACCATATTTTCACAAACAATATAAATGTTTATAGTCTACAAGGTAGATAACTCCATGCTGGGTTCCAAAAATCTAACATTAGACAGGGTATTATTTAGCAATAAATATTAAATTAAATATTTGCACATATTTACTCATGCTTTTTACTACTACCTAGCTGAACTAAAAAAAATATATAATTAAGAAACAATAATTTAATATTTTAAATGTAATAACAATTAAATTACTGAATTTATTAATAGTAAATAAAAATATTCAAATAGGATTAATTTTATTTATGAAATCAATAAATAACTTATATAGAAAAAAAAAGACAATATTTGAAAATAACCTGAGTTACAAATAAATTATGTTATTCTTCATAACAAATAATAAGATACTGCAACAAATAGTAATAGTTACACAAAAAAACAAAAAAAAAAAAAAAACAACTATGAAAATCAATCCTTAAAAAACGCAATAAATGAACAAAAAAAATAGTTTTACTATTTTACTTCTAAAATATTAACTTAAGTAAAAATACGGTCTTTTTTTCTTAATGTAATAATTATATCTTATATTTCACACAATTTCAGTTTCTTACAATCAGCACATCGTTAGTTATAATTCATGATAATAAAGTTTTTTCCTTTCTTTTTTGTTTTATTATTTTTTAATTCTTAGTTTTTATTATTATTATTATTAATTTTTTTATTTCATTTTTAATACTTTTTGTTTGCAATATGTAACAACTGTACACAATCTGGGAAAGTTTGCTGAAGACAACTGAGTTGAAGATCAATGATGTTCCTGATTAAACCTGTAGTTTTACAGAACAAACAAGGAAATTAATACTTAAAGTAACAATATTTTAAAAATGTTATACCTTCTTTTTTAATATACAATGAATAACATAAAAGATAAACAAACAAAAATGATTATATTTGTATATATACAAGCACACAATCATAAAACACACTAAGAAAAATTTACATTAACAGATTAAATAAAGTACAAAAATAAATATTTATAAAACAATAATAGGTGCAATTATTAACAAAATAAAGAGCTTTTAATGCAAATATTCAATATTTATGACATTGACATAATTCATTAACGCAATTTATCACAGCAGTTTGAAATGGAAATTAAATCTAGTCAATATTTTTTTAATATTTTACAGATGTTATGTTACAGGTTTTACTCCTCATCTTACATTAAATCAATTCATGAATTAAATTTAACATTAAAAAGTACAAAAATGATTTTTGTTTAAATAAAACTATAATAAAATAATTGAAATATAATATAAAATAATACGTTCAATAATGTTGTACATAAGTTATATTCATAAAATTTAAGTTTTTGTTATTATTTTCTAAAATTCCCTTAATTTTTTCTTTTTATCAAATCACAATTACTGTTTATTTCACAATCACATTTAAATATTGTATATCACTATTTATCAAACATGCAAATATTTAATCAGAATATTATTTATGCGATCATTTAAAATATAAAATAAACAATCTGAAATAAATGTTCAGTCATTAATTTAATACGAAAAAATAAATTTAGCCACAGAATCAAACATATTATACAATGAAAGGCAATGACTTCATATTTCAAGAGAATTTTGAAGAAGAATGGTGTGTGATAACTACCCTTTATTTTTTTTATTTGAAATGTAAACTCATTCCCATCAGGTAAGCTGGAAAATTACTTATAACCCTGTAAGCAGTAAAGTTGTAAATTTCTCACTTGTGTGCACAAGTAGTTTCAAAATTTAATGCTTCAACCGCCTTACAAGTGATATATATTACATTACTCATTGCTATCTATGACTTGATCGTAAAGTCAGAATGAAACTATTCAAATTGAGTGCTCTTAAAAGAGCTACTCTCAGGAGCGAAATGAGAATGCATTCCAGAAATAAGTACATGACACATTTTTGTATGAATAGAAATCAGTATAAAACAGAGCACCTATTCCAGCATTATGAACAATTTCTTATTAACATATCACTTCCAAGTGTGTGTAAAAGCATTATGTAGTTAAATTTTTGTGCCATACAACTTGGCAACACAGCTGTAACAATCCTATCAAATTGCTGAGAATAAAACAGCGAGTTTTTTCTCCCCTCTTTTGAATGCTACTGTTGTAAATAAAATCCAACATTCTCTTCTGAGTAATGTATACTACCTGTAACAGCAACTTCAACTTTTGTGTTCAACATCAAATGACAATTTGCATTCTTCACGATTATCTCATTCCCATAAAGCTAATGAAATAACAAGTAATTTTGAAGATATTCTAAACAATTTGAGTGCAGATGAAAGTTTGAATGATGATAATTTTTAGAAGCATATTTGGAAGATGATAACGATGTTGTAAGTCGTCAATCAGATGAAAGTATTGATGAGGATGACGAGGTATTACTTTTAGAAAAATTGAAATATTTATGCGAAAATTGTAAGTAGAAAATACAGAATAGTGATAAATTTTTTATCACAGAAGTGTTTCCTTTCGTAGACCAAGATTATGGCTTAAAGAAGCAGAAAGGAGTTTTATCACCCAGTAGTAGAATAAATCTTTATTAATATAATGATGCTAATGATATGTACAATTTCCTTGTTCTTGTCATTTATATAGGAAATACTAGACTTAACAGGGGAAAATATTATTGTAGGTGACGGACTATGTTGTAGAAGGGTCATTTAGGATGGAAACAATACATCAAATCAAGCAAGCCAGATTTGAGCTTAAGAGTTTTATGTTTGTGAATCCAAAACTGGAGTATTTGTACATGGCCTCTTATGTACTGGAAAGACACCTGAATTAGCTGAAGATAAAAAAGGGTAAGGATTATCAGGTAAAGTTATTCTTGAACTTCTTGGTGTTTTAGCTGGGGAAGGAAGAAATTCATACTTATGACAATATATTTCACATCTAGTTGAAATTCAACAGTACTAAAAAAAGAACTACAAGTACTAAAAGAAATTCAACATTGCTAACCAAGAAATAGAAAAGTCAAATATAGTTATATTACAATATGGGAGGAGTAGATCTTCTCATAGACTAGACCCTTCCTTGAGAAAGAGCTTGAAGGGGTAGAAAAATATTTTCTACACATTATAGATATAACCCTATATAATACTATGGTTAATAATTGCTAGAATTAATAAAAATCAAAATCAGAGAGTCATCATTTGTGGTTCACTAGACCACCTTCACAATCTCATATCAGAGGCAGGAGATCAAATAAATCAACATCACTTTGGTTGCAGTCCAGATATATTCCAGTAGCAATTTCTTCTACTGAGAAAAGAAGTATGCCATGAAGGAATGTGTAGTATGTAAAAAAACAAGGAAAGTGGGAAGAATCACATGAGTGCAAATTGTGTGACGTTGGCCATGAGTTACCACCCCGTGGTTTTAAGACGTGCGTCTTAAAAATTTAAGACATGTTTTTTAATTTTTTGGCTGGCCTGGGGTAAAAGTGGCCTATTTTTTTTGGTAGTGAAGGGGTGAACAATGTTCAGCGGTGAAATGAAAGCATACAAGTCTGCTGGCTTATCATCCTATGTTTTGTTACCTACCTGATTTATTTATGTAAAACTGTTTGTTATTCTACAAAAGTAATAGGCTTATTTTCTCTTCTATTTGCTAAAACAAATCTTTTATGATATATTATTAAACTGTTCATTACCTTAAATATAGGAAAAGGCAGTCAAGTAGGCTTATCAGATTTTGTATATTGGACAAGTTTACAGGAGTGAGAAAATTTTAAAACATACATCTGGAGTTAACAGGAGTCTTGAAAAACTCAAAAAATTAGGGCACTGAAATGACTGAAGCTAATCAAGTTAACTGCAAAAATAGTTAAAAAAATAAAACTTGTTTAGTCTGATTTTAGAAAAAATGATAATAACTAAGCTTTAATAAATAATATGAATACTGATTAACATGTACAGAGAAGGTTAAGCAGATAAGGTATGTGACCAAATACAGGCTCATAATTCTTTTTAATGCTTGCAGGACTAAGCACTACTACTACAAATTCTTTAAGGTCAGATATTTCATTAAACAATTTCCCTGTGGTGCGAGTGCAATTGGTCACTCCATTATGAGACTGCTTCTCCCTACAAGGCTTATAAAAATGCCAATGGATAATCCATGTTTAGTAAATAATTTCATGTATATTAAACGATCATGCAAGATGCTTAATATTGGCATTTATTTATGGCTAATGGCCATAGCTACCAGTATCAATTTTATAAATGTAATACTGAGCAAATTTAATAGTATAAAACAATATCACGATACTTATTTTATTGATTTTTAAGTCGTCATCAACCAATGTAAATATAAAGAACTAAAAGATCACTCTAATAGAGTCAGAGGTCAGTAACTCTGATCCTGTTAATCGCAGAAAAAAGTACTACTTGTAGGGTTAAAATTATTCCAACTCCTGGAGTGGAATGCTAGATTTTAAAAGGATTAATGAACAAACACCAGTCTTTTCATTATTAATTATTCAATGAATGAATTTCACATTTATAAATAATTAAATCCCTTCCTTGTTTACAACAAAGGGATAACATTTAGAAATATTTCCTATTTAACAAACTCTCCTACTATAAGAACTTATTGCAATTTATTACTATCTTATTACTATAATTGAAAGAACAAATGCTTTAATTTCATTAAAATAAACATACATAACTGTTAATTAGCATATGAAAAATTCAATGAGAAATACAAAAAATGAATGTACAGAGGGCTAATTAAATCAAACTAGATGATTCTAATGATACATTATTTACAAATAATTTGAAATTTCAAAAGTATCCAAGATAAAATCATATAAAATAAAATTTTTACATTTACTGAAAAAAAAAAGATCGCATTGTGAAATCAGATTAGTAATGATGAAAAATTAAAATCAGCTAATAAAAAACCAATATACATATGAGAGATAATAAAATATACTGGATAGTAAAATAAAATTTTCAAGGGCAAGTAAGCTAACTGAAATATCTTAAATAAAAAACCCTAGAATTTAATTTCACAAATTTATTGCACATTATTGCACACTTATACTATACAGAAAGATGCAGTAGTTTAAAAATTAATTTTTAAAGTATAAATTAAACTGACTTCAGAACTGTAAGCAGATACTTATTATCATTTAATAGACTTGCATAATTAAATCCACTCACAGAAAAAAAAAATGCACTCTGAAAATTGATAAGTAATCTAAACATAAATATTTAAATTTATTCAGTTTTCTTTATTTTTTACCAAATTTAATGAAAAAGCAATAATTAAAAGGTCAACTAGATTTTCAAAAATTATGCCAATGAAAATGCATACAAAGTGTGACTAAATAATGTGATTTTAATTAATTTCAGATAATAATCAACTTCCGTTATTTAATGCCAACTTCTTAAAGTTAAAATTTAACGAAGAATGGAAATGGTTTTATAGTTTTTGAGGAGTTTTTTGAAGTTTTAAGAAATGTTAATTTTTAATTTTATTTAAAATATGGATACACTGAATATAAATGCATGTAATTATGAAAAAAAATGTTCACTAAAACATTTTACATAAAAAAAAAAAGTGTGGAAAGAAATGACAGAATACTACCAAATTTAGACTAAAGCTTTAAATGAAATAATAAAGTGAAGTGAATAAAAAATAGTAATTATTGAAAAGTTTTTCTTTTTAAGTAAAGTGCATTTTTGATTATAAAAAGTAATTACTCAATTCGGAGTGAATAAACACTTACTATCAGTAACAGTAATTACTAACACTTTAAGTATTTGTGATGTAGCATTTAAGTAATACTGTGTAGTTTTCAAGTATTACTAAATATCACTTCAGTATTACTAAACAAAATTAATATGTCTATCTAATTTCTGTAAGCATGTTGTATCATGTTTATAAGACTTGTTGAAACCTGCATGAAAATAGGCTGAATGTCAACATTTTATTCTCATTGGTAACATTATTTTTATTTTCATTAAGTATACTACCAGCGTTAAATCACTATATCAAGTGGCAAAGATGAAATGCAGTTTTCTCTTTTCTCTTGTGGAAAAGTATCTGTTGCGGGTATATGAATTAGTTTCACTTATGTGCTGAAGGAGAATGAAAATGTAGTAAAAAGATCAACCACAACAGCCATCATGAAAGAAATAGATAAGGCTTGGTAATGTATTCAACGAACATTTGAATCAAGCATTGGAATTCTAATGCCAATTGAAAAGCTAAGAAAAGTGACATTAAATTAAAAACAGATAAAAACAAGAGGCAATAAAATGATAAAATTATATCTGTGGGGAAAACATTTTCCTAAAATATTACAGTGCTATGAGTACAAAAAAAGCTGGAACTAAAGAAAAAGAAAAGGGGAATAATAGGCATATATATGAAGTAAATTTATCAGATGATTCATAGTCTACTACATCCAAGTATAGAAAAAAAAAACAAAATTAGCGCAAGAGAAATACGCTTACTGGTAATATTTCAGAAATGAATAACTCAATGACTCTGGCTTCAAAGCCTTGGTCTTAATAAACTAATAATTCTTACTTAAAACTGATGTATTTTCAGATGTAACGAGAAGATATCCAAAAAAGAAAATGAAATGGGAGTTAAAAAAAACTTCATTCAGAATTGGGTGAAAAAAATAATTCCAAAGTGAAACCCAAGTATTTAATAAGTTTAACTATATTTAATAAGTTGGACTTCTTAGTATTGCCATAAAAATGCTTTGATACAATTTTTCTGTATTGTGTTTATTTTTATATTTTTTATTATATGCAACAAATAAAACATTTTCTCTTTTAACTTAGTACTTCCTAAAAAATAATGCAAAAGAAATTTATCTTCTGTACTTATTCATCATATGCAATTTCATCATCTTCAAATTTCAATTTCTTCTTCTTCATAATTATCGTTCATCATTTACCTATGTTATGCAGTACTGCACATGTGACTACAATTTTAGCGACCTTGTGCAATTTAAGCCTGACAAGATTTCCTAATGTAGGGAAGCACCTTTTGATTTGTCCAAAAACTCTTTCAATAATAATAATGCATTCTTTTGCTAATTGTTTGTTGGATCTTTCTTTTTCTTTTGCGTGACCTTGGAAAGGAGACAGTATCCATGGTGAAAGTCCATATCTACGGTCTGCCAGAAATACACACAGATCCATCCAGATGTCACATAACTTGGTAAGTAACACTACTTTGCCAAATTTGACTACATGGGTGCCCCCAGACCACGATTCATCAATACTTGTCACTTTTTCATCAGCATCACAGGTGGCTTGCACATTTATACTCGCATATTCTTTTCTGTTAATAAGTCTCCATAATCTGCAGGTTTCTTTACTACAATATGCATTCACTCCAGTGGTCCAATCACATTGGAAAATTTGAATCTATCTGCCCATTTCTCTTTAGCAGTATTGCAGCCTATGTGCTTTTTTAATGTTATAATCAAAAGCTTTGTAATTGATAAAATTTAACATATATTTAAATGTTTTGCAAACAGTTGTCCTATGCACTCAGAAATTCCCTCCCACATCAATTTGATAACCAGGATCAAGAAGGTACCTAAAAAAAAAAAAAATTCCATTTTTTTATGTCGTTATTATACCACCTCTCTTTTCATCTGAATCCAGTAAAAACAAAGCAGTTAAAAATTCAACACTACATTTTTCAAAATGCACGAAACTTTTTGTAATTGTCTTCCGACAATTTTGTAAATTGATATTCCGACGACCTCTGAATATTTTACAACATACTTGCATGAAAACAGCCATTTATATCAATAAGTATGAACTAGTAATTCTGGTAATTTGTAAGTCTGATCTTAAGCTACCTTGAAACTCAGTATTATTTTAAATTTTAATTAATTACTAGTGTTTATTCACCTCAATTTAGTAATTACTGTAAAAAAAAATAGTTATTACGTGTTGTTTTCAAGTAATACTTTTAAATTTGGTAATTATTAAAAGTCAGTCAGAAATACTAAAACTTAAAGTTTTATTCACTTTGTTTAGTTTTTACTAAAAAAAAGGATCAATTACAGTAATTATTTTTTTTTATTCAGTTACTAATATATATTATTTTTTACCAAATAAATAACCTAGATTACTGAAATTTGGTTGAAAATACTTTGAAGCAATAAAAACGTACTAAATATATCAATGCAAATCAATAATAAATGATGATGACAACAAAATAACTTCCTTTGGTGGAAAAAACACCATACAAGAATCCCTCTTCTGGTCATCAAAATTAGCAAGTGATAAATTTATTTTCTACAGAATGTAATAAACTCTACTACTAATTATCCTAAGAAATAAACTACCCAAAACTATGAAATACTTTCTGTGCAGTTAGTAACAAATTTAATGCATATATTAAAAGAAATTTTACATATTTGAACTCATAATTGTGATCTTAGAGAACATTTTAATAATACTAATCATTCTGAAATATTCTAGTATAAAATTATTTAATATAATAATTTGATCTGGGATCAAATCAATTGATTAGCAGCACTGTAGTCCACAAATTCCTGTAGTCACACTTTGTAATCATTATTAATGCACAAAATTAACATCATCTGTACTTCATAAAAATTTCAGTACCAATTGGACAGATGACCTCTTGGGGAAGTTTATCAATTTGTGAGGGTAGCTGCGATTATGGAAATACACTCCGCCAAACTCTCTCAGAAATCTTACTTGCACTTAATACTGTGATTATACATCATGCATTAATATGAAGAACAAAACTACGATGAAAAGGTGAAGTGCATTTCCTCAGCAATGATCATCAACCTCTCCCACTGAAACTAACTTGAAAAAAGCCATCTCTTCCATGATGTCCCAACAGGATTCTGGATTTTTGTTTAAAACTTAATGTTTTTTATGTGTTTATCACAAAAAAATTTACATGTATTACACCTATCATTGCTGTCTTAATATTTAAAAAATAAAATGTATAACATAATAAGCAACGTAATTAAAATTATCATCTTAAAAATGCTAATTATGAAATTTTATTCTTAATAACCCAATAACATACAGGAAATGACAGATATACATTTTAATAAATATGAAATAGATACAAAAATTAATTATAAGTCAATTATGACATCTAAATACCAAAATTAACATTTTGCTAACTTCCCCATCATAAAGTATTTACTGCAATATTAACAAAATAAAATATAAGACACAAAGTATATTTTTATATAAAAAAGTTTTTTTTTACCTTTTATAAGACAAAGTTAAAACAAGATATTTCACAAACTAGAGTTAAAAATGGTGAAGTTAACTGAATTAACATACCTATTATAAAACAGATTTAATTTAATTTATTAACAGAATTTTTATTTACTTTTTTCTAATTAAATTACGGTAATTCAAAATACATAAGATATTACAGTTAGTAAAATTAATTGATTTATAATTAAAAACAAATAAAAAAGGAAAAAATAATACATCATGTGAAAGATATATATATATATAACATCAACTAAAGCAGTTATTAACTGCAAAACACAAAACAAAACTGTATATTTCACGCAGGTTTTAAGCAACTCGTTAATTATAAAAGTTAACTACAAAACTAAATGATTTAATATTTAAAAGATTTCATATTTATTAAACATATTAGAAAAAAAATTTTTTTTTGTAAAAAAATCAACTCAACAAATATGAGATTATTTTTTACAAAAAAAAGAAGAAATTAAAACCCCACAGTATTAAATTTAAATCATTACAATGTTAAAAAGAAATTACAGACAGAATAAAAATAATTTACATTTGAGCTCAGATTAATAATACATGTGCACAGTTTAATTATAATACAAGACAAATCTTGTGGCAAAAGATTAAAATCATAAAAAAATAAAATATCACTAAAACTGTATCTTATAACACTATTTTCTATTGCAAACTGTCAAAAATTTAACATCATAAGAAAACAAAATTATTGAAAAGTAATAAAAAAAAGGAAAACTATATAAGAGAAAATTTATCTCTGAAAATAATGAAATATTTCATTCCACAGAACTGCTGATCTCACTAGCTTTTAATTTTTATTCACTAATTTGAATAATTATAAAGTACACACAGATAATTAATAACTTCTATAATAATTTTAAAACAAATACAATTAAATTTTGGATGTAAATTACATTTAAATGCCAATTTGTACTTTATGTGAAAAAACTGAAAAAATAATGAATATATTTAGTATATTCATACAAAAGAAAAACAAAAACTGTACACATCAATAAATCATTTAATTGGACACTAAGTGTAGAGTTTATGTAATTAATTAAATTTGAATTAAATTAACCACCACATAAAGGATAATAAAAGCAAATTCTTTACTAACAATGAATGTTTTTGTTGCTAACAATCCATGAGAGCCACAGTGTTAAAATATATGGAGCAGTTAAAAAAAATATAAAAGAAAATTTCACTGTCTTTCTTACAAAAAAAAAAAAAAAAAATGTTGGTTAACATCTTGGAAAAATTTAAACTTGTAAATTGTTCAGACCCTGACAATGTTAATTAATGCATCAATAAAATTTACCTTAAATATTTATACATTTTTAATTGACGTTTAACAGTTTGGGAATAAAGGTTTATTAGTCAAGTATTTGCAAATCAGGTAAAATTGTTTCATCAAGAAGGCACATGCAGAAAATAATTTCATGCTCACTGTCAGTGTCTTGATGATAGTATACGATTGGACTGTTAAAATTAATTGGAAAATAATTACCTCAAATTCTCATAAAAGTTAATCAGTAAGTAGTAAGAGTCTGAGAAAATTGCACATTAAATTACAGTAAAATGTGTACAAGATAGGTTCTTTGTCTCTAAATCAGAATACAAGAAAAAATGTTTAATCTGTGCACTTGAGTAAACCAAATTTTCAAAAACAAGAGAGTTTGTTCATTAATCTGTCCTGCCAGTTGAGCTCATCATTTTATTATTTTTTTCAGAGAATGAATGCCTCGGAAAAATTAACAATGTTCTTTCAAAAAAAGTAAAATCAATTTATTTAGCTATTAATATCACAGCTAACTATCATGTTCTGGGATTCATACAGCCTAGTTTGCCTGGACTTCCTATCACTAAAAAAGAAAAAGAAAAAACTTGATGGACGTTATCATTATTCAACTGCAGTAAATGAAAAAATCAAATAGGCAATCTGTTTTAGACAGAAAACCGATTTAAGTTCCTTCAAGAGAATTCATCTCTTCACACTTGTTTCAAGAATGGGAACCGCCTATCATTTCAAACAAATGGTGCTCTCATTCACATGGCTTTGTCCAACTAGCATTAATTCAGACAATGAAGGAATTTTTTAAGGATAAACATTTAATAAGGAAACAATCAGTGAGGATGCACAAATCCCATTTGAGAAGCAGCAAAAGACTTATTTGAGCCGGTAATAAAAAACTACTTAAAAGTGCTTAGTTGATGGAAACTATATTGAAAAATAAGAGGTAATAGAACTAATTATTTTAAGATCACCCTTGTAAAATTTATAACACTGTCATAGTTTTTAAATCATAAATTTGATTGTAATTAAAATTCTAAGAACAAAAGATATATTACAATCAAATTTAGTTACAACTCCTTTTCAGAACAAGTAACTTTACAAAATGGATATAAATTTTAAGTTAAGTTTTCAAATATGACGTAATAAACAATTTTCATTAAATACATTCTTTCTGTTTTTAAATGATCACTGTAATATGACCATTTGTGATAATGAAAATGCATGGAGTAATGAAAAAGGCTTTTAATAAATAACTGTAGGATTCAATATAAATAGGTTTAGGTAAGCAGTTTTATAATGTATTATTGATCTTTCTTTTTCTAACAGAAAATAAAATCTAAGCATTACTAATAAATTTACAAATTTTTGCATATATTTTATTGTTTGTAAATCCCTAAGTTTCTTATAAGTTTTACTTGTGATATTGTTTTGCAGAAAATGCTTATACAAATAATAATTTTGAGATAACTGCTTCTCAAACTATGTATTCAATTATAAACACAAAAAATTGTTCATATTGTTAAAAAAAATTTCAAGTAACTGTTTCACATTATATCAAATTGTTCACAAAATATCTTTGTAAGGACAGGATAATAAAAGCCATCTCCCTTATAACATCATGACTGATGATCAGGGGACCCTTATAATATTTTAAAGCATCTTGAAATGGATGAGATTGAAGAAAAGATAAGATCTAACAGCTGAAACCATGTTTGATAAACAAATGCTCACATAATAATAATAATGCTGAGTGCAGCTTGACCGTATGCTTTATTTTCTAGATGCCACCTGTTTCTTAGTTTCAGACAGGATGAGCAAGCAGATAAAAGTGGGCAACATTGAAATATATGCAATATTTTATTGATGCAATACTACACTTTATTCACTACTGCTTATGGTACAATGTAAAGCTCTTACATGACTTAAGTACAGTTTGCTGAAAAAATTAAAAACAATTTTGAATGATTTAACATGTTAATATTTGACAAGACTTATGGTGTAAAAATAACAAAACTTAATTCCTGAAGGTTATGCTCACATTATTTTGAAAAATAAGATAGAGTTAATACTACCTATTGCAACAAAACTCATGATAATTAAAATTCTATTACCTCAATCAACCATCACACAGAGATCATCACTTGGTAGTCCACTAATAAATAATATCCATGTTTTTTCTTTTCTTTTTTCCTACCTATGATCTTACTCATTTAATTCTTTATCAGTATTCCATTATTCTGAATATTCAAAATACACTACAAGTTACATATTGCAGTAACATGTGTGGTTTGTTTGCCAGATTGTAATAAAAAGTTTAAAATAACCTACATTAATTTTAAAAGATTATTATGAAACCTGCACTTCATAACAATCATATATATATATATATATGAAACTGAAGTCCAAAAGTTATTGCTGACAGGCAACCTTGAATTACCAGTCTTAAAAAATGTAGCCTGACTAATAATACATTACACAATATACTGAATACAATGGCCAACTTTCCTAGTGGATCCAATAATGAAGAATTTATATTACACAGAACATTAGCAATTTTAAAACGGAGGGATAGATGTTCTATCTTTAAAATTATTAAAAATTCAATAAAAAAAAACTATATCCTACAATTTTCAAACTCATACTAATCCCAATTTTATGTAATTAATTAATATTTGATCAATTATTACATTTCACTACAATGTTTTTACAAGCCGAAGAAGTAAAACGATTCATCAAAGCGGGAGCAGGTAACAGTAGGGATAAACCAAACATTTATATATAAGTTCGGGCAGTATAAGCTCTTTTAAATATGGTGATATCAGTGGTTTGTGGAATCTGAATACTACGATTTAAGCCATGTTTATATAAGAAACATATAATCCATAATGGGAGAAATAAAAACATATTTTTCATTTAGAAAGGACCTGAATAAGGTACCTGTAAGTAATATTTATACCTATGCTAGTTACTACTTCTGATAAAATGGTTAATATAATTCTAGGGAGGAGTGAGATTGGTAAATGAAGTCCAGAAACAATAACTTGTATGAAGTCAAGAGAATTTAAAAGAGGATTGAAGATTACTGCAAAGGTTAAGCGTGGTTAAGGTTAGTGCAAAATGTCTCGCTATAAAAAATAGATACAGATATGACATGGAATTTTGAATATTAAGCAAAGGGTTTTTATCAAAGTGAACAAGGACTGGTGTTGACAAACACAATAAAGTATGAAAGGAGATTTTAAATAAAATTTAATAATAATTTACATACATAAATTAATTATTTATATAATGTACATAAATGCAAATAAACTGGTGTGTGGACAATAACAAAAAGGGAAGAAATCAGGATCCAATACGCTGTGTAAATGAAGTTTCTAATGATTTGTAATGGAAAAAATGAGTTAAAATGGTAAATTTGAGACAAAACTTACAAAAACATTGGGAAAGAGAACAGGGTACATTAACAATTTATCAACTGCAGGACCAAGTCGGAGAAGTTAATATGAGATTTGTCTTTTTGCTTTTGCTGCTAAAATACTGCTATTGATGATTTTTATTACGTAAATATTTTGGAATTGGGAAAACTGGTAAAAAGTAGACAACTCTACTGTACGTGTAGTTCACCAGTGAAAGTGATTTGACTTCTATGAAGTAGACCACACTGGAGATGTTACACCCAAATTACTCTTCATGTCATTGCTACTGTTTTAATTTTATTTACAAGTTATAAATTCACTCATTAACCAACTCTATATTATGGTAACAAAACATTACAATGCACCATACAAAAACTTTAATTTTGGAAAAGATGAAATCAAAATAATATTTATTTGCCTACTTATATCAAAGTAATTTTATTAATGAAATATTTATCTTTACATCTCATAATATTAAAAAGAAATATTGGAGTTTTTTTATATGAAAGGCAATAAAAACAAATTTTATAACATAAAACAGAATAATACATTTCTTGAAAATATTTTTACTTTACAAAAATAGTAATAATAAAAATGTACAGGCGCATTATTTCTAAATATAGGCATACTGAACTAATGATAGAAAATTTATTTATTTCCTATGAAAACAATTTGAGAACTAAACAATGCAAACATTTTGGTTTATAATTTTTATAATAAACGGATAAAAACTAATTGTTAAACAAGAAAAATAGATTGTGTCAACAAAAAAAAATTATATAAATATTTAATTAAAATATAATGTAACAATTTTTCCACTGTGTTAATAAAATGTAATATTATATGAAATATAAACCACCAAAAGACAGTAAATTAGACAAGCTTGCTAAACTTACCATATTAATTTCCAATAATCGATTATCAGAGGATCCTGCACCTTCAGCTGGTGTTGAATTCCATGCATTAAAACATATTCACTTTATTGTCAATTTGTCAAAAATTTTTTGATTAAAAAATTTTGAAATTTATTATGAACTTATATGCAAATTCTGCTGTCCTTTCATTCCAGTGTTTCATTCCTGCTGTCATTCCAGTACTGGACAGCAGAATTTGCATAAGTTCATAATAAATTTCAAAATTTTTATCAGTAAACAATTTTGACAGATTATATAATCAATGTTTTCATTCAATACTAACTGAAGATGCGGGATCCTGCGAAAATCGATCACTGGAAATTAATATGGTAAGCTTATCTAATTACTGTGTTTTGGTGGTTTATATTTCATGTAGTATATATAAATATATAGGTAACTTATCTTATGACTGTAGGGCCTACTGAACTAATGAAACAAACAAGGTCTAACTATTATCATACAACACAACCAATTCAAAACTAAACACAATAAATTTCACTCAAATAATTCTAAAAA
The DNA here is from genome assembly GCF_047948215.1 of Lycorma delicatula. Classification (NCBI taxonomy): domain Eukaryota; kingdom Metazoa; phylum Arthropoda; class Insecta; order Hemiptera; family Fulgoridae; genus Lycorma; species Lycorma delicatula. Next base: position 38,256,427 of record NC_134457.1, on the reverse strand, counting down.
TAGATTATAATACTTAGAAATCTACTGGAATTTATTTTTTGTTGTGTACTGTCAAATTCTTATATTACCATTATTATGACTCTTTTGTCATTCCATTATAAGACACAAACAATTTTTTTGGTAAACTGTTCAGCAACTTCATCTCAAAGTACACTTTTATTTATGATATTTAAAAGATTTTCTTTACGCATTGTTTGTAAGGTCTGGTGAAATATGTATTGTTGTTCAGCCAATATTTACATTTGGTGAGACGTACAATAACGTTAAACTTGTCTAAATAGATGGAATAGCTGCTAATCCCTGCACACTCTGTTACTGTTAAAAGAGCTTTTTGATAATTTTAATGAAATATCCCTTATCCATGGCAACAAAATCATCAGACCTATAATACACAAAAGAACCAGGACCAACCCATTTTATTGGGTTAGCATGTAAATTTTTATCTTGTACTTAAGATCTTTGTCACTAATGTCCTGATGAAATAATCTTCCTTGCCTAAGTAACATGATCTGTCAACTCTATTCTTTTTTTTTTTGGGGCAATAGATATTGGTCATGTTATGGTGAAATAAAATTTATAAGATTTATTTTTGTGTAACGGCGAGGTAATGGATCAGTAGTTGGAGGATTCAAATTAGAATGGATGGTAAGAGAATAACTAGCAAATTATCTTGGGAGGAACAAGATAAATAAAAAAGTATAAAACCAGATGCTGTAAAAAGTACAAAAAAGCTTGGCCTAGAAATGATGAACACAATATAACTGAATTAACTGTTGTAGGTGTACAAGTAATGGCTGTTATAGGTGATGAAACTTTACAAGATCATGTGTTAGGAAAGAATACTTTAAATCACAGTGAATATGTTGCTTCACTGTGTAACATCCAAATTCACTATCTGGGATGATATATTCCACAATCAGAGGATTACGATGGTCAAGAATATTAATACAGTGAAAAAGTAAAGTGGCAAGATTTTACAATGGAAGAGATTGGATGGCAGGAAGGAAAGTATAAGGTAAGCCAAAGAAACAATGAATATAGATGATAGGGGGGAGGATATATGTAGAAGACATACAAGAATGTACTGATAAGAGATAGAAGATGGGTAAGATAATAAAATTACAAGATATGACACCACCTGACCCATTAACTTTGATAGAGAGCAAAGAAAAAGAATGTTACGAGCTGAATGCTAAGGCAAAAAGAATCTGAAAAGAATATTAATTGCAATTAAACACAGAACTCTACTTTGGTAAGTGAATAAATTATTACAAGTTTTTCTTGAGCAATAACTAGTTTATTTAATTATACTGGTAAAAGTAGTAACTACCTGAGAGATTTCCATTTCAATATGTTCACTACAGAACTTAAAATAGATTGCAATATGACATACTGAATGTATTGCAAGACAAGTTAAAAAATGATATATCTCTACCTGATAAATACATACAAAATACGCTATATATAAAGGGATTCTACAACAAATGAGCAAATATAACATTATTCTATAAATGTTATCATTTCTGCAGAGTTCAGGGCTGGTTAAATCAAAGAATTTAAAAAAATTGAACTATTCACATAACAATAAAATTTGTGTAACGCAGAAATAATTTAAAGTGGTTCTTTCCATTAAAATCTCATGAGTTAACAGGGAAGTTAGATGATTCACATTCACCAATCTTCTTCGGCAGAAAAAATATTGTTGCGAGTTAAAAATACAGTAATAGCTACTAAATATTAACTAAGAATGTCTAAGCAGTGTGTAAAAATAATGTGCTACAAGTATTCTTACTTAAGAATTTATATTCACATCTTTAACCTGAGCTTTAACAATTATTTTCACGCTAAAATAATATAAATGTTACACAATAATAAATTTGAATAACCCTATTTAACTCTTCCTGCCTCTTTTACTGCTGCAGAAAAATTTCTATCTCCTTTAAAATAATTTTATTTATCTATTTTTCTTATAATTCCAATATTTTGAAGGCTTTTGTTGAAATAATGATCTAGTACTGCACACCAACAATCACTGATAGTTGACTGATCGACTATTACCAACACCGTTCTTCTTACAAAGCTTTAACATTTCACTCAATCTCTGATTATAATTAGAACAATTATGGTTAATTTAATATAACCTCAATAGACCAACAATAGAAAATATATAATAGTTAGTTAAATAACTTCTCAGCCAAATATAACAAAGTGAAAAGGAACAAAATCATTAATAAAATTCAAGTAAAAAATTATAATAAAAATGTTATAAGTTAATAAAGAGACAACAATCCTATAATTTTATCTAAATCTATAAATAAAGAAAAATATCACAAAGTTTGATGTCACCACCGACTAAAATAGAAAAACTTATTAAATCTACCAAAAATAAAATGAATTAGCTCACTATAAGAAAAAACAACACTTAAAACAAATTATTTAGAATACATAGATTTTTTAAAATAAAGATTTAAACGTCCAAAAAGACATCTCATACAACATAAATAATCTACAACAAATGCAATCATGAACTCCAAAATCGGTGAAAAAACTAACTACATACATTCAGTAAAAAAAAAAAAAATTGAATGACACTAAGTTTTAATTAAAAAATTGTTGTCATTTTTAAATTTATGGCAATGGAACAACAGACCAGTTGTTCTATCTGCCTTCACATACAAAAAAATCAAACATCCATATCATCCCATTCAAAAAAAAATTAAGACCAGTACATGACAAAAAAAAAGAAGAGGTAAAGGAGATGAACTTTGTTAATGAATCTGTTCTTACAATTTATTCACAAGAAATGAATAGTGTTTACGTGAGTAACACTGTGAACAAAAACATAGCTGAATGGCTTTAGTAAATGAGTACAATAGAATCAATCATCACATGTTCCAAAAAATTAAAAATTTAAGTGGCAGTATTCCTTTAGTATTTGTATTGTAGAATTTGATAATGTTATTGGCAGGAATAAAAACTCACTATTTCATATAGAAAATAGAGCCCAAAGTTGACAGTTATTGTCACAAGTAACAAGTTCCTCTGGAACATATTATGTTTTCACACCAGCTGTACTGTCAGCCAATCAGAGGCCATCATTTCTGCTAATGAGCTACCGTCAAGGTTATGTTGATAGTTTGGTTTAGTACAAGTTGTGTGTCTGTATTTTTTTACAATTAAAAGTATTATTTTAACAATTTAAACAATACCTTAAGTGAGTTAAATTATTAATTGAATGTGTTAACACCTATTTTCACCTGGTGAGCAGTCACGGAAATGTAAAAAAAAATCCGGCAAGTTGGGAAAAAACTAACAGCAGGCATGGTAGGACTAATTGTGCTTATTATTTTTTTTTTTCATGTAATTAACTACAAATACCTGCTACATTGGTTAAGTCAAATGTATTATAGTAAAAAGATAAGTTAACAATTTGATCATTTATGAGGCAGCACCACCAAATGCTGTTCATTGTTATTACTGGACTGAACTTCAAGGGAGAAGAGGTAGTTCAGAAATAGGTTCTTGTTTATTTAAATACTTAAAAAAAGTTTACCTTAACAATTCACCGAGGGGCCATTCCATGTCTATCAACAGATCTCACTATCTTAGAATTTAATGAACTTTGGCACATAAGATAATTCCCATGTAGACTAAGTAAAATGACAAATTTTATTACATTATACCCACTCGTTTTGAAAATATGGCTATGTAAAGTTTTCAAAAATTGCTTAAAATTGCACAACGGCAAATTCTTTAAATATTAATAACTGTTCTCCTAATTTAGTTAAAAACATGGGAATGGTGTCACTTTTAGTTTTTTAAATTCCTTTTTATATGACATACAACAACACATGCTGTAGGTTGTCATGAAAAATATTTTTGCAATTTCCAAGTAAAATTTTAATTTTAAATTAAAAAAAAAAAAATGGATAATAGACTACATTACTGTTAAACAATCTTCGAAGTTTGAAAGTGGGAGGATAATGGGTTTATTGTTAAACTAATTTAAAACTAAGTCACTGCAACAGATTGACAGGCTCAAACCCCACCACCCAGTCTTACTCTGTCAGTCATCTCCAGTTGAAGTCAGTGCTATTCAGAGTTTTAAGAAGTGGTGTCCCTGTGTTATCAATTAAAATTCATTTTGTATGTTACTTACAAAGTATGTTTTATTAATTACTTTGTTGTTGTACCGTACTGGCTTTGAAAAAATATGCGCTATATGATAAAGTACATTGAGTAATTATTATTATTGTTAGTTAACTAAATAATTCTTATTTAGTTTGTAATTATTATGACAAAAATTTGCAAACTGTAATTTTTTTACAGGGCAGTGTTTCAATCCACTCAAAAAAAAAGTCACATTATAAGAGATTATGAGAGAAAAAGAGGCTAAGAAATGTCACAAACTGGATGTGCAGTTTGTATCTTGAAATTCCAAAAATGGCAAGATTTGTGATTTATATAGAAAGAAAATATCTGCCTTAAAAAGTGAAAATGTTCCAACAATTTATACTCATCAAAATGAAACAGCCACCTGATTCTGATGAAGATGATCGTAGTTTTAAAGCAGAATCACATAAAATACTTAGATGAAACATTAAATACATCACTACAAGAGTAAGGTGAGTCTGAGTCCCCTATTGATTCTAAAAAAATTAAATCTAAAAGATATGCTACAAATAAAGTTAACAGAACAGACTCAGCAATGAAAAAGAAATTATTTGCATCAGCAGAAGATTCCTCAGATGATATGAGCGAAGATTTAAATGATTCTGTTTTACAAAGTTTTACAAGACAAGATTTGCAGATTCAAAGAGAAGGAACAAGAAGTTGATGATTTTGACAAATCCAAACTTGAGGTAAAGAAACATTATGCGCTAGTTTAATGTGCCTAATTATATGGTCCGCCAGCCAAAAAAAAATACTCAAACAAAGAGGAATTCTGGAAACACCTAATCCAAAACCAGGTAAAAATTTACCAAAAGAAACTGTTGTAAAAGTCAAGCTCTTTTATGAAAATGATGAAATCAGTAGGGCTATACCAGAAATGAAGGACTGTCTTATATAGTAAATGATGAAAGCAGGAATAAAACCAGTTTCCAAAAGACTTATGCAACTTAAAAGAGGCATATGCATAATTAAGTACATTTTTGCATATCTAAGTAAATTTTAAAATACTCAAGTTGGCTTTTCAAAATTCGGCCCGCTTAGATCTAAACATTGTGTTTTGGCTGGGCTAGTGGTTACTCATATGCACGACACATAGGAAATGCTAAATTGTAAAGCCCTCACCAATGATGACTTAAAAACCTACAAAAAACATTGCATGGCAATAATGTTATGTAATCTGCTGTAAATTGATTGTTTGATGAGCATCTGTTAAAGAAATTGGACTATCTTAGAAAAATCATTTCAGGAGAACCTAATCGAAAAAAATTACATTACAGCAGTAGATATGAGATGACCAATGTACATTCGAAAAGATACAGAAACCCTCAGCAGAATTTTTTTATCTAATCTGCACTAAGTTGTCAATCTGACACGATTTTATTGCCAAACAACAGACCTTGTATGTGAACCATGTAAAGGAAAACTTGAATGAATCTGAATAAGTTATATCAATGGATTTCTCTGTGAACTGTAGCATAGTTCAAGATGAAGCTCAGATCTATCAGTGGGCTAGTGATCAGGCTACAGTTCATCCTTTTGTGGCCTGTTGTACAGAATACAAAAATGTCCGACACCTAAACTTTGTTGTCCTATCAAACTGCCTTGAGCACAACACAATGGCTGTCTACACTTTTCAAAAGAAACTTACTGATTACTTGACATCAAAGTTTGGTGTCACAAAAAAGATCTTTTATTTTTCTGATGGGTTCACTGCACAGTACAAGAACAAGAATTTCTACAACCTGTGCCACTATGAGCAAGATTTTGGCATTGAAGTCAAATGGAACTTTTCTGCCATGGCTAATGGCAAATGGCCTTGCAATGGAGTTGGTGGAACAGTAGACTTGCAGCCAGAGCTAGTTTGTGACGGCCCTTTGAAAAACAAGTCCTGACTTGTGTATCAAGTCATCAATGTATCTGTAATAAGTTTTACACACAGTACTCAAGAAGACTGTGTAATCAGAGATATTTTTGAATGACAGTTTTAATGAAGCCTTAACAATCAAAGGAACCCAACAATATCATGCATTTATACCAGCTGCTGGAAGCTTAAATAAATTTGACAGTGAAGGTGTTAGTTTTAAGAAGTGATCAATCAACTCTTCTCAGGTATCTGCTTCAAGGTCAACAGACAAACTGAAATTAGAAGACTGCAATGGTTACATGTAACAGATGCCATGTAACATGCAATGTTACAGATGTCTATGACAAAAATTGGTGGCTTGCTTAAATAATGGAAAACACAAGAACTATATGAACTAAAAGTTACATTTCCTGAACCTAAAGGATCATAACCATCATTTTGCTACCAAAGACGGCCTGATGTTTTACCTTTCACAGACATATATTGTAGATCTAACAATACCAACAAGAAGTTATATTCTATCTGAGGATGAAATTTTGTAAAGCAATGAAGCATTAACCAGTTACATCTGGATCAGTTACAGTTGTTTTAGGCCTAACTGTGTTTTAAATTTTGAAGCACTATGAAAATAGAAACAATATTTTGTTTCCTATTGAGTGTAATTTATATAAAGATTGAAATTTTGTCTTAAAATTGACTTTAAAATTATTTTGACAATGAACGCATTATACTCCCACTTTCAAACTTTAAATATTGTTTAACAATAATTAGCCTATTTAAAATAATTTTATTAAAAACATTGAGAATGCATTTTTTCCAATATTTGAAATTAAAATTTCTTTTTGGAAATAAGAAAAATATTTTTCACAATCTATAGCATAATATGTCATAAATAAGGAATTTAAAAAGCTACAAAATGACACCATTTCCATGTTTTTAACTTAATTAGGAGAAGAGGTACTTAATATTTAAAGCCTTCACCGTTGTGCAACTAAGCAATTTCTGAAAATTTACACAGCCATAATATTTACAAAACAGGTGGGTATAATATAACAAAAATTTGCATTTTTCTTACTCTATATAGGAACTACCTATGTGCTAAATTTCATTAAATTCTGAGATGGTGAGGTAAAAATAGTAATAAATCCGTGTTGATTTGACATGGTGACGACCCTGAGATGTTTTCAGGTATGTGTGGAGGACAGAGCCATAACCAAAATTTTCGGCTTTAATATGGTATTACTGTGCAAATTACAAGTATTACAGTAATAAAACAGAAATTTTTAGTAAGTGGTCACAACCACATAGAAACAGATTCTATGTGAGGCTGCAAAAAATTCATTGATTTTTTACAATTCAAGACTGGTTACACATTTTCCGTATCACAAGTTCTCAAAGACTAAGCAATAAAAATAAACTACAATATAATGTGAAACTTACAATAAAGGATTTCTTAGACTTATGTACTACATCAAAATTGTTTAAGAATAGAAATACAAACACTGAAGGAGAAACTGGGAATTGGTTTTTGGTTAAATGCTTTACGGTAACCAAAGATGATCAGAGTTCAGTTCAATACAAGCACAGTCAGGGAGATAATTTTAAGACAATAAAATTATTTGGAAAGGAATGTCCACCTACTCCTTTGAAGGTTATAAAACACCAGTATAGGCAACTGTTGCCTATCAGTCAATTAAGAAAATGGATCTTTCAAAATTATGTCTAAGCAGTGTTTTGCTCAATAGTTTCAGAGCTGGTATGAGAATATTCCACAATCTTCTGTACTGAAAGATTATGTAGATCCAGTTCTTAAAGATAATGTAAGTTATGAAAGTGGTTGAAAACTTAAGTACCGTATGTGAAAAATTTATTATAGTTCTGCTTGCGTTAGCTGTATTCTATTTCAGAATTTGTTACCCTGTTACTAAATATTTCACAGAAAATTGCTTACTTGTAGCAAAATATTATTTCAGTTCTTTTTGAATATCTGTAATATTATTGGTTTTTTCACTGTCATTATAAACAGAATTTTAACTAAAATAATTTTATTGGACAATTCCTTATTTCAGTTTATGAATGTTCAAAATGTTAAATCGTGTATTCTGTAACGTAATTTTTTAATTATTTTTAGGTTGGAATAAACAAAACTTTTTATTTTTTTTATTTTTATAGTTATTTTTTTTCACTTTTTTTATAATAAAATTATAAATTATTTTTGGATTCAAATTTACTAATTAACTTCATTTTTTACTTAAATATCAACAATAATTCATGTTTTGAATACTTTAATTTTTTGCTACAGTGGAACTTCATTACAGCTGACACAGCTTTAATCATTCAGCTACTTTCAATTTCAGCGAGAAAGTAGAATAATGTTCATATTTTAGTGATTAATTTCAAAGTTAAGAAAATTTTTTTATGTTATTTCATTCAATTATGGCTATTTTTAAACGACATTGTTCATTAATTTTGACTGTAAATTTTCTTCTGTTCACTGATTTTTCACTTAATAAATAATTTTCTCACAAACTTTGTGAACTGTCTAGTACTGTTTTCGGCCAGACAAAATCCACAAGTCCAATTTTGCCAGACATTCCCCCTAAAATTTATTTTCTTTGTGGTAAAATAATTAATTTTATTATTAATCTGTCGTACTCAACTGTTTTAGTTTTATGAAAAAAAAAATTTGAATACATATATACATGTGTGTTTATGAGTATGTATTTACATGAGCATACCTGCATGAGCTCTTAAAAACAGATAACTTGTAAAAAAAATCTATTATTAGTAATACATATTGTATGTTGTTTAAAACACCCAACTGTTGGCAATTTTACTAATACAGTAGAAAAAAGTTTTTTTTTCTCTATGTGGTTTGATCTCTTTATCACTATACTTACAATCACTCATCAGACTGTGCTAGTAGATTTGGTAGAGGAGTGTTATTCCATGTGTGTTGTGAATTCCTGAAAATTCTTAAGTTTCTTAATAGGCAAGTTAAAAATTTCAACTCAAATATATGTACTTTTTTGCTTAATTTTGTTTTTTCGTTATTTTTAGTTGCGTATTACATATCTAGTAAATATTCTTTATCATTCTCAGGTTCACTAAATTATCTAACTCAAAATATTTTTTAAGACAAGATGCTAATAATTGGGATTTTCAAAATTAATATATAATATTAAGCATTGTTTACAGAGCCAATCCTAGATGTTGTACCTTCTACATGCTTTGATGGTCATTGAAAAATATTTAGTGTTATCAGTTGTTGGCATAGGATGCTAAAGAGATTAGATAGTGCCAACAACAAGCAAATTTATATGTAATCAGTAGGCCTACAATTCAGATTTTTCTTTGAGGGTAGATATTGCCTGGGCTATTTAGGGGCATTGTAACAGTTTTGTGCTGAATTTTATTTACCAGTTAACATGTTTTTAATTAGTTACCAGTTACCAATAATTAGTTTTTAATTCTGCAGGAGCTTACTGTAAATTTTAATATCTTTTCTTTTCGTTGCAGATTGTTTTTATGAAGACATCAATAAAGTATGAGTCCAAAGATCTTGGTGACACAGTTCAAATTGTAAAAAGTGGAATGCCCTTTAAAATTACAGCAAAAAAGTACAGTGTACCAAGGGCTATGATTCAATTTCAATGTAGTAAAAAAATCTGTACATCATTGCATAGATCAGCTCCAGTACTAAGTAATAATGAGGAAAATACCTTATTAAGCAATGAATATTTAAATAGGACTACCTTTCATAGTGTTTTAATAATTAATTTGCTCTATGCCTGTTAAGTAATGTTCATAATGTTTTATTTTTAAATATTTAACAAAAAAATAAATATAATGGACAAAATAAATGAAAATATTCCTCCAGCTGAGATAACCATAGATAATAATTTAATAACAGAATGTACAACCAACAGTGACTACTTTTGTAGGCAAAGTAATGAAGTTGCTAATGAAATGACTACTGGATATAACCTCATTGCAAAACCAAAAGAAAACAATACTATGGAAGTAAATATTTTGGGAAACACTTGTCAGTACGTTGGTTCTACTGAGAAAACTGTATAAAAAAACAATTTACAAAACTTTGTAAAATGGCCAGAGAGTCCAAAAAGGAAAGAGAAATTCAGAAAGAATACCTTTTATAGTAATATTAACTAAATGGACAGAACACTGTATGAACAAAGAATAAAATTAGAATTAGAGAAGGCCAGAGAACTAATGAAGCAAAAAAGATTACGAAAAAAAGAGCAGAGAGAAATTGAGAAACAAAATAAAATTAAAAACCAGACTTAAAATGTAAATCAAATATCAAAATAAACAAAGTAGGCCTAGCTGTAAAAAAGGCAAGTACTTGCTATTCAAGCACAACTAAAACTACGCCTCCTATTACTACTACTATTCTTGCTACACTCTCAGAAGTAAATCTGTGTTTGCCTGATATAGAGGTAAAACATCAATCTGCTGCAGTTTCTTAGGCATGTTAGGAATGTGTTATTTTTGCACAAACACAGTGAAATCAGATCACACATGTTCAGTGTGTAATAAAGTCTTTCATTTAAAATTCATTCTTAAAGAGCCTGAGGATGAGTACCTATTTTTATATCACATTTTACAATATTCATGAAGAAATATGATGACCTGTTTCAAGCATTAGGTAAAATATATTAGAGAAACCTATGTAAGCTTATCAAAATATTTAGGACTAGTTTTATAAACATAGTTCACTCAATTGAAAATTTTAATAATTTTACAATTGCTTTGTTTTTAGATCTTATAATTGCAGAATATATATATATATATATATATATATATAGTAAATATTACATAAAAATGTTCAGAAAAAATTCTTTTTATCAGAAAAGCAACAAATAAAGAAAAAAATCGTACTGACTCTGAAGTGGAAGTCTCTACTGTGTAAATTTCCTTAAGAGTGCCAACAACTGGATGTTTTACCCTACTGTAAAATAATTGTTGTTTAATTAGTGTTTTGTTCATTTTTATAATAAATGCAAACTATTAAAAAAAACTATACATTGTGGTTCTTCTAAACATTAAATGTTTAATGACTTAACATAACACTGCTTTCGTTTATGCTCACTAAATACACTTATGCCTCAAAAGTTGCTTCTACATATTGTAAATAATTATTTATAAGAAAAAAAAAAATTATTTATATATATAAAATCAATTTTATAGAGAATAAAAAATGTGAGCACTGTGGTTACTTTAACAAGTGTTCTTACATTCAGCCACTAACTTATAAAGTCTTTCAAAGAAAAATAAAATTATAAATGAGATGTTGATTTTATTACCTCCTAATATAGACGCATGTTGATCGCCAACATGGACATGGACATCAGCAATTTTAGCAATATATTAATTGTATTAAGACATTCGACATGTCTTAACAAGTGCCTCAATATTATTTTGTGAACTGTCCAGAGGTTTAGATTATATTGATTATGAATAGTTAGTTAAGCCAAAAGTAATAGCTTTTTTAAATTACAAAAAATATCTATATGAAATAATGAAAATAATATTCTTTTAAGCCATTAATAGTGTCCTACAGAGGCAAACAGTTGGTTTTAACTATGAACACTATTTGGTTCATGACTCTTTTTCTTTTACAAGAGACTGAAACTAAACAATAGATTTAAAAACTGATGTTATGATTCATGAACTTTTACGTTGATATGGACTGAATGAATTGTTTCTAAATAATGGAAAATAAAAATAGTTAACTTTTATAACAAATCATCCCATAAATTCTAATAATAATAATTTACTTAGGTAAACAAAATATTTGACATTTTTATAACAAAATAAAATTATGGTTTTTACAAAGCAATACTAAAATTATACTGCTGTAGTTTAGTACACAAATTATTTATGATGAAAATATTTGACAAAATCATAGTAGATGATCAGCAAGGTGCCATTCTATGTATCCTGACATATACTCTCAGTTTAGTTAAATGAAGTTTGGATGATGGTTCTACTGCAAACATTTACAGCATTTAATAATTACACATAGTCAACAATATATAAATAAACTGCAATTTTCTATTTAAAAAAACTTGGATTAATGCCTCTGGACAGAATTTCTGACAATTGATGCTCTACTATATTAAGTCTTAAAAGTAGGATGTACAGTGGGTTTTTTTATAAAATAAAAAAGCATCAAATTTATTCTGTAATGTAGAGCACACAGGATTTGGGTTTCAAAAATTCAAATTTATGCTATCAGAGAGATCCAGGTGCATAGATTTGATTGATCGAATCTCAAAAAATATCTCATAGTAGCAATTAATTATACAGTTATCTATTTTTAGTTTTTTACACAATAATGTGTACAATATTTTTGTGAAAAGTAACTCAGGGGAAGAAACTATATTGTAATTAAGTAAATAAATGATCAGGTTCTACAACCCAAAAGGGACAATGTAGTGCCAAAAACTGGCTAAAAAAAGTTCAAAATAGTTTGAAGCTAAGATCCAGATTGTGAGACAAAGACCAGCACTAGTTCAGAGCACAGAATATTTAAAATTGAGTACGGTGTCTACAAACAGAATTTATATTAGAAGCAATGGTCATCAGTGATTAAGGTACTGACACCATAGTAATTATGTTTTGTTCAGTATGCAAATTAGTTATTTTCACTTGAAATAGAAAACAAAATTCTTGGCTTGGAAAATTCAATAATTTTCATTTATCACTATTAACTAAATACTTTCCTAATACTGTGAATATATTTTTGGACCAGGGTATTAAACTCAGATTTTTTTCAGGAATGGTTATGATACTATGTTTATGGCTCTCACTTCTGATTTGAAAATAAATTTTTATAAAAATGTATTTTTTTTATTAAAAATTCATCAACAAGATTTTTCAACCTTTCAATGAAAACAAAAAATAAAAACATTAGTAAAAAAAAAAAACTTTCCCCTACATGATTAATTAACACCCCATACAAAGAACAGAAAAAAAACAACTTGCTGTTCACCATCCTTAAAAGCCAAATGTGCACAAAATAAAAAAGTAGAAACTAAAAATTCAAAATTTTGAAAACAGAAACAGTTAAAGAAGAATCTATCAGTAATAAAGCTAACATGAGTATAAAAAGGAGATGTTCATTAATTTTGATAAAGGTGAAATTAATTTTAATCAATGTTCATGATTCTATAAGACAACACCTACTAGAGCTTAAAAAATTCATACATTCATAGTTTCACACCAAATCACATCAGTGCTTGTATCATTGTAGTGATACAAGTTACACTACGTGCAGTATAAAAAAAGTGGGAGAGCCTATAAAAATAAACCTACAAACAAAAACAAATACAAAATAACAATCATGTATTCTGTACTTAATTGGAAAGCATATGATATTCACACACAACATTCAATAAATCTCAACAAAAATTCCACATTTTTTTCTAGTGAACTTCTAACAAGTAAAATGGAAGACAGCACTTATATCACAGATCGTTTACAGCATATCACATACAAGTAAGCATGCAAAGATGCTTGCTAAACATATAAACAATAAAATATAAATAAATATATATATATTTTATAAATATATATGTATATATACATGTATACTTATACGCGTGTAACAGCATTTTCAACAGTAATAAAAAATTTTATAGGAAAATCAGTGTTACTGAAAATAATAACGAAACTGTGAATAAAGTATAGAATTTATATAAGCAAGGAATAATAAAAGGAAAACTGCTAGTGAATATCAAGAAAATATTTCTTCTTTGGCTTCTTGACTATGGTGGTGACATCTACAGCAATTTCTCTTCCAGGGGGAGTGTCATGCAAATCTAGAGCTATTGATGGAAGACGGCCTACCTGATTTCTATGTCTCATTTTCACCTTTCGTCTCGAGCAATGACCGGTTGTGACACCAAGCCGAAGGTGGATCGGCAACCTACGCAGCCTCTTCCTATCTCTCCTCCGTTCCTTCAATACAATGTTACTTTCTTCTTCGTCATCTTGTTCATCGGATTTCTCTTCCTCCTCTTCATCAACCACATCATCATTATCTTCATCGTCATCATCATCATCATCAGAATCTGAATCAGACTGGGAATCTGTTGTTCCTGGTACAACTATTAATAAAAAAAATACAATCAAACAAAACTGTTCTATCTTTGTATAACTGGAATTGCTAGAGTGAGTAATACTATGTCACTTAAGTGGACATTACCAAAGATATCATTAACTTCTCACGAAATTCCAACTTCTATTTAAAACCATGTCCTACCCAATCAAATATATGCTTTAATTTCATAACAGATTAAGTACACAGATCATAGGTAAGTTATTTTTATGTCATATAAGCTACTAACATCATTTAAAATTCAGAAATCCTGTTCTAAGTAGGTTTCTATAGGATAAGTAACTATTATGATTAGTCATCAAACAAATATTACATTTTATATAAATTTGGTCCAAAAAATTTATCAGATGTTTATAAAATTATATTTTAATAAAAAAATTATGTCAGCTGAAATATAAATTAATCACACAGATTTCAACCTCTGAAGAGGTTGAAACCTGATAATTCTAGCAATAATTAAGATTTGAATCTGGATTGTTAATATAACTCTAACCTGCATTACTTTTTTATTAGCCAAGGGGTTAGAGAGCTAATGCCAACATTTGTTGGCAAATAAATAAAAATGAGTAAATGAAATCTGATCTTTGAAAATTTAGTAATTTAGTGAATTCTGGTTAATGAACCACCAGTTATTCAGGTCAGCTATTTCATTAGGCCAGTTTTACAAGGACCACTTACAAGTCCCACTAGTTTGTATATTTCTGTACTTTACAAGTAAAATAACTCAGTGATGTTAAGTCGTTTAACTGATGTTTAAATTAAATACTTTAGGATGGAAGGTAACTTCTCTTTAACCAGTAGAAAAATTTTGTAATTCTTTCAAGTTTGGTGGAAGTTATGTAGTTATGAAGTTATGTTCAACCACAGAGCACACATGCAGCCAAACAGATTTTTGGTTTTAAATGATATGATTCATCTATGATGAAGAAAACTGTGTATTTTAATTCTTTCTTGATTGTGAGTCAGTTCTTCATTGTCTATGGTACTGTACTGTTTTGATTAGTTACTTAATTTTTCCTAATCACTTTTGTTTATCTTTTTAGTTTCCTAGTCATTTTAATATAGTTAACAGAAATTGTTTATAAATTATCCAATTCATCCCCGTGCCACAAAAAACATGACTTTGGCAGAAAGAATTGTATTGTTGAACAAAATAAAAAGTTATCCATCAAACACTATTCAGCGTAAATTTGCAGAACTACTTAGAGCATCAAAAACAATGATAGGATTTTTACAGCAACAAGAAAATTTTTGCAGCAAATGGACATGAAGAAGAGAGAAAGAACTTCTTAAGAATGAAAACATGCCACGAAGGTGCAACTTATTCAGGAAGCTTAAATGAATGGTTTGCTACCACTACTAATTGAGGTGTACATGTCAGTGGTCCAATGCTAAAACTAACAGCAAAATTAGAATAAAAAATTAAGACAATTTATTTTAAAACTAAAGATTATATTACTGAATCATGGAAAAGTTTCAAATTCTGAAATAATCATCCGACTACATCTATAAAGCAGATGAACAGGCGTATTTTATCACGCTACATCAGATAGGTCTCTGATACAAACACATCAGATTAATTGAATCAAAAAAAAAAAAAAAAATCAATGGATCAGATCACTGTGCTTTGCTGCATAAATATGTTTGGTAGTGACACATTAAAACTTCTTGTTATTAGTAAAGCTGGTATACCATGATTTTTAAGTGGATTAACACTAAGAGTTTACCTGTAGACTATTATCTTATTATTTTAACAGAAAAAAAGACGACAAGTCTCTAATTTTTCATGATTGGCGAGTAATTTTAAAGAGTTGCAGCAAAAATCAAGAAAGGTTCTGCTTATTGATGTCTGCAGCGCATACTAATATTGAATTATATTACATTCAAATTGATTTTTTGCCAAAATAGAGAATTTAATTAAACTACCTGACATGGAAATAATAAAAAATATTTAAATTTATTTTCGAAATTAAACTAGTAAGTTACATTTTACCAGAAATTGTAAGAAATGTTTTCTTCTAGAAATTTGTTTCTTCTAGGTTTCACTATGGCTAAAAATTTCAGTGCACATGTCAATTTATTTTAGGCTAGTCAGTTTATAGCCAATACTTGAGAAGTAAAAAGTAGCACAATCAGAAACTGCTTTGACAAATGTGTTTTAAAAGTTGATGCTAAATTAGTTGATGCCAAAGATGACTAACATTCTGTAGCGGCTGGTTCAAAATTTTAAAGAGTTCTCAAGAATTGATGAAAATGAAAATCTAAAAGATTACTAAAATAACTGGATGAAGTTGAAGATGAAAACGAACCAAAGTCAAACGTGTATTTTTACACAAGATGCCAAAAAACTCATTTATGACTTCACAATTTTATGCAAAAAGGCAGTGAAGGAACTCCAAGTCAGTCCTAAATTTTTTATAAAGCAAGGTAATGAAAGGGAGACGAAGATGGAAAGTACAATTTTTTCAAGGATTTTAATCAAGTAAGACGTTAAGTATATATCTTAATGACCATAAAATGTACTCTATTATTTTGACTTGTACCTTTAGTTTGTTTATCAAGCTTTCTTTTTTATTAATTATGTAAGACTATAAAGACAATTTAATAATGCTATTTATATAACTTTAATACTTTATAAAAATAGAATTCTAAATAAGACGTTAAATTGTGTTTAATAATTAGTATGCACTGTATTATAATTGTATACATTCCCTCATTTTTTGTTAAGACAGCTTACTAGGGCCAGCCGTTTAATAAGGGCAAATAGTCCTGGTCCCAAAGTGGTCTGATTACTTGGAATGTACTGTATATATCACTACCAAGCTACAGATTATTTTCCAGTTTATTGTTTCTGTTCAAGAAAATGTCAGACAACTGTAAGTTTTAAACAAAATATTAAAATGTTTTAGGTAGTCCTAAGGGAGAATTACAAAGACATAATAAGGAACCGATAGCTAAGGAGAACTTAATAAATATTTGTTATAAGTTGTGGAACAAATAGATTGTAAAATGTTTACTTAATAAAATGAATGCAGGCTTTAGCACAGTAAACCTAAGTACAAATTTATTAACTCAAACAAAAGAAATGTTTAAATTCAACAGAAAACAGAAGCACAATAACAAAAAGTAAAAAGATAGGAAAAGGAGAATGATAACATGAATTGCAATATTATTTATTATTCTGTTACTTAATAGATTGTAAAGATCTAATTTTTTTTTGTTTACATTTGTTGCCTTACTTATATTGTCTTGACAAACAAGGGATCAAAACTACTACCTTTTGTCCTTATAATACTAAAAAAAAGAAATACTTATTAGGAATGAGAGCCATTTCCTAATGTTTAAATGCTTTTATCCATCATAATTTTTTTCAATACTAGAATAATTATTATTATTTTTTTTTTTATAAATTTTTAACTGGACTGATATCACTACCAGTAAATGGATTTTTTTATATGTGTATAAAAAATTTATATTTCATGATTGTTAAGGTATAAAAAGAAAATTGATTTGTTTATTGTGTTTCTATTAAGCTGTAAAGATTAATCTTTTATTTAATTTATGTATGTTAATAACTGTTCATATTGGCTTATTGCAAAACTATCAAACAAAATACATGCAAATTAAACTTTACAGTTTAATACATCTTCTTTTCATATTTTACCACCACAAACAGCAACCAATAAAAACACACTTTTTTGCTAGAGTATACATCCTGAATTAAATTGGCTGTAGCAAAATTTTTTTTTTAAATTCAATTTTTTACCATAAATTGAAGGGTGTGACCAAACAAAGTTACATGCTACATTTTGAGCAATGCTGAGTTTTTAGTGAAATACAGATCAATCTAAGGCGGCAATAATTTCATTATTGGACAAAAATCTATTCCTTCAAAGCCATTTTTTTTTAGGTTAGTAAACAAGTGATGATCATTAGGAGCCAGATCAGGTGAATATGAAAGGAGTTGGGAGTCTGAACCATAATTTATTGATTTTTGCCATTTCTGTGACTGAAGTGTGAGCTGAAGCATTGTCTTTATGGAAAAGCACTTATTTTGCCAAATGCGGTAGTTTTTCTTTAATTTCATCACCAAGATGCTACATGCTACAAGGTTGCATAATATTCACTACCCATTTTTTCACCCTTTTTAAAATTAATCAATGAAAATTATTCCACTTGCATCCCAAAAAGTATATTAACTTTGTTAAAGGATAAAGTCGTTTCGCTTTTTTTGGAACAGGATGAACTTTCTCAACCCATGTTTTGTCTCGGGAGTGGTGTTGAACCCAAGTGTCATCAACAGTCACAAATTGAAATAAAAATTCTTCTGGATTGTGCTGAAAGAGTTTGAGATAATCGCTTGAAATTGTTTTTTCCGCACTGTTCTTGGTTGAGTGTGAGCAAATGCGGCACTCATCCAATGCAGAGCTTGTTCATGCCCAACTTTTGTGCAAAATATTGCACATGTGTTTTGTTGATATGCCTACAAACTCTGCTAACTCATTCACTGTCACTTATCAATGTGCCATTTTTTTCTATTTGCTGTTTTCTATCATTTCTGGCATAATGACTTCCCTGCATGTTTGACCCACTTTAAACTCTTTGACCCAGTGTTTAACTATTGTTTTTGATGGAGTAGAGTCTCCAAAAAATGTCATATCAAGCTCTTTTTTAATTTCCTTTGCACTTAGGCCTTTTAGAAAAAAGTATTTAGTCACTGCACAAATTTCCAGTTTTTCAATTTTCAAACACGTCTAATTTTCAACTTTGATGGACTCTACATACTACATATTAAGTGATACAACAACTTGAAATTCTTATAGTAAACTTATGATGAATGGAATCATGTGATGTAGTCAAGAAGTTAAGCATGCTAGCAACATGTCTGTGTGTGGCCCAAACTTTTCACCACCCTCATATGCTACACCAGATTTAGTTGACAATATTATTTTATTTATTTATTTTTTTGGGGGGAAATTGGTCTATCAAATCTTCTGAACAGAAATTTATGGTTACTTAATGGCAGAATCACATATCGCTCCTTGGTCTATTCATCTTTAAGTTACTTGTAGTAAAGTGCTTCTGTACGAAAGTTTATGTGCTATGCATAGTATTTATTACCTGTGTTTACATTCTTTACTTTGGTTATGTCGGTAAAATTTACTTTTTCAATGTTATTATAAGAGACAGAACAAAAATATATGTTTACTACACAACTTGCCAGCAAGCATTTTTAATTGAAAATGTTACAAGAAATACCATGATATTTTTACATGTCTGATATGTTTCATTAAGGACACTAATAATTCTGAACTAGTAAAACAAAGTATACTTGGTCAAAAAAAGGTTTTTACCTTTAGGAAAACTGATCTGAACAGCAGTTTTATGTGTTGAAGATCGATTCAGTAGTAATACACGCCGTTTTGCTTCCACAGGTCTCTCTAAAACAAAATTACAAAAAACATTATTCCAACAAAAAAAAGTAAAAAAAAATTAATAAATAAAGAAACCATCTAACACTTAACTAACAAAAAATGACAAATTTCTTATATTGCACTGATATTTATCATTACCAATAAAAATAATTATAAAAAAATTCCATCTACGTTTGAAAATAAAGAAATAAATGCACACAGACCAGACTAATTAGTACCAGTCTAATACAGCTAGTTTACATGAAGTTGTTGAAGTATCAGCTTAGTTCTTTGTACAATAAACATCTTTTATTACAATGAGGCTGTATAAATGAGTGGCACACATAAAAGAGTGGAGCAAAGAAAAATCTTCTTTGTAATTTGCATATGACATCATTAATAGTATGAGGGAAGAAAGCGAAAGCCCAAAAAGGAGTTAGATATCTGGAGTCAAAAACTAAAAAAATAGAAAGAAGATCAGCACAAAGAAAAATCAAAAAGGTGGTATATAAAAATCACAGCAATGTAGTACGCTGTTGAAGAGTGAAGCTAGATGAAAAAGTGATACAACTAATTCAAGGAATTCAAATGTTTGGAAAGAGTGAAAGCAGATATTCAAATGTAGCAGAGTTAAACATAAGGATTCAAAAGGTAGGTCAGTCACTTCAAATGTTTAGTAAAACGCTGTTATCAAATAAAAAGGAGACTTTATAAATAAATAAAAAATAGGCAACTTCTTTATGAGATATACTACTTGCCTTCTTTATAGACATCCACAATTGGGAGACAAACAAAGTAAATTTAACACACAAAGGAACAGAAATGAAATTTCTGAGAAGTGCAATTGGAAAGGTTACAGTGAGAAATGAAGTATTCAAAGAGAGAGTTTGGGTATTTGTAATTTGCTGAAAGGAATGACTAAATTAAAAATAAGATGATTCGAGTATCTATATTAAATGAATGAGGAACAAACACTGAATGAAGTGAGGAAACAAAAGTGAACTGGATTAAAACAACAGGCTAACAAAGAACTTGTGGATGGATTCAGTCAAGAAGGAAGTAAGAGTTTAAGTGGTTTCTTTAAAGGCAAACAGAAATCTGACCAAAGATATTCTTTAAAATAGGAAACAACTAAGAATATAAGAGCTAATTAAAAATAACACAAAATAACTGCAATTATTATGATGATTTAGTCTGAATGGTAAGTAAGCAGCTAAAACTGGCAAAGAAGAAGGCTAATTTATGTCTTTCTCTTATTAATTTTTTAAAACAAATAATTACAAAATGAAAATTCATTAGTGAAGGTTTAGTAACAGCCAATTAAAAGAAGAAACTAGAATATATACCTCTCCTACATATGCCCTTTATAGTATATAATAAATCTGACTGATAATTTTCTAAAAATGTCTTTTTATGGTGGGATGTGTGGATTTTTGAACATTCTAAATGAAGTAATGATCCCCAAGAGTAAATATTAATATTATTTTATGTAAAAAATATTGCAGCTTGTGTTAATATTAAGTATATTTATATACTTTTATACTATATAAGCTTCAAATGTGTTATCAATCTGAGGACAAGTTTAGTGGAGAAATAAATTCAGATAATGCATTCTATGATTTCAAAAGGATAGTCTGGGTCAATTCAAATTAGGGTCCTAGTGCTTTAGAGATCTGCATAACTTAGAACATATTTTTTACAAAATGCTTGAAATTAAATCACATTAATTAGATGTTTAATTGCAGTATTTAATGGAAGAATCTTAAATAAACTATACTAAAAAACAACTAAATATAAAATGAAAAAAAGGTACGAATGATCAAAGAGAATGGCGTTTTATATGATTACCCAACAAGCTTCTAAACAAATTAAAACAATACAACAATTAATAGTAGCAAACAGCAGCCAAAATTACTGATTAAAACATACATATTTTTTAAGTTGCTCCCGAACACCATTCTGTCTAAAAATTTGTTGTTTTTTTTTGCGAAGATTTTTTAATATTATCATTAGTAAATGTGGCTGTTGTTGTTACTTCATCATCAGACTTTGAAGAATATTTAGTCAATGTCAGATGAATGTACTTGAAGGTACTGCAGACATTAAGTAAAAATGTAAACTTATCAGGGTTTTTGCAAAGAACCATTTTTTCAAACACATATTGAATACTACTAGGCACTACATATATCAAAACACTTTAATTTACTTTGGTATTAAAAAAGACATTAAATTTATAATTTTACTTAAAATTTATACCATATTTTCTATTTAAGAACCATAATGTGTTATAAAAAAAAAAAAATCAATGACCATATAGTCTAACTGTCCTCCTTTATTTAACGCTTTTGGTACCAGAGCAAAAAATAAATTATCCTAAAAATACCAGCGATTTTTGTAACTCTAATACTGAAAAATACCAGATCTGTTTTTGGCTGTTTGTCACTATTTTACTTTTTTTTATCATAAACACCATAATTTTTGGTGGAACTTTATGATCATTTTTCAAATTGTGCATAAATAAATATTCTATTACAATAATTAATTTATTAACATAAAAGAAAAGAAAAAAGGAAAAAATATAAAAAATTACTTACAAAATATATTTTCAAAAATATTTTTGTTTTTGACTTAATGAAACCCACTTAAAAAAATTTCTGGGCACAAAACATTTTTATTTCACTAAAAACTAAACTAAACTGTATAATCACAAAATTTGAAAGAAATCCATTGGGAAATAAAAAAGTCATGTCACGATAAAAAAAAACAAAACAAGTTTTTGAGTTTTCTGTTCTTCAAATGTGTTTTATCTGTATTAGCACTACATGCTGCATTTACTTGTATAAGATTACAGAGGAAACACTTCAAAGTTACAAGATAACAGAAAATTGAATACCATAAAACAATTCTTAACCTATATTTCAATTATAAACCAACACAAAAATTTTGAAAGTACTATGCGCCAAACATAATGGATGTACACCTTTATTAGATTTTATATACTGAAAAGTAAAATTTCTCTTTTTCCTCCAGCTTTGGGGCTAGCTGCACTACAAAACTTAACAATCCTTTTCTCTCTGCACAATATTTTTCCGAAAAAATTTTAAAATTGCCTCCAGCATCTCAATCTGTTAACATATTAGGCGTTGCAACTGTCCTGCCAGTACTACTTGGAGAATTTTGTTCACTTCTATGTGTCAGCCAATCATGAGACAATTCTTCAATAATTGAAATAATAAAATCTAATCTTTTAAGGGGTTAGTCTGTGTTTTCTTTATACAGGATGTAACAATTCAGCATCATTCTGCCAATGATATTGAAAGCGATTTTTTCCAAGTCTTTGTGGAATGCCTTTCTTCTAAATATTGATACAACATTTGCTCAGATACGTCATCCCCTCCACAATAAAAGTTTAAAAGTGAAAGTATTCACTTTTAAAGTGAATACTTTCACTTTTAAACTTTTATTATCTTATCTGGTAGTATTAAAAAAAAAGTCCTGTTACATCAGCACTGCAAATGTCTTCATCTTACAACTCATATATTCTAGGCTATATGTCAAGCCACAATATTAAAATTTTTTTGCTTTACCGTTGATTTTGTTGAATATGAGGTTGTGCAGCTAGCAATTGGATCCTTTGAAAATTTCTATACCCAGCATTTTAGCAAAGAATTCCATTTAAGTTTTAAAAATTGGGTCATTAACCAGAAAGTGAAAATTGTGTTGCTGCTGAAACCACTGTGAAAAACTGCTTTTTACTCAAGTGCAAATCATAAACTGGTACTAAAATTTTTTACAATAATTTCCCTCGTAGTGTGCTTTCAGTAATTTATTTCTATTGTTCCAAATTGTTCGTTTTACAAGAATCTAAATTAAAATTACAGTAAACATCATCTTATGTACTTTCCTCTTCTAATGCCCAAGTAATTTTAATTGTTTTTAATAGATAAAAAAAAAACTATATATGAATTACAGGTTGAGTAATAACAATGGTAACTTCCAATAACTTTAACAGTGGAGGTCACAGTTAACAGTGCAACTTGTAATATTGAGTTTCCTTGTTACAAGACAATGATGAAACATAAATCCAATCTTTTACTATTTTTATTCGTAGACTAACTAAGAAGTTGTTAGACAAGTTAAAAGCTAATTCCAACAATTTCTTATGGAGAACTAAAGTAAAGCGAATATCTTGCGACTTATTATACTATCTAACATAAGCAAACTTTATGACCTAACAAAGTAGAGAGGATTATACTGTGTTAGGATGTTCCTGTTATGTTGCAGGTAAAGAGTAAATTAAAATTTTATAAATAAATTAATAGAAAGGAGTGACTAAACCAGTGGTATAGTGTAACTAGTTTCTATTAAGAGCTTAAATATTTGTCATTAACCCTCATAAAGCACTACGCCCTTGGATTCAAAAGTAGTTATAGATATTTAGGCTTTTTATTTTGCAAAATAAGCCTAAAATGCAATAATCGTTAAAGGAATTGTGAAGGCACTAGCCAGTTACTTCATTAAAGAGAAATGAAGGGCTCAGTTATGTATAGATAATTAACTGCTATGTATACATTTTTAAGTTTACAACAGTAACTTACTTTCAGTGATACTGTGCTTAGAATGATATGCAGATTTGATTAAGTACTTTCAATTTTTGTCTCTTGGCCATTACTTAAAATTGTGAATCATGAGAAAGAAGTATATCAACCACTCTGTTTTTTTCTTTAATTTGAAGAGATTCGTTATTTAGATTGTTACTTGAAAGCAGGGGAAAAGAATACTTTAAGGTAATAAAACAAAAATAGAATCATTGCCTGTTTCATGGACCTAAATATGTGTATAATTCTGATCAAAAATTTATTATAACAATCTGATTTACAATAACAACTCATTTCAACAATTTCACAGAAATAAAAACCACATACGTACAAAAAACTTTTTTTTAAAAACATTAAAGTTACATCACCTTTTCTTAAAGCTTGCGCAAGTGGTGGTGGAGTCTGGACATGAACTTGACTTTGCAATTGTGAACTACTTGACTTGCGCTTTTTTTCTTTTGAATCCAGACGGGATCTGAAATAAAAATAAAATAATTATATCAAAACACGTTGATTTCTAAGTAATTCATCAGTAAGCTCATATGAAGAGCCAATAAAATATAAATGTCTATAAAACTCCCAACTTACAAAATAAAAAACTGATTAATACGGTAAGAGTTTAAAATAACAATTTTAATAAACAAATTTTTAGTTTTTATATTGGCAGCACTCATGTTAAAATAATATAATTACATAATTTCTCCTGTTTTATACACAATTATAAAGATGTCTATCAAGTTTCATATGTACACCATGAAAAATGTCAGCTTATAAATATCAAAGTTTGCTTATAAATCACTATAATAGCCCTCTTGAACAATGTTATGGAGAAGAATACGCAATGAAGAAAATACTGCTTTTTTTTGATTTCAGAAGTATTTTAATGATGGTTGTAAATGACCCATAGTATGGGTCAGAAGCAGGTATAGCTCAAAAAAATGAAGAGAACATTAAGTGTTGTAAGTGTTCAAAGAGATGGAAGAAAAACTGTCAAGAAAATGGTGTCTATTGTTTGGAGTTTGGATATCGGTCAAAAGTTGCCACAGTATTCTCCTATATGATCTGAACATGCATCATGTTTGTTCAACAGATTGCTCAAAAAATGTTGTCTTAAGAAAACTGTACGACACTGGCAGGAGACCTCATCATTATGGCTGATAAGATCAAAATTCTCAGAGAAAGATCATACAAAGAAATAAAACAACGGTGGTTTTTACACAAACCACAGACAAAAGGGCTGTTTCAATTATAAAATAATAAATAGCAAAATAATATTATTCTAAATAGATGTTGCTCTTCAGAACTGAGAAACTTGCTTGTCTTTTCTAAACCAGTTGTCAGTTATATTTTGAAACAGTTCTATGCAGAGTAAATTTTTGTAATATTTTTCAAGTATTTTGCACAATTTAATTGATTAAATATTTTTTCTCTGGTTTTGAAAAGCAAAGAATTGTGTTTTAGAGAAGTTTGAGAGTAGTAAATAGTATTCAGTTTCTTTATATTTCAACTTTTTCAAATTCGGAACAAACAATTGTTTTTAAGGGATCCCTTCACATTACATGTTTTCAGGGGGTTTGTATTATGTACAATTTTTTCTATCATTCTGTTTTTGTGATAAGGAGATTCACTTTTAAAATGAAATTGTTTTTTGGAGGTTGAGATATCTGTTATTTTTGTTGCATCTTGTTTAGTGTATGTAGATTGTTTCTTTGTATCTAAGAAAAATATATAGGTATTTCTTAGTATAGGTAATAAATTTTCTTTAAATCGTCTACCCGAATCAAATTCATATTCTATTACACTTAAATAGATTTTATTACACACTTTTTTCATAACCTTTTGATACATATCCTAGTATTTTCTTAATTCTGATAGCTTGCACCATCTGACGAAATGTACAAGTGGTGTTCATGTAATGTTATCCAGCGCTTTCTGAGCTCATTCTACTAGTGAAAATAATGAGAAAAGTTCACATAAACTTGGGTTTGGAAATTCTCAGTTAGATGTTACAGCTAGCAAAATAATTCGCCCTGATTCCTTGGAAAAGAATGAAATGAAACTATACTGAAATAATTTAAGGGTTAAATTTGATGATTTCTTATGGTTTTTGAACTGAAAAATTTATATTCCCAGTAGTTTTCATAATATCAAATTTACGCAAAAAAAAACTGTTATCAAAAATAGTTGTTTTTTTTTTTTACACATGTAATAACAAAAACTTTGTTAAATTACTAATAAATGTCTAACATTTATTACAACTTATTACAACTTTATTACAAAATTGATAATAAAAAAACAAATACAACTTCAAAAATTTGATTTTGTTACTAACATTTGTATATGACACATATAATTATTTGTAATATATTTGTAATTACATATTTTCTTTCCTAAAAAGTGCAATGATACAAAAAATACTGTTGTGCCCTAATGTTATGACTATACCATTGTCACTATACTAATGTCATTGAGACAATAAAGTTTATGTATCTTTCTCAAATTCACTGTAAAATTGAAAATTTGAGAAATTATGATTTTAAGTTGGGACATAGAAATCAGCTAGCAACAATGCACTTCATGCCATGCCATAAGTTCATTACATGTTCTGCATTACTGCAGTACAGTGTAGTTTAACTGTGTATGTGTGTGTTTTAGTTTGTGTCATAACATCAATGCCTTTGTTATTTATAACCGAGGAATATACAGACATTGTATATATCTTGGGGGTGTTCCAATAGAAAAGCAACAACTGCTGCTATAGAATATCAAAGACGTTTTCCTAACTGAAGAGTTACAAATTCTAAAACAATTAATGGAAGATTCCATATGCTACAAGAAACAGGTACACTTCCCAGCATTAGTACTTTCCATGACTGTTCTGCACATCATGATGCTGATATTAATAGGACCATTATCAAGGCTACTCCACCCAGTTCAGATGTTAATACAAGACACCTTTCCTAGCGGTTTGGAATTTCACAGTCTATGGTGAGGAAACTTTGTAACAACAAAAGCTATATCATTACCATAATCAACATGTAAAAAATCTTCAACCAAGAGATCCTCCTCTTCATTTGTAATATTACAGCTGGTTGAATATGAACTGCCAATTGCACACTTTAATTTTATTTAGTAACAAGGTTCAGTTTACTTGGGACAGCAATAACCTTCGCAACAAACACATTTAGGCAGAAGGCAATCCACAAATGACAGCAGAATTTAATTTTCAACCTTGTTCAGCATCAATCTTTGGTATGGTCCAATTTACAACAAGTTGATTGGACAATTCGTTCTTCCACGAATAAATTCAGATTCTTACTTGAAATTACTTAAGAAACAATTGCAGCTGCCATTAGATGTTCTGCTAGCATCAATATATCACATGTACTTTCAGCATGATGGTGCTCCTTCCTATTTCTCATGTGCTATATCAGCATTCTTAAATGAGCATTTCCAGAGTGATGGATTGGCCATGGCAGCAGACTTCTGGTCTCCAAGATTTAGCACAGATTTAGCTAGATTTAGCACAGTTAGATTTTTTTTACATGTCGCATTGGATGAAAAGTGTTGTGTCAACAGAAAAGTTCATACATGTCAAGAGTTGTAATACACAGCATCTTTAACTCATATTACAGATACTGCTGCACAAATTAAGGAAAGTTGTATAGAATTGTGGAGAGTAACATTAGCATTGTAAATGAATATAACCAAATGTATTGAATTGTACAGATTTTTGATAATTTACTGTAAAGTTTATTAAATGTATCAATTTTGGTACACAGTCTATAATTGATATAACATTCAAAAATTTTCATATGGTAAGCGTAAGTAATAAAATCAAATTCCAAACTTGTATTTGTTTTTTACTGGGTTATTTTACACCAACTTCTAAAAATTAAATTCTCTACAAGCTCTGATAATAAATTTTACACCATTATTAGTCATTTAAGAAAGTTTTTGTATTAAAAAAAAACAACATTCTTTTAGATAAAAAATCTTTCTGATATAGTCTGATATTATTAAAACTACTGGAGATATAGTTCTGGAACCTGTTTTATTCAATCTGTTAGGTCAAAAACCATAAACTACATTACTTAAAACCATAATCACACTTACTTCTTAATTTGGGTTCCTACAATTTCTACATGGTTTGATTTCACTCTTTGCCCAGGAATTAGGGCAAAATCTTTTGCTAGCCATAACTTGCTAATGAAGCATTTTTGGACCCATATTTATAAAAATCTTTTTGTGTATCTTTCCTGATAGAATGAGCTCTAAATGTGCCAATACCACTACTTGAATCACCATGTAGATAAAATGTATGCCTGCTTGCTGTCGCAGAAGAATAAAAATGGCAGTTTTACTTTGAGTGATGAGAAAAGAGTTACGACATGAATGAGCCAATAAATGAATATTTAATAGTAAAAATCTTTTACATAAAGAAAAGTACATAACAAAGCAGTATTATCAGTTTTCATGTTAGTGTGTTTTTTTAATGAACAAAAATCAAAAACTTTCATAAGAAGCTTAGTAGTTTCTGTAAATACTCTCCCAGTTTGTACTTTTCTTGATTTTTCCTCTTGTGTTTGAATTTTTGGAGATTAAAATAATGTTAACTATCTCAAATATAACCCTCATACAATTAAGATCTACTTATAAACTTTGGCATAAAAATGATTATCAAAAGTTAAGCAGCAAGTTAACATTTTTTGTGAAAACTACTGAAACAGTAGAACTGTTTAAAGTGTCATAACATAGGATGCTCTGTATAAGTCAAGAGTCGTTAATTGTCATAAGAGATCCAAAAATAGGGAATAAAACAACAAAAAACACAAAAATGGCAACCAAACACAAAATAAAAGAAATATATGTATAATTTACTAATGCAATTAATTATACTTACTTTCCACCCATAAGACCAATAAAAGCTGACTGAAGAAGTCGTTTTGGAAGGGATTCATGAACTGAGCCAGCCTGAAACAAAGAGAAAAATTCATTAGACACTTAACGATTCATTCAAACTTGGGATATTCATGTTACATTACAAGAATGGTTATATTGTAGAAATTTATCAGTAATACGTACTTTTTAAATATACAATCAACACAAATGTAGGCAACTAAAAATAAAATAGAAATTAGTTTAATATCAGACTGGGTAGTTAATTTCAGCATAGTTCTCAATTCAATATCAATATTGTGGAGTTTCAGGGATGCTAGTTTTTACAAGGGCTGCATGAAAATTGACTTCAGCATAGCTTTGTAAAAAAAAGAAACAAGATGTTAAATAAATTACTTATAAAAACGCAGCTTTTTTACATAGTTGCCACTTATGCACTTATAAAATAAACAGATTTTGTGCATTCTAATAAAAGAACTTTAGAGACAATTATTTATCCCATTCATTCTTAATTTACTTCAAAGAGCAGGACAACCAAACACACACACCCTTCATCATAGTGAAGAGACATAATTAATTACTTTGTGCCAACCTAGACTATGAAGATAACAAAGTGTGTGTGTTTTCTCACACTTAACCCTTTGAAGACCACTTAATGATTTTTCATCAGGTTCAGTTTTATACTAACAAGACCAAATGGTGATTTTTTGTCAATCTCATTTTATGCAAGAAAGATGATTTGGCAAAATTTTGTCAGTCAAAATGAGGTTGGTACTGATCAAATATTTGGTTTTTATAGCAGCCCGCTTATGAGATATTACATTTGTTGTTATTTAAAGTCGCATGTGACATTGCAGTTAATATTTTGGTGGTAAAAAAAATAATTATTTTGAACTTAATGATTGTTTATATTTATATCTTTAGTTGGCTGTGAAATCAGTTTGTTTAGAGTGAAAAAGAGTGCATTATTTTTTTTCTAAAACGCTGTATTTACTGCTTAATATGTAGATGAGCCAAGAACAATTTGCGTTTATAATTGCTTTTAGTTGTTTGTGACAATTGGGTCATAACATTACACTTATTTCATCTTAGTGTTTTGTTTTCTTTTTACCAGCAATATTTATTAGTGAATTGCTACAATATGCAAAATGAGCGGTGTATTTTGAACAAGTGAAACTGATCAAGAACTTACGAATGTTCAATCTAATAGTGATTTGTGTACAGACAGTTCTAAGCTAAATTCTGATGATTCTGACACAAGATCCAAGTTAAACTCCTGACTTCCCCTAGACACTGTAATTTGGGGAAACTTCAAGATCATTTGTAAATAAACATAAAAACTTTTTAATAACGTGTAAATATAATGTTCTTTTAACATTCCTGTTGCTTTTATGAAATTTTCTGCTAAATTGATTTAAGTAGTTAATTTTATTATGCATAGTATAAGCTTATGGTAAAGTTCACAAAAAAAACTTAAATTTTACAAATTTGATTAAAATTTAATAATCGCTTGCAAAAAATCAAGAAATTTTCAGGTTTAACACAAAACAGGACATATTCTAAAAATCATGATTCCCATAGTAAAATTGTTTCTTGATTTTAAGCAAGTGATTTCAAACTAATTTTTTGATTTGCTTTGGGTTATTTAATCTTTGGAAAAATTTTCAAATAAGATATGACCACAAAGAAGATTTGTACTCGATAGTGCATTAGTTTTCCAACAATTTAAAAATACTGCTGAAAACTATTAGTAATAAAAAATGTTATAAATTTTTTAGCATAAGCTTACAAAAATACGTACTGTAAAGTTTTTTTTTACCAAAAATAATACAAGTATGCAATTTTTTACTGTTCCTCAAAGGGTTAAACTGCTTCAGTAAATCTTTTTCTTTTTTCCAAGGAAGAATTAAGAGGATTGGCTTTACTGGAAGGATTCTTCAGCCATTAGTGTGCATGCAATCATCAAAACAAGAAATGGAGTGTTCAAATTGGTCCATAGGCAGTCCCTACCACCACCATCCATCACTTTATAACACCAAAAGGCCCTGCCATATCAAGGTCCTAGCATGCTATGTAGAGAGGATCAAGCAGGCTTAGATCGACAGCCAAAGCAATGTAAACCCTTTTTTCTTCAGGGAAGCAAAGGAATCAAGGAAAAGGATAATAAAAAAAATGGGAAAGGATAACCTATCTGTCACGGTAATAGTTAATCATTCTGCCCAGGGACCAAGTAAATCCATTAAAAGTGAGGCCTGGCCTGCAGTTCTTTTTGATTTTTTGGCAATATCCTGATAATGCACACTGCACTTTGTCTTTGAACCTGCAAATAAAATAACACTCACAAATAACACTTAAATTGCTAGTATATTTAGATATGTCAGTTGAGGTGTTTCAAAATTCAGGACTGTTTTTACATATACTTTAACATGAAAAATACATATAACCTAAGTATATTGTAATGTGAAACCAGTTCTTTCTTATCCACCTTTGAAAAGCATGTCATTAAATGTTCAACTCATTTGTGAATTTATTCATTCATGGATTCAGAGAAGCTGTAACAAAAAACTATAGGGTCAGAAGTACTCTTAAACATCCTTTTCAATTTTCAATCTGCTTCTTATAATTAATTCTAACACTATATACTTATCAACACCCTTAAGGCAGAGATTTCTGAAATGTTAACAATGAATTAATTTGTCACGAAGAATTTTTATTTTTATCCACCTTTAAATTAACTTTTTCCTTTGTCATAAAGGTTTAGTGTTCTGTTTATTTCATCTCTATCCTGGACTTCTACATCTCTTCTCAGGTCCTGTATTATTTTACTAATCCATTTTAAATTGAGTTTTTCTATCTTACACTTCCTTGAACCTACCATCTGCTTACAACTAGATTTCTATTACTATATTGATCAGGTATAGACTGACAATTTCTGATGTAGCCAAACTTACATGGTAAAAACATGCTCTTGGTTGTGCATATTTAGAGTGGCATCATATAGTAGTGTAGCCAGATTCATTACACTGCAGTACATTCCCTTTATAAAATTAACTTACTTTTCTTTAGCTTGGTTCTTTCTTATTCATCACTCTTCAGTTAATACCCAGCAAACACTTTTTAAGCATACTGAAATCAATGTTATCTCTGTTGGTTTTATTTTATATGAATTAATGTTTTAGGAATAGTTATATTTTTTTTAAGGAATATAATTACTGGATTTCTTGTCAAAACAATGTTATTGTATTCTTTTATTCCTTTTATACTACCAAGATAGGAAAACCATCACTATATATTTCAATCGTACATTACCTTACTTTAGGATACTTTTTTCGTTCCTATTTTATTTTTTCTTATTAAAACAACTTTCTTGATCAAGTTTACATGCCAAGAGAATTTTTTTTACTTTTTTCTTGTTTATTTTTTACATTACATTATGTATATCATAAATCATGATAATTAATTTATTGCAGTTTCACATAAAGGTACAACTTATTAATGCCCACCATTGGAAAAGCATCTTGCATAATAATATATTCAGCCAATATGTGTATAAGATTTATTATATTTGACTGTCCTTTATTTTTTTAAGTTTGCATTCCACTATTTTATTGCAACTCTTTTGTCTAAATAAATTATCTTTAAATAAAAATTATCTTTGTTACAATGTATACCTTTGTTAAACGCTCTGCACGTCGTCTACTTAATTCTGCTCTTAGATCACATTCTTCCTTTTCTTTAGATGCCTCAATTTTCTGTTCTTTTTCTGGAACCTTTTCTTCATCTGTTACCTCATCTTTCTTTGGTAAAAATAAAGGACTGCAGGCTTTATCAACACTCGCAGTATTTCTAGTTAGCGGCTTCACCTTAGCCTGTTTTAATTCTTTCTTTTTGGAATCCATTTTTCTTTCTGCAAAAAAATAAAAACCAACATCATAAAAAAATCATTTTAATTTGGAAATCTCTTAAAATCTAAGTAGCTATCATTACAAGAGTAGTAGCTTTAGAAAAAGTAAAAAAAGAAAGCTAATAAATGTGTAAAATTTATTATCAAAACTTGCAGAGAATTTAATTTTGGGAAAATTGATAATAAAAAAACAAATACAACTTCAAAAATTTGATTTTGTTACTAACATTTACTATATGAAAATGAATGAAAGGATTACACATATAAACACATTTGCTTTCCTACAAAGTGCAATGATACAAAAAATACTGTTTTCACTAATGTTATGACTATACCAGTACTAATGTTATTGAGACAGCAACGTTTAAGTTATCTTTCACAAATTCACTGTAAAATTGAAAATTTGAGAAATTATGATTTTAAGTTGGAACATAGAAATCAGCTGGCAACAATGCACTTCAAGCCATGTCAAAAGTTCACTGCATGTTCTGCATTACTGCTGTGAATTGTAGCAGTACAGTGTAATTTAACTGTGTATATGTACATTTTAATTTGCGTCAAACTGCAGCAATGCCTTTATTATTTACGTCTATGGAATATACCGACATGGTATATGTCTTGGGGGTGTGCGATAGAAATTCAACAACTGCTACTGCAGAATATCAAAGACGTTTTCCTAAGTGCAGAGTTACAAATTCTAAAAAAATTAATGGGAACATTCCACATGCTACAAGAAACTGGTACACTTCGCAGCATTAGTATTCTCCATGACTATTCAACTCATTATGATGCCGATACCAATATTAATGAGACCATTACAAGGCTACTCAAAAAAAAAAAAAAATACTGTTGTATAAAGAAATTACACGCCAATCTATCATAGAAATTCTCCAAGTTACAAAAGCAAATAAGTGGTATAAACAGTTAACAGTTTTTGGAAACAGGAAGAAGTTTAAAAGACACACAATAGGTAGGCCTAAAATAAAGAAAGAATATGACTGTTTTTCCAATGAAATCGGAAACATTTAGTGTTCAGAGTATTACTTCAAATCACATAAACATTCCATGTAATGACCGTGTTAAGATTTCATTTCTGTTGATGAAAACTACTTAGATATGTTAGAGAACTTTGTATTATTTCCAAAGATTGAATAAATGGAGGGCCTAATTTTCCAACAGGATGGAGCCCCTCTACATCATGCAGAAGTTGTATAAACTGTACTCAATGAAATATTCCCAGAGGGCTGGATAGGCAGAGAAGCTCCCACCCCATGGCAACTGTGAACTGCAGAAATACTCACCAACGTGTGAAATTAAATGGATTTTCAGTTTGGTTAACTGCAGAGCTGTAAACAGTGCTCATATGGAGTTACACTAAGTGGAAAAAACCTTTGTACTTTCATGTAATAAATCACATGCATTCTTAATTCTAAATGTAATAAACTAATTTTTATTGGTGGAGTTCTTTTTCAGACATGCGGTATCTCACTGGCAATGCTTGACACTACTTGCAGAGAAATTTGTGTAAATAGAAGGGCACTTAAAATTTTTATTTAAACTGCCTAAGCCAAATACTTTGGTTATTTTCAAAATGTTTTGTAATTCTTACTGCAAAATTTGAAATGTACTCCCTTATTAAGTATAAAATCAGATATTTATACAATCCTACTTTTTCTAAATGTTGGATTGGCTGTTAAATTTGTTGGGTATACCATGCATTAATACATCCAACTTAAATAAAGTTTAGGATCAGAATAACAATTTTTATCTGAAGCATTTTCTTTTTCCTTTTTTTTATTCACATGAAATTTTATTTCTATTTTAGTATGTTACTACTTTTATTATGTTACTATTTTCAATAGGGTCCCCTCCAAGTCTTCTTCTATTGTTAATGACATTGAACTTTAGTGTAGCTGTTTTGCAAATTGTGCAAATCTTAAAGTATTTCTCTGTCTGAACATGTTAAAAAATAAATAATTAATGCATTAGATGATTTTTTTTAGTCAATCACAAATATTAGTCAATTTTTTTTAGTCACAAAAATATCATAACTCTGTATGACTATATATAAGGGTAAACAAACTATATAAAAAAATTATCTTTTCTGAAGTCAGGATTTCTGTGTAAATATACCAGTTCGATCATGCAACTGCAAGCACAAGCTTTTTTTTGCTTGCTTCTTAATTTAATGTCATTTTTTTTTAAATTCACTACACACTTTTATTCTGCAACGGGGTGCACACTGACAAATGGTTTCTCTCTGGTTGAATTTATAATGCTGAACTTTTAGATAAAACAATGTATAATAACATAGAATTTATACAAACTTTCTTAGTGATTATTGATGCGAATCAGAATATATAATTCGTTATAACATACATTAAATCAACTTTACTTAAGTACATTAATAATGTAGATAAAATGTTAAAAAAGTACATCAGGGAACATAAAGGATTTCTCATTCAGAAGATTAAAAATAATGCCACACATATAATCCTATACAAAGACATTAAACTGACACCCTTACATAAAATTTAAGTTTGCCCCTTTGCCTACATCATTACCCAGAATATCACAAATGCTATCTGCTTGTTAAAATGTTTTATACAAAGCCACATATATCTATATGATCAATGAGAATGTGATGAAATGTTATTTAATATTTCTCTAGACACTGAACTGGACCTACATCAGACATAAGAAATCCATATTAACCTGTGCCACGGGCACAAATGGCAAATGATGGCCACTTCATACAAGGCGCTTTTGTGATAATACAGTATGATGTCTAAAATTATTAAGTTTACTGCCAATAACAACTTGCTGCTTTCAAACATTTCACCAACAGTATAACTGAAATGAAAGTGAGCTGCATGAAAATCATTTGAGTGAAAACAAAGACCTCCTTTGAGGTCTCAAACATACAATACTTTGTGAAAAACCAGCTAAAAATATTACAAACAGGACTCATAAATCCACCACAATTTATAAAAGCAACTGGCTGATGGATAGTTGAGAAAAAAAAAAGAGAAACTAATAAATTAAAATCCAATTTTAATATAGTAATAATTTAGCTAATATCGAACAAGATAAAACAAATATTACCTTCTTTAACAAGTGTAACAACTTTCTTTTGTTCAACTCTGGCCTGATTACGCTCTTGTTCTTGTTCTTCTTCCAATAGATCATCATAATCCATTAACAACTCATCATCCCCAAGATCAAGAACATCATCTGTGTTGCAAGCTTTATCCAAAGATTTATTAGATTCTGTTCTCATGATCCTCAAAGGCTTTTCCACCTCACTCGCTTTATTAGGTTCTATTCTCTTAATACTTGTTGGCTGTTCCTTCTCAATCCGTTTATTAGCATTATGTTTCAAAATTAATGATGGTTGACGTTCCGTCTCAGAAAGTTTATCTTCCATTGAAACATTTAAAGGGCCACTAGAGACACTTTCTTTTGCGACCATTTTAGTTTTTAAACGTATTTTCTTATTTACAGGCTGAATTGGACTATTAGATTCAAATTTTCTTCTTCTAGCTTCTAGGACAGGATCATTAATAACATTTTTGTCATCAACCTTTTCTTCTATCTTCTTCTCTTCAACCTAACCAAAGAATGAGAACATAACAAATATAAAATAAAATATAGAAATGGAAGAATTAAATACACAAAAACAAGTAAACATATTTTTTTTCTAACCAGTAAATAAACAAAAAACATTGTGACTAAACATGACACTAGTCAACAAAAAAATTTTGTACATCTTGAATCGTACATGGTGATTTAAACTAATTTTGGGATGCTGAATTCAAAAGTTATTAAAATTTGTGTAATACATCACGTTTTTTAGTTAAATATGATTTACTTACCAATAAATGCAATCACTGTGGAATCAATATTTAAAAAAAATTATTTATATACATTCATTTAAAATCTGTTTAATTCAACTAAATTGTTATTTATTCAAACAGATATGAAATAAATTATTAAAAAATTTTAAAATAACAGTTTCTAAAGGTCTAAATCACTCGAAATGTCTTCAAAATAACAGTATTTAAAAGTTTAAATCACTGGAATTGTCTTAATTTAATTTTTAAAATATGTTTGTAAACTTTTTCATTTGTTTGACGTTTGATAAGTTTCTCCAAATAAAAATCAACAATAGTCACCCATCATCCTCGTTACCGATGCTTCATAATCAGAATATCCTGATGGTAACACTATCCTTGCTCATCGCTGACAAAGCCCAAATTTTTGAGGAAAAAAGTCTAGGTGGGAATGTAGGAAATGAATTTTTAAAGATATCCTAAAACCTAAACGTTTGTAGTTTTCTAACAGCTTATTAACCAAAAAAACAATTTTTATCTTTTCTGCTGCCTAAAAAATCACCAAAACCTTTAAACGATTTCCACGCAGCTACATCATATTCGTGAAGTTTATCATCCTTATAAGTTGAATCCTTAAGCAGTTTTTTGATTTATGGTCCGATAAATATACCCTTCTTCAGCTAGCATCATTCAATTTAGGAAACATTCTTAAATGATTAAATCCCGATCCATCTTTGTCTAGTGCCTTTACAAAATTTTTCATGAGTCCTAGTTTTATGTGGGAAGTGGCAACAGAATGATTTTACCACTCTCGATGATAAATGGTTTACATTTTTTCACCAGCTACAAAGTTCTGCCGCAGTGGCCAGTTCTTTACTTGGTAATGACTTTTCATATCACGTCTACGCCAAAGAAGAAAAAAACAATATTTTGTAAACCCACCTTTTAAAACAAGAAGTAACACAAAACTTTCAAATCACTGCAAACTTGCCACTCCACTCTTTATATTTTTCTGCTTCTAATATTAATACCGTAGTTTCATACGTTTATTTCATGTTGACTGCATAAGCTAATGGAATGGATAGCTGTTTGTTACAATTATGCGATAAAACTGCTATCATGCTAACTTTAGAAGAATTGATAAAAGGACACCATTCTTCAGGAATATGCTGAATTCCAAGCTCTTTCGTCTGGCCATTGACATCAGTACAAACGTACAATGAATTTTATTTTTGATATTCTTAACATAGTAACTTTTGTTTTTTCTGCTAAAAGATTCCACTGTTACAGTCTAGACTCAGAAGTTTAGCTTGCTTCTTTGATAAACTTTAAATTGCAAACTAAATCATTAAGTTCTTTTTGTTTAATTAAATGACATTTCTCATCAGATACAAGAAGAAATTCTTCAACAACAGATGCTTGTTTTATTTTCAGATTGTTCATCTAGAAATGTCAGATTAGATGGTGATACAGGTACAGGTACTCCTCTCAGTTTGGAAATGAACTAAAGAAATAATGAAATCAGAGGACCATGGAAATGTGAATAATAGAATGATACCATTTAAGTAGAAAATTTATGTTGATTTGGAAATTGTGGACTGTATAAGATAATGCTAGGGCTGGAGCAATCCCTTGGACCAGTATGAGAATGACAATACTTGATATGTAAGATAAACAATATTTAATAATACATTCACTAAACTATAAGACATAGTAAACACACTTAACGATACACTCGGTGACAGAGAGGAGCCGTGTTACTTATAACAAAGCACTGAGTGTGACTGCTTGCTGGTGGAGGGACTTAATTTCAGTCGATGTTGCTCACAACAAATACTAAATGTGACTGACTTAATAATTGGTTACAGCCAAACCTTATTACGAGTTCTCCCAACAAGTGGAAATCAATGCCAAAGAGGATTAATGAGATAATCAAAAACAAAGGACACCATAAACTTAAGTAAGTTTGACTAATAAACATTTTTTTTCTTTTAAAAAGACTGTGTTCGATTTAATTTATTTGCCACTGTATGTATATTGTTAGTAAGTAAAAATGGAGAAACTATTCTTAATTTTTACCAGTAGTTGATAAAAATAAATTTATAAAAAACCTTTACACGTAGTAACAAAATTTCAATAGCATATTTGAAATCGCACCCAAATAACAGTGGAAAAAGTTGGGTAACATGTTAAATACAAATTCTGTATTGACTAGTATAATTTTTGCATTTTAATTTTTGTATTACTAGTATAATTAGTGGACAATACCATACAGCATGACGTATTGTTTTAAAGTAAGTTTCTCTTTGCCATCGACTTCCTCAGTATGTTATCTTCTATCAGTAATCATTTACTGGCAACAATAGTCAAGTCATATTCACATAATTGTAGAATCTAATTGAAATTAATGCTAAAACAGTCTCACAAAGTGTGAAATACCAGCAGTAATTCATTTAACAGCAAAATCTGCATTCAGCAGACTGCTAAAATCCACCAGAATATTTGGGATGTTTATGGACCAAATTTTTATTGAAGAATGTCTGTGTGATTACAAATGCAGAATTTTTTTTGTTTTTGGGAAAAGTGAACTAAAAAATTTATTAAAGCACTATATATGCAGTTTCATAATTATCAAATGAATGCTTTATGTTCACAGATTTAGAAATGGTAGAAAGTTGTACATCAACTTAGAGATACTGGTAGACTGATAAAAGAAAAATGTCTTGCGGCAGCTCAAACATATCTTTCTTTTTTTTAAGAATGAATAAGCAGAAAGATTAATCATCCAAATATTTCAAACAAACTACAGTATACCATAGTTATTTTTATAGGAGCATCAAAAAAGAAAAAGAAATATGAATACAAAAAAAAAATCAAAAATCTCGATCATGAGAAAAATATTACAATTATTTGTTCAATTTTTCAAAAAATCCTAAAAATTTGAAAAACTATCAAATAATATAAACACTAGTGATAATAAAAATTCTTTCCCTTTTTTAAATTAATGTAATTTAGTTAAATTTATTGTATAATAATAAAAATGAGGCCTAATTTTAAATTACAAGAAAAATTTG
Source organism: Lycorma delicatula (assembly GCF_047948215.1). Classification (NCBI taxonomy): domain Eukaryota; kingdom Metazoa; phylum Arthropoda; class Insecta; order Hemiptera; family Fulgoridae; genus Lycorma; species Lycorma delicatula. The sequence goes on along the minus strand of NC_134457.1, from coordinate 38,216,522 downwards.
AGCTAAGATTACATATAAAAAAATTGTTATACTGCTGAAATGTTATGGTTAAGTAAAATAATTTATAATTCCTTTGATAAACACAGTTTTTTGACTTGCACATTAAATTTTAAGTTTTTAGAAGATAATTTATTAGATTTATTCATTGGAATTTTTTTATGTAATTATAAAGTAAAAATTACAAATGTTATAAATAAATAATGTGTTCTTGTTTGCTTTATTACATTAAATTTACAAGCAATAAAAAGGCAAATGTTTTGTTCCTTCATGCTTATGGGGAATACAAGGCCAATATTACAGCAGTTACATACTAACATACAATCATACTCTGTAAATGCTGTTAAAAAGAACAAAATTGATACTAAAAAGAAGCGTTACAAAATCTGAAATTCTTAGATACTTACCTTGCTTTTAGGTTTTTCCTTCTCTCTCTCCTTCTGAGCTTGATTTGCAGTTCCTCTTACTTTTTCTCTAACTTTATCTCTATCTTTAACATCACGAATTCTGTCCCTATCTCTTTCTCTTACTCTTTCACGTCTTGGAGCATCTCTCTCCTTATTTCTTTCACCAAAATTTCTTCTTCTTCTTTGACTGTATCTGTGATGAGAATAATAATCCTGAGGTGAACCCCCTCTTTTTCTGTTCATACCTTCCTTATTAGCTACATAAAGAGGTCGGTTTCTGAAAAACAAATGTTGATAAGCTTCCTATGTATCATACATATTAACAACACAGATTTATTCTATAAAGTTCATAAACTAAGAATGAGAAAATTAATAAAAAAAGTTTTTCTCCTAGAGTTATTCCAAATGTAACTTACATTTCACTGTTGTTATAAAGGAGTGGGGGTAGCAGTGCCATAGAATACGTGCTGCAATAAAAAATCCCACCAGTTGTGAATTATTAGTTGTTTTTTTTGGCAAAAACTCCATTGACACTTATTGGGAACTATTGTGATGTTTTAGGGGAAATATGTAATGAATGAAGGTGCAGTGAGGCAATGTTGTGTCTAAAAGTTGCAGCTCAAATGTTCTTAATGAAAAACATGTAGCCAGCCTAGTGTTCTGTCTGATGAACTGATGATAGCAAAAGTTGGTAAAAAAAAATTTGTGCTAACTGATGCTTTACATTAAAGAGCTTTAACAATCTAAAAAGTAGAGCACAGACTTAAAAAAAACCCATGAAAAATGTTAGCAAGAAAAGTGATGACTACAGTTTTCTGTGACAGAAAAGGGATAATAAAGGATATAAAAGGGAGAATGAGGCTACAATAAATGTTGAAGTGTATTATGAGATGCTAAAAAAAGACACAGAGGGCATCCAAAACAAGCAACATGTCATATTGTCTTCTGGAATTTTCTTTATTTACGACAATGCACATCCACACACAGCTCATTGAATTAAACAACTTTTGGAAAAATTTTAAAAACTTTAATGGGAAATTTTTGACATCCTGCATACAGTCCAGATCTAGAACTTCCATTTTGCTCCTTACATGAAAAACAGGCTGGCAACTAAGTGCTTTGAAAATGACAAGGGACCGCAGGAAGGTGTCACTAAGTGGCTGTAAAACCAGGCGCCTCAAGTTTTTAATGAAAGGATACTAAAACTCATCTAAAAGTATGACAAGTCTCAATTTATTTTGTGACTATGTAGAAAAGTAGTTTAAGGATATATGTTAAAATTGTATAACAATTTTTTCCGAACAGCTGTGCTTTTTTAACACCAACATAAGTTACCTTTCAGATTATCCTCATATTTGTGACTATTAGATAACATAATCATGCCATAATTGTTGAATGAAATTTTGTATTTTAAACCATTTGACAGAAAATATTATGTTTAAACTCTTGCTCTTTTCAGAATTATTATTTTCAGCTGAAAAATATTTGAATATAAAACCTGTAGAATTACAGAATTAACAGTAAATATAAATAAAAAACTATTACTTTTCCCCCTGGATGTGCTATTTTAATGTCCAAAACTCTGTTAAAATATTATATACATACAAAAACTAATGTTTAGGGTAGAATTAAATTCAAAGTTTTTTCTGAAATTTATGAATAAGACAACTTTTTTGGTGGGAACCATTCATAGGGGGGGGATAATATTTTTCCACTCTCAATAACACAACTTTTTTTGTACTGAATCTGAGTTTTATAACATTAATGTAGTATGTAATAACTCCATCTTTTAATTAACTGATTGAAATACTTAGAAGGAAAAAGGCATTGCAATCTTCATAGTGTGGCAACTGTACGAACAGTATATATCTGTGCATATTGTATGTGCTTAGATCAGATATAACATTCTATACCTACAATACAGTGCAGACCTTGTACTTTTCTTTAGAGATAATAAACTATCCTAACAAAAAAATAATTACGCATAATTTCATGTAATTCTACAAGTTTTGTTACAATAAAATAAAACTCACAGCAGCAACACAAAAACAAACAAGCCTTTACTTACGTTTAACAAAACAATTTTTCCATCAAATTAATCATAAAACTGTGGCTTCACAAGCTGTATTTTTGGCAGATTTCCAAGGAATTTGGAAATTTACTGAGCCTGGTCATGTTTATATAAATATGTACGTATATATGAATAAGATTTTTTCTGCTCTACCATCTTAACAGATTTTAACAAAACTTGGTGGGGAAGATGTACTGGGAACCTATTAATTTTTAAATAAACCAATTCACATGCACCAGAGTTAGAATCAAAAATGGGACTTTTTGGGTACATTCAGTTTTTTTTTCACTCTACAGGGCAAACTTTTTAACCAATTTTGATAAAACTTAGTAGAATAATGAAAACCTAGCAGCAATAGAATCCTATTGATTTTTAAGTGAATTGGTTCACAACAACCAGAAGTAAAAAAGTGATTTTTGGATACGTTTTCAAAATTAACTAAAACCAGAAATCCACCCTTTTATTGAGAGTTTTTTTCTTAGTGATTCTACCTGCTATAATCTAGTGATATATAACATTGGTAAATGGAAGTGGCTTCCCACATGAGACAGTTTTTTTGTTAGTGATTCTACCTGCTGCAATCTAGTGATATATAACATTGGTAAATGGAAGTGGCTTCACACACTTTCGCAGCAGTAAGAATCACTGCAAAACTACAAAGGCCATACTACCACTGTGTAAAACATTTTCCATTATTCTAGTAGCAGTCTGCTACTAGAATAGTATGTGAGATCTGGCTCCACACACTGTATGTTACTGCCCCTACATTTTTGCCCATTAGTCAAATTCTCAACATAAACTAGTTATTTTTATTTATTTCCAGTTACATTTTACAACTTGGTTTTTCACTTGGGTTGTATTAGTAAAATTTAAAAAATGTTGTTAAGTAGTGAACAAATCACTGTAAAAATAAAGAAATGCTGAGAGATAAAGGATAGTAAAAACGTAAATACAAATACCAACATGTGAATATCGAGAGAAGTACATGGATATGAATAAAAAAAAAGATTTCTTAATTCATATAACTGATTTTTATACTAACAGATAGTGTCATCTACAGAATGCACAATGTGGTAACTGCTTGTAAAGACAAGCATCTTGGATCATAGCAGTAAATTACCACCTCCAAGTAATACAGTAATACGCTGAGCCATCTCTTTTTTTAGCAGTAAATGGGTATATTTTATATACATACAGGAATACACTTTTATATGAAAAATATATCAGTATGGGAACAACATTTTTAAACAATCTGAAAGCACAATACCATGGAAAAATGATTTACAATTCAATTTAGAATTTAACAGAAAATCAATTTCATCATTTGAAAAGATAATCACAAAGTAAAAAAAGGAGAAAATAAATTTCCAACGAGTTTGAAAATGATGACTAAAAAAGGTAAGAAATGCTACCCATTTATATGATAATAAGTTGTTTAATATGTTGAATGTAGACAATTCGTTCCTATCTCAAATTGTGAAACATATTTCCAATTGTTCAAAATTCTTTGGAAAAAACACATATTATACTGAAATATTAATGAATGCAGGAGACATGAGATTGCTGGTATAATCAACAACTCAAACAAATGCTTATCTTATATGAAAAACTGCCGGAAAGATAGATTCCATATTGGCTCAATCATGCTGAAACTTTCAAGCATTGTTTAAACATAATTCAACAGGATTTCTGAATTAATGCACAATTGTAATGAAGAATGGATTCATCACAACAGTCATCAGAGATAAAGAATGGTGAAAACAATGATAAAAGCTAAAGGAATTGCTGCAAATAAGATAATAAACAGTAACTGTTTTTCAAGTTGCACAAGACATAATATTAATAAATTGTTTTAAGGAAAATTCATCGCAAAAAAAGATTATGCGATAATATTAAATCAAACTGAATGGCTTAACAATGTAATCAACCAAAAATGTTTCCTATATCTAAAAAAGGAAAAGTGCTTTTCATCCCAAAATTCATCAGCTCATGTAATTCCAATTCCAAAAGCAAAATAACATGAAATGTAATTTGTAAATTGCTGCTTCCACATTCACCATATTATCTGGGTTTAATGGTGTGACTTTTTTTTGTTCTAGGCATAAAAATCATACTATGGTAAGATATTTCTCTCTCAAATAAAGTAATTAACAAAAACATATTTTGTAGTCTTGGAAATTTTTTTCTCTGGTTGTATAAAAAAAGCCTGAACGATTGTTGAAAACTGTATAAAGATGAAAAGGGAGAATTCACAAAATAAAATAAAAACTAAGTGAATTCATTGCTATTTTCACAAATTATCATGTCCTTTATATTGTACGAGGGCTATTCAGAAAGTAAGGAACGTTTCCACCTGACGCCGCTAGGCGCACGGCAATCGCGTATATATTGGTGTGCTCATGCTCGGCACCTCAGTCAGCATCCAGCCGTGACAACGGGAACATCTCTCTGCACTGCCCGTTTTTTTATATACAACTTTGAAATGTGTGCTGCAATCGAAAATCCTGCCAGTTGTGAGGTGCGGTCTGTGATTAGTTTTTTGTTGGCAAAAAACCTAAAACCAATAGAAATTCATCGGGAACTGTGTGAAGTGTACGGGAAAAACGTAATAAATGAAGGTTCTATCAGGAAGTGGTTCATTCAGTTTAAAAATGGCCGAACAAATGTTCACGATAAAGAGAAGAGTGGACGTCCGAGCATTGTGACTGACGATCTGGTCTCCAAAGTTGACGAAAAGATTTGTGAAAACCGCCGTTTCACAATAACTGAGCTTTCTCTAATGTTTCCCACAAGTTTCACGGACTTTATTGATTGAAATTGTTTCACAGAAGCTAGGCTACCACAAATTTTGTGCAAGATGGATGCGTCACTGAGTGGTTGAAATCACAGGCGGCAGAATTCTATGACACAGGAATTTCAAAGCTTGTCCACCGCTATGATAAGTGCCTGAATTTGTATGGTGATTATGTTGAAAAGTAGTATTTTAGTCCCTCTTTCACATGTATATAATAAAAAGTTTTTCTTGTACTTGGTTTTTTAAAATTCCAAAACATTACTTACTTTCTGAATAGCCCTCGTATATAATTTATTGCAATAAGCATTATAAAAAGTTTGAAAAAAATCCATACAACTCTGATTTTACATGACCGTAACAAAATACCAAAAGTAAACTTTTGCTGGATCCTGCATCATCAACAAAAACAAGAAATAAATAAAAACTAAAAATTCTAAAAACATAAATCCCAATAACCACAACAGTATAACCTAATGCCAACTGGAATCATTCCAGTTGGCATTGAGTTATATTGTTCTAGTGTTGTGGTTACTGGGAATTATGTTTTCTTAACTTTTATTTATTATTTTGTTTTTATCTGATGTAATATTGGAATTTTTTTACAGAAAGTTGATGCGGGTGGTTATTTTCTTGTCATTTTAGGTTACTGGTACAGTGGTCAGTGATTAATAATTTTTTTGAATTTTTACAAGGTTTTGTATACATATTTATATAAACCATTAAATAAAAACTAGAATAAAAGAGATTACTACATGAATTTATGAACTGCATATTCATTAAGAAATATATTCAAGAAAAATAAAACCACTAAAATCAAACTATAATAACACAATGTAACAATTTAAAACTTTTAGAACAATGTTTTACAACAGCTTAGGTGGTCTTAAAAGTATTTTTCATGCTGATTTCAAATCTGATTTTTGTTTTTCTGTATCAAGTAAGGTTTTTATCCATATCAATTCTGAAGTTTTTAAACAAGGAAAATTATTATTTTAGTTTGATTTAAAGATTGCGTGTTTTGTAAACCTGTATAAAATTACAACACACTGCATTACAGTAGACAGTGGTATATACTTACTTAAAAAATGGTAATATTACAATTTAATTCCCCTTCTTCGCTGATTTCACTGCTTCAAGTTCTTTCTCACATGGGTTGAAACTTCTCTCCCTTCACCAGTACTGTCTAAGTTTCACATTCATGATACATCCTAATTTCATGAAACTCTGCAACATCGTTTAACCATGGTTTTGTACTCTGGATATTGCCCAAAAAGTTGGCCACAACTTCTTTAAATGAAATCCAAGCCCTTTTTTCCACTGGATTCATTGTACTTTTTCAAACAAATTGTCTTTCATTAAATGTCTGATCTGCAGCCTCAACAAAGATCTCTTGTGAATCAGATTGGAGGGTTTTTCTTTTGGGCCAGTCTGTTACCTTCCAATGCTTGTCTTTGGCTCAGAGTCCTATTCACAAATGAAACACAGCATTTTTGTGTAGCTGGATTGTTGACCAAGTAAGATACAAAGTACTTTTAAATCCCCACAAACTGTTCAAGAATGTTTTTTCTTAGTTCATGTATTTCAGCAGAGCTTTGAGATTTTCATATGTCTCCTTCAGATGTACTGAATATGCAATGGGTATTGAGCCAAACAAATTTCCATTATGTAAAAGTACACCTTTGAGGATACGTTTTGACGAGCCTCCACTGACTTGGATTATAAGTGACGCTAAAGAAATTCAATAAACCCTCAATATCACAACAAAACACCAGAGAATCTTCTTCTTTAAACAATTTTATTAACTCCTTCTTTCTGGTCCTACATAAAAAGAATGAAACTCCAAGCAATAGAAGATTTTTTGCTTTCAGTCTTGACGCAAGCAATTGAGTGGCATCTTTTGTAAGATTCAAGTTGTAAGTTAGCAACATTAAATTCATTTTGACTGTATAATTTTGATGCCGAAAATTTTTTTCTTCTTCCAGCTTGTAATCATCAGCATTATCGCATTCATTTTCTGAGCTGCTCTCCTGTGGCACATCTTCAAGAATAGGTGGTGGAACTGGAATAGTGGGATAGGCAGAGATTCACTATGTGTAACTGGCCAAAGGAATATTTGGATATAGTATATCCTCTTACTTTTTGCATTATGACCTTGATTGTTAACCATATAAAAATAACAATTATCATGATTTTGTGGCTCCCTCTAAACCATTGAGACTGCAAAAGACTGTGAGTGTGATTTTTTCACACCATTTTTCCACAGTGTCAGTCCCGCAACAAATGTTGTACAGCATACCTTGTAAGGTATGGTTTTGTCGTCATGACCAAGCCTTATACCGAAGTATGCATAATAGACATTTCTCACAAAAGTATTGTCTTGTCTTTGCTTAGCAATTACTTAGCTACCACAAATATAACAGAACACATTTGGGTTACTCAAACACTTGCAGGAAGTCATTTCTAAAGAAACTATATGAACTACATGACAGCAGAAATATAACCTCACACCACTATTAGCATGTCAACAATGAACTACATTTCCCGCCTAACAGGCAGCTGGGTGTAAGAAGTGTAATCCCTGTTACCAAAATAAAATTTCCCTTAGTGGAATTTATGTTTAAATAAAAAATGAGTTCACTTATTTGCAAAAAAAACTATACGTGACAGAAAAAATTAATTACAGATCTGAAATCAGTAAAAAAAATTTACTTTAGGAACATAGAAAATCCTGTTGCACTGTAATTAACAGTAATCATAATGAATAAATAAAGTATGTAAAAATAATAACAAAGTGTATTTACCTCTCCATAACTACGTCCTTCACAGGAGATGGACTCAGACTGGGAGATCTTGTTCGCCTTTTAACTGTAGTTTGGTGACCAATAGGTCTAGCTGGCTGTACTACCTCTCTTTGTTGAGGCGGTATTCTACGGTTATCAACATTTCTTCTCTGTCTAACCACAAGTGGTGATGATTTTCTTTGAGGACTCTTGTTACTAGGTGAACAAGATTTCCTCAATAATGAAGGAGACTGGACATTCCTTCTAGGCGAGCGACGTTTTGGACTTCGTTTAGGTGAAAGAGAATGCTGTTTAACAGATAATTCTGTATTTCTCTTGGGTGAAACAGACACTTTTCTAACCTTAGGATCATAAGAGATTCTTTCAGGTGAAACTGATGAACATTTTAAGTCTTGTACTGGAGCAGAATTTTTCCATGGAGAAATAGGTCGTCTTGAAAATGGTGACAATCTTCTTGGGGAACAAGAAAGTTTTCTTTGTCTATTCTCAACAATATAAGATTCTCGACTAACTTGTTTTGAACGAATTGGACTATGTCTTGATGTCCCAAGTTGGCGAGGAAATGGTGACAATGATTTCTTCCTAGGAGAAACATACCTTCTTGGAGGTGTTAAAGATTTTCTGCTACTCTGGATCAAAGGTGAGTTAACAGGTCTTCTAGGAGAAATAGATTTTCTTTTCAACCTAGGTGAAGTTCTTCTAGGAGAAAATGGAGACTGCCTTCTAGGAGAAATAGAAATTCTAGCAGTTCTAACAGGAGAATTCCTTCTGCGCGGTGACAATGATATTTGTCTCTGTCGACTAACAGGCGAGATCGATGATCTTCCACGCTTTGGAGAAAAAGAATTGTAAGGTACTGGTGACCTTCTAGGTGATGCTGAAAATCTCGCTGAACGAGCAGGAGATAATCTCCTTCTAGGTGACATCGATTTTTTCCTCAATCGAGGAGGAGAGGGTGAGTACCTCTTGTGTTTAGGAGATAAGGGGCCAAACGAAGGTGAAAACCGTCTATATGAAAAAGATGGAGAGCGACTTCTTCTAGGAGAAATAGATTTTTTTCTATCCCTGAAAGGAGAAAAGCCCCTTCTCAGGGGTGAATAGTCTCTTTTCCTAGGAGACAATGGACTTCTTGGAGGTAACAATTTTTTCTCAGGCAGGTACCTAGCAGGTAAATGTTTCCCCACTGGCCTTGGTGAACGGGACAAGGAACGCCTCAATGGAGATGGACTTCTGTAGCGATAGTATGGAGACCTAGACCTAGACCTAGACCGAGATCTTGAGCGAGAATATGATCGTGTCCAAGAACGAGATCTACTTCTACTCAATGGTGATCTTGAGTTGGAACGCCACCTGCGAACAGGAGAAGGAGAAGCAGAATACCGAAGAGGTGATCTACTGCGTCTCCTTGGGGACAAGGATCTTCTTGGAGAAAAATCTATACTCCTTCTTCTTCTCCTTGGAGAAAATGACCTGTCGCGTGGAGAAAGTGCTCTACTTCTTCTAGGAGATATATATCTTTGCGGTGAAAAATCTTTACTTCTTGGACTTAATGATCTTCTGTTAGGAGACAATTCACCAATTCTTCTCCTTGGAGACAATGACCTCCTATATGATCCAACTTCATTCATGTTCCTTCTAGGTAATTTATCATCACCCATTTTATTAACTTCTGGTTTGTGATAATCAATAGGTGTTAAGGATCGATCCTTTCGAATATGCCCTGGTGAATCACAAGGTCTATTAGCCGGTGGTAATGAGTTTTCATTTTGTGTAACTGATGATTTTGTAAAGCAGTCATCATTACCAACTGAACTCTGGGAAGTTTCATTTATGATGTTAGTATATACATACTTTTCAGTACATGATGAGTTAACACCTTCAGAAGAAACCTGATTCTGTAAAAATTTGAGGTTAACTTCTCTCGGAGATCTTATTCTGATCGGTGATGAAGCAGCAGTTGAAGTAACTCGATCTAACTGAGTCTTTTTCTTTAGACAATCAGTGTTCTCATTTTCCTTACTAACAGAGTTCAAAGCTGAATCAAACAGAACATGATCTTCATTTTGTACAACTGGTTCAATAATAGTTTTTGGCTCACAAATTTTTTGTTTACCTTCAAATCTTTCAAAGTATACAATACTTTCAACTGAATTATCTTCAATAACTTCTGTTTTTATATGGATTTTTGATTCTTCAATATTCTCAAATACAGTATTTCCTTCTATCTTATCCTCAACTTTTTCTTTCTTTATTTTTACCTTCACTTTTTCCTCATTTATCTTAACAGGTTTCTTTTTTGCATTTTTTGTAACTTTCTTTGTCCCCTGACTGAACTCCTGCTCCATTACTTCCATAAGTTTTTCAAGGCTATCATCATCTTCTAAAGATGCAAAGCCACCAGAAACTTCATAGTTTCTGTTGTCTGTCACCTGATTACCATCATTATCAGATTGATTACCAGCATCATTGTCATTATTAGCAGTATTAGCACCGCAGTTACCATCATCATCATCATCATCATCATCATCTTCATCAGAACTTCCTTTTCTCTTAAGTAAAATATCATCGTCTGACTCTGAATCTGAAGCATCTATTCGGCTGAACTTTGTTGGTACTGTAAAAACAAAAACATCAACTTAAAGAAAGATACACAACTCAATACATAAAAAGAGATCTTAACTGCTAGTTCTAGGGGGGAAAAGGGACTACAAATAGTAAGCTGCATTCATAGTGTTTTGCCATTAACCCTCCATCGGTCGCTAAGCGGAGGTTTCCTCCAGGTAAAATTGGTTTTGTTTGGGTAAATGTGTTTTTTGGGGTTGGCAGCACTGTCCATTAGTAACATTGTCGACTCTCTCTCCAGGAACAGTTGACAGGCCCCTCCACCACCAATCCTTGTTCAAGGTAAGTGTCACAAGTGAAGCAGTAGGCTGGACGAAACCTCCGCGAGCGTCTGTTTGTGTTTTGGAAACGCGGATGAAACTTCCGCAAGTGTCCATTTGTGTTTTGCAAACCTGGACGAAACCTCGGTGTGTGAGAGTTTTAGGTCACTTATATTTTCAAGTTATGCAGTGAATTTTTGTTAGTTTTTGTTTTTGAAAATTGAAAAAGAGGAAGACAGACTCGCCAGATTTTCAGCTAGCGTAGAAAGAGAGGAACATTTTGCAATTGTATCCAGGCCCTCTGGGAGTTTTACTCGTGAATTATTTCCTGAAGAAATGTAGAAGATATGGCTTTGAACACCGGTAATGAAAACGAAGAGGAAAATGAAGGAGTACATGAATTACCAGGCGAGTAAGATGACTTTGTCAATATATATATATATATATATATATATATATATATATATTGGAATTACATATGAAGATGATTTTGATGACATAGAATGTATTCCGTTAAAAGAACAGCAATCTGCAATTATTGTAACCAGGCAAAACGGTAAAGCAGCTTACACGAGCAAAAGTCGGAAAATGCTCTGGGACTTGCACCCAAATCAAAGTGCGCAGGCTCAAACACCCAATAGAAATATTTTGCGGATGAGGATGGGATGTGTGGCCCAAAGTGCAAAAGAAGCCAAGTCTCCTGTTGAGGCATGGAACCTTTTTTTCCCTGATGAAACAATCAAAGACATAAGGGGCTACACAAATATTTATATAAACGCAAACAAACAAAAGTTTACTAGAGAACGAGACCGCAAAACAACTAATCCAATTGAGATAAGAGCTGTTATTGGTATCCTGTATATGGTAGGGGTAATGCGTAGCAGGAATCTAATTCTAGAAGAACTATGGGCCACTGATGGGACCGGTGTAGAATTTTTCAGATGCGTCATGTCACTAAGTCAATTCAAATTTTTATTGAGATGTATCAGGTTTGACGACATCACGACGTGAGAAGATAGAAAGTCAATCGATAAATTGGCTCCTATTAGAGATTCGATTGATGACTTTGTCGAGTTATGTAAGAAAACATTTCATTGTAAGTGAATTTGTAACTTTCAATGAAATGCTGGAATCGTTCATGGAATATGAGAAACAAGCCCGCCAAGTTCAGGATCAAAGTTTATCCAATGGCTTGTGCAAAAAATTTTATACCGCCAATTTAGAGGTATATGTAGGGAAACAACCTGAAGAACCTTTTGTTGTAGATAACTCGGGCAAAGAAGTTGTTCTGAGAATGACTGAAAAGGTTTCCGGTTCGGGTAGAAATAAGACTGTTGACAACTTTTTCACATCCATACCTATTTGCGAAGAACTTTTGAAAGATCATCGCTTGACACTCGTCGGAACAGTAAGGAAAAACAAACGTGAAATACCAATCGCTTTCATCGATACCAAACAACGTCCTGTAGGAAGTTCATGTTTTGCTTTTTAGAAGGACTACACAACGGTTTCATTTAAAGCAAAGATCTAATCCTGCTGTCATCAATGCATAACACCGATACTGTAGACTCAACTGAGAATTCTCATTCTTATGGAAAGCCAGAAATTAATTTGTTCTACAATTCAAGCAAAGGAGGAGTGGACACAGTGACAAATATAAGGAAAGCTATTCAACTGCCAGAGTCTGTAATCGATGGACGATGAGGTTTTACACCCTTCTCGATATTGTATGTTTGAACGGTTACATCCTTCTGAAAAAGAATGTAAACCAGACTATCTTTAGAAGAAAGTTTATTCAAGAGCTACCTTTCGCCTTGTGCAAAAACTGAAACTGAAAAATGAAACTACGGATGTGTGAGATTCTGGGTATCAGCAAACAAGTAGATTAACAACGTGTACTGCCACCAGATGTAGTCACTTCGAGGCAATACTTCCTTTGCAGCTATAAGAAAAATCGGCCGTCAAAGACAAGATGAGCATTCTGCAGTACAGTGTACAAAGTGTGCCCGATTCCAGCGATGAAGATGAAGAAATACCGGTAGACAGTGATTCATCTGTCTAAGCTTTTGTTAGGCTTTGCTTTTGGCCAACCTAGCCACGAATGACAATCAAAACAATTAATTGATGGCTGGCTTTATTCATGTTTTTAAGTATTTTCCTTTTACTATACATTTTATCTGTAGTTTTTCCACAATGATATTTCCATGTGTAAGCAATGTTCTTGAATATATGCCTTCACGTTTTTTCATATCACGTATATTTCAACTTTTAGCAACATTTACAATTACAAATTTTTTATTTCCTGATAATTATTATTTTTGAATAATTGTTTTAAAACATAATTTTACACTTGCATTTGTAATAAATAAGATTTCTTATACTATTTTCGTACGTAGTTTTTACATACTTTTATATAAAATATGTTTATTTCATATAATAATTGTAAACGTAATTTTTCACAATAACTAAATAATATATACATTTTATAATATAAAAAACCTTTTTTTATATTATACTGTTTATGTTAAACATATATCTGGATTTTTATAAAAGTTTGATTATAAAAATAAACATTTTCTTTACATTTTGTACATTATTGCGTAACTGGGACGAAACCTCCATTGAGCGAGAGTTGGCGATTCAAATTTTAAGCGACCGATAGAGGGTTAAGACAGGTCCTATCACGGCTGCTGTTTTCCACCTTGTTCTAGCCTCTGCTAACCTCTTTGTTTCAGCATATTTTCCCTTTTCCATAATCTCTCCAACATTTGAAATCTCTTCCTTCCCTTCCATTTAACAAGCCTTCTATCGCATTCACTAATAAATTACCTTCTTCTCACACAGTGTCTTAGCCAGTTACTTTTCCTATATTCAATCACACTTAGCATTTTCTTGTTCTTTGAGTTTCTCCTTAATACTTGTTCACGGTCTTGCTAAAAGAAATTTACCATTCTGTGCTACACCTCAAAAGCCTAATTTATTTTTTGTCTGCCTTATCATCCACATTTCAGCTTCACAGAGCATCACATTCCAAATAAAACTAAGCTATACATTAACTAAAAAGTTAACATACTATAGTTATCATACTACTATAAACAAGAACTTGTTGTGAACATTTCACAAGATTAACAAAATAAAACTTCAAAAACAAAAAATAAAGTGTCTGACATTACATATATTTCAAAGATTTAAAAAACATTCTAAACAGAGTTACAATGACAGTACACATAATATACATTTTACATTCATAAACACATAATTTAGAATACCAGTTTGTTAGTTAAATAGTCCTACACAAAAAAGTAAACTAACCTGTAAACTAATCAACCCTGTCATAAGGCAGTTCATCTGGGATTAATTGTTCCCTTCCCTTATCATGCATTTGCACTTCCTTGGATAGATATCAAAAGAGGCCAATGCTGCCTTGTCACCTGTGGCATTACTTGCTGTTACCATCTAGCAGTTAACAACACAGTAGTATCTTTATTAGGCTCGCTGTGGAGTTCCACTATCTGTGGAACTCTTGGTAGCTAAATTTATGACTAAGATGTTTTGTCACATTTATTTCTCTTAAAATTTAAATTCTTAACAATTCTAGAATGCTGCATACAATTTCTATTATAGGTGGAAATATAGATATAAAAAACCATGTACAATCCAAGTTAAAACAATTAATAACTAATTCTCTGAGGTATGATTAACATCTGATATTCATTAAATTTAATTAAAAATACATGATCTAAATTTTGGAAAGTTACCACTGTCCAGAAAAATAGTCATCTTTAAAAAAAAACTACCTAGTAACAAGTAACTAAAAATAACTAGCAACATTAAAAAATATCTAGTAACAATTACTAAAATTAACTAGTAACTAAAAAAAAACACAAAAATTAAACTAGTAACTAAAATTAACACCAGCAGGTTTAGTTACTATTATGTACAAAACGCACCACAAAAAAAATTAATTTCATAATTAAAAAATTATTTTTTTAATTTTAAAGCTACCTTTATCAAACACGGTTCTATAATAATATTGTAATGTAGGCAATTTTCATATATATTAAATGAACTTAAAAAATCAGCTGCCATGAAAAAAATTTCAGTCAGAATTTATACACAATTAATATAAATTAAAGCATTACTGCACAAACAACAAATAAGTTTTTTAATATTGAACAAAAAAAAAATTTACATCTTCAGAGATAAATAAAATGAATTTAAATAAAGTAAAAATAAATAAACTAGAAATAATTTAAAAACATTTTTATTAGTTCTGCAGGTCATTATTGACTTCCATGGTAGGGTGACATTTTTGCCTATCAATTGAATCTATGTCTAGATTTGGTTCCAAATAAAAATTCATCATATAAAAAACAAGGCAATATTAGGCCATCAGCTTACAGTTTGTAAGAAAGATTAAATAAATTCCTGTTATGAAAACAGAAAACTAAGTTCTTTAACATTTCATTCATTTGCATTACATTTCATTCAATAAATGTTACTACCCTAATGCTCAGCCCTAGGCAACTTACCATACCTACTTAAAGGCTATATTTCCTAAGCTAACAATGCAAGAAGTAAAGGTGAAAATATTTCACAATTATGATGCCAAAATGCCTATTGTTCATTGTATAGAAACTTTTACATATTAACGTTTGACTTCAAGTTTTGTTATATGTCAGATGTAACTATATAAAGTATAATGAAGAGGTTTTCTATGTAAAATAAATAGTTTTTTTTTCTGGAGCTGTAAAAGCAATCATACTTAATCACAACATCTTTCAACATGGCAACTTGAGTTCAATCTCTTTTATTTAGCAAACTTCTATCTACTTATCTTTTAAAAATAAGACTGGCTCCTTTGTGATAATGCAATATTTTGAAAAAGCTATATTTACAATAAAATTATAAAAAAAGCATTTTACCAAAAAGAATATAATTAGCTCAAAAATGTGGGATTTAATATAAAAGGGTATCATGTACAACAAAAAAAGTTATGTATACCAACGAACTGTAACTTTTATTATTAGCCATTAAAGTAGCCTACAAAAGTCACTGCAATCCACTAAATTTTTGTTTTTTTTTAATATGTTAAATGGAACAAATGATCACAACTGAAAATTTTAGAGATTAAGATAATAACCTTTTTTCTTTACTTTAAAAATTACTCTAACAGAATTAATGAACTTACCTTCTTTAGTTTTATCCTCTGGGGTCGAATCCAATGAACTGCAATACCGATTCTGAGGCAAGGGAAGAGGCTGAGGTTTCTGTATTTTTGTAGGGCTTCTCTGGTGTGTTGATGTAGAATGTGCATGAGGAAGATGCTGAAGTGTTGGCTCAGATATAGGAGTGTTTACAGGTACAATGGCAATTAAGTTTGGATTTGCCTGATGTTGCCTGTAGATTGCTGTATGCACCTGTTAAATAAATTAAATGTGTAGGAAACTTTATAAGATAAACATGCATGAATACTTTTGGCCAGATGGTGGACAATTAATGGGCAACAGATGGAACATATAATTTAATACACACTTTCTTATCTCATCAGAAGTTATGTTTTAAGAACTTCCTCTTTCTGAACTCGCTTCAATGACTAATATTAAGCTCTCTTCAATATATATATCATATGGTCTCCCAAGTGTACAAAGTATCCACAATCAGATGGAAATGTCCAAATCTGACAAACCAGTCCAGAGCATCAAGTCACTTGATGTAGAGTTTCCAGATCACCGTCAAACGCTCAAAGTGGAAACTCAATAACAATATGTTCTATTGTCTGCTCTTCTGCTCCACAGTTGCAGTCAGCAGATGGAAACCATCTCTTCAAGGTGTAACCACTCCTCCCTTGACCGATCCTAATGTGGTTCAACATCGACTGGGTTTGGCATGGTAGTTGGACTAGGTGGGCATTACCCAATAATGCTGTTCATTTCAGCGTTGTCACCACTTGGAGGCCATGTCAACAGAATTGATATTTTTAAATCACCCAGGGTGTTTGTGTGACCTCAGCCAAGTTGTTGGTAGATCTTGAAGGGCATCGTACAAGGAAGAGTTCTTATGAGAAGTGATCCTCTTGAGCAAGTCTACCTTAGCTGCTTTCCTCCTCAGATCTTGCGGAGCAATATTAGCCAGGACAGGCAACCATTGAATGGGAGTAGATCTAACAGTACCAGTGATAATCCTTATGGCTTCATTGAGCTGCACATCAATCTCTGTTGTATGGGCGCTGTTTTCCCACACAGGGGTGCCATATTTACCAGCTGAATAGACAACAGCAATTGCTGCATAGCGTACAGTATTGGCATCTGCACCCCAACCCCGGGGATCGTGCGAAGTAGATTTAGTCTTAAGCCCCGAGTTTCTTAGATAACCTGATGTACTGTTGTTTAAATGTCAAGTATCAACCCAGAATGATTCCCAAATATATTGAATTGTAGTTATGGGGCATTTCGATTCTGTCAAAAGTCATGTAGCTTCCTTAGACTTCTTTATTATTTAGATGGAATGCAGTAACCTCAGTCTTATTTGGGTTAGGTTGAAGTCTCCGTTTATGTAAGTAATCACTCAATTTCGTCATATCACCTGTCAGCATATTCCCACAGTGCACAAGATTCTTACTCTGGAAGACCAATACTAGATCATTCGCATATTGAATTTTCATGGAGTCCGTGTCTGGCATGTCATGGATAAACAGATAAAATAGAATGGGGCCAGAACTGATCCCTGAGGTAGGCCATTATTCAGAGTGCTTCAGAGAAGCTCCATCTACTAGCTCATTAATTCAAGGACACCTTAAAGCGCCTGTCAGAAAGCTCTCTTCAATAAAATCATATTTCACTTGCTTTTGTCAAGTTACAAGAATATATTCCTCATGCTCCACAGTAATTGTTCTACTTATTTTCTTTCGTTGTAGATATTTTTCTATCAAAATGTGACAATATATTGACCTATAAAGAAGTTTATTCAAGACGTTTTTCTCAAGAGATAATTTCTAAACGAGTTCTACAAAAAAAAAAAAAAGAAATGATCTAAGGGTAGTACTAATCTTTATTCTCTCAATGACAGTAAACAATTTTAGTTACTCACTACATACTCTTAATAGACATTGTCATTTTCACCTCTTTTCCCCATTCGTTGCTGCCAACGAATAGTGTAGGTTCAATACTTACGTTCTTGGCAAGCTACAAATATCTACTGACCATAATTATTAAACTTTATAATTTGTTGATAAGTATTTCTGGTTTACAGTCTGCTTCTATTTTAATACTGCCTTCAAAATCAAACTCATTATTAAATCATTGAATCAACTCATGAAAAAAAAATTTCAGAACCTTTACTTACTCTACATAGAATGTAAGTATTTGTTTTCATATATCAGGCCATTATGAGGGAAATTGAATCAACTCATTAAAAAAAAATTTCAGAACCTTTACTTACTCTACATAGAATGTAAGTATTTGTTTTCATATATCAGGCCATTATGGGGGAACAGTCATAACCAATAAAAATGCTGCATCACCAGTAACAGAGTGAACAACAGTAACAAAGTGAAAATTACAATTCATTTTGCTTAATTTAGGAAAATTTTAATTTTTCATTTTTATATGGATTTCAGTATTACTTTCATGACCCATCTTTTTGTTTTTATCTATGTCAACAGAAATGAATTTGTAGTTTGCAATAATAAGCACTGATGAAATAATATAATGCGTTAAGATTAGGAAAATGTTTTCTCTGTAGCTGCTGTATTAAATATATTCCTTATTTTCGGAGAAATGAAATAAGAGATTCTGCAAACAGCATTAATGTCATGACTGAAAAGTGGTCTATAAGGCATAGGCAGTAATGAAAGCAAACATAGAACTTATGAATGCATATAAGCATGCTTTCAAGAAATCAACTATAAAGACCTCTGAATGTAAACATTGGCATATACGGATGGAAAAATTAGAAAACATGGAAAAACACCAAGCAATTGCACAAAAGCATTATTAATTTACACCATTATTAATTTTAAACAAAAAGTTATTAAAGAAATTGTTCCTAAATGTTATGTTAAAATATTTCAATCGCTAGTCTCACCAGTAAATACATGTGTAAAAAAACTTTACTTATACATGTTATTTACATAAATTCTGTTATTAATAGTAAAAAAATTGTTGAATAACCTACTTTTGGGAGATAAATACTGAAATGTCAATGAAAAGTCATATTTTATTAGATTCCTTGCCATAAAGAAATCCTTTTATAACATACGATGAAGTGCTACCAGATGTTTCAAGTATAATTTCACACATAACTGCTGTTGAAATTCTAGTTAAGTAAATTTTTATTTTGTAGAGATCAACCAGTAGCTAAAAAATTAAGTTTAGCTTGCTTAATGCTCTTTTGGGGTTATACATAGTCTCATTAATTTATTCTGTCTAGCAATGTGCGTAGTAATTTTGCTTGAAATAAAGTGAAATATTAAAATATCCATTCTTAAATAATTTCTAAAATCTTTGAGTTCATTCTACTGCAGTTCTCTCAAAAAAGGTACATACTCAAATCGGTCTCCATTTGCCATCCAATGTTTTACCCATGTCTCTCAGAAATTACAGTGCATTTTAAAATACACAAGTAAAGCCACATATTTAACTACTTGAACATTTTTTTTTTTTTTGTAAGGCATAACATTGAGAAAATAATTATAATTTATAAGCTGTAATTACTTTGGGCTGTTAACAAAGGAGTTTCTGACTTTATTTAAGTACATGTTTCAGTTCAAATGGTCGATATTTCAACATAGATATATGTACAAAATTAAAACAATACGTTTCACTCTGCTCCAATGATTATGACAGTACATCTTTAATATTAATATTGGTTGTACATTTGCTAATATACATAAAAAAGAATAAATATTTAGAAAATATTCAGTATAAAGGTAGAGGGTATACTAATAATATTAGCAATTAAGACATTATTACAGTGGTTTCCAATTTTCCTTCTACATTTCATATATCATACACCAATTAGTGACTCATCTGCCTTCTTAGATTTTCCACCAAAAAACAAGAGGCTCTCAACCCTTGCTTGGTCATATGTCCTCTTAAGAGACCACTGGCATTTAACAAGGGAATATCTTTGTCCAGGTAGTCACTTACCAGGCTAGCAAGAATATCAAGGATTATGAATAGTGCACAATGGCATTACTCGCATCATTACAGAAGTCATAACCTGATATAAAAATGCACACAACCTACATCTATATTTTCTGAAAATTCAAGTTTATCAACATATTAAACCGCTGTGTTAATAACTGATATAATATTAAATAAACACCAAAACACAGTTACAGGATCATTTATTAAATTTCCAAAAGTACTTTCATCAACTACTAGCATAGTCAATAGGTGATATTATGGTTATATAAATGATTAAATGAATACATAAATAATTTTGAGTAATAAGCATAAAATCAGCTGGATGTGAATTGTGTTATGTTGTTGTCAATAGTTATAATTTATTAACCAGCCAGCTGGGTGAGGTAACTCCATCTTGACATGGCTAGTTATGTGTTTGATCTAAACAATATCCGAGTGTTTATAGCACCAATGTTCAATAGGGAGAAGAACAAAATTAGAGGCCACTGGTTACCGATTCTAGAAACATCATACTCACTTTTCAAGTGATCACAACATCCACACTCCCCTGCTGAGTTACATCAATGCTGAGTTTCCCGAAGTTACATCAATGGCATCATCGTTACGCAGCATTGAAAGTAGTAGAACGTTTTTGCTTTTCTTGGGGACATATGAAGTCAGTAGGCAATTGTTGGGGCATTTTCCAAATGCAAACATATAGGATTTCAGAGGACAATCCCTAATAACAGTGAGTCCAATCAGGATTTGAAATTTGTTCTTGTGAATTGTACCTACAATATTCAATCTACGATTTAGAAATAAATCATTTGCAACAGGGACAATAGTAAAGTAGTTGTCCATAGTTACATTATGCCCCGTATTGTCTATGGGTTCAATAAGAGACGTTTCACTAAATGCCATAGTCTAAATAAGACTAAGGCATCATTTTAAATATGAGGCTGTTGCCCAGCATATACTTCCAATTTACTTTTACAAGTGCATACACTTTTATCCCATACACTTTGCTGGTTTATTTGGGATATAAACCTGAAATTTACAGCGACCACAAAATTCATCCAGCATTTCGTCAATAGAAGGATATTAACTTATTGAATAACCTTTTGCACATTTTTGAACAAACTGTTCAAAAAGTTGACTAAAGGAGCTAAGTTATCAAAAGGTTTTCTTACAGCTTCTGGTATTTTTTTCATCAAATCGTATAGTTTGTACCGATGTTTGAAACTGTTTGTACCGATGTTTGAAAAAAATTCTGGACATGTGCCATCATTGCTTCGTAACTCAATATTTAGATGACTAGCTTTTTTAACAGTTAAATAAGGCACACCCAAGAAAGCCTTCAATTTAGTTATATTGGTTTGTGGTACATCCCTGATGCCACGTATATATGAATGATTCATTAGCTACAATTTCTGGTTCCTGCAGCAAACAATAAAAAGATCCATGTCATCTAAAAAATAAAAACTCAAACAATCTGTACTTATATTTTTTCCTCTAGCCACTTTTCTTACACCTCACAGTCTAGTGAACTATATTTTCTCTAGCAGTTCGGGTAGGTCATGACAATGCTGGATTGTGCACATACCAATTATTTGCCATTTTACCATGGTAGATTGAACCACCAGCATCACAAAGTCACTCCTTGATTTAAGCATGCACCTGCTGCTTGTTGTTGTGACAGTACATTGGCAATCTTCTTCATCTGATTGTTCTGAATCTGTGTTTTCTTCCTGATGCTCGGGCTCAGCATCTGTGTTAGAAAAAACTTCTGCTTGTAGCTCAACAGCAACTTCTACTTGTAACTCAACAATAACTTCTGCTTCGTCATCAGTCTCACCATGTGTGGACTCGTCACAGGTGAACCCTGGGTTTTGTATGCAGATAACATTTGTTATCATATTCAAAATAATTCTGATTACAAATATTAACGCATTTGTAAATTTTGATGTTTCAGTTTTTAAGTTGTTCTTTATTATGTCTTATCATGTTGTCATTTGATATACTGGGGTAGGTACATGCAGTTATATCATAATTCACCATTTTAATATCATAATTAGATTTAATATTATTTATTTATGTCAAGATTCATTTTTAACCGAAAGATTTTGTCAATTATTTTAGCTATGAAATATGATTGAACTGTTTTAAAATTTATTACAGATCTTATAAACTTGTTAATTTTTGTAGCCCAGCAAGTTTTGGTGGACACTGTGTAAATGAATATAACCTTGAATGGTAGTTTAATTTGTTGACATAATTAAATATATGCTTGTATGTAGATAAATCTTTTCACAATTCTTAATTATTTATTAATTGGATCCTTTATATCTTGAAAATTATTGTCATTTATATAATCAAAATTTAAAATTATCATTTTAAAAATAAACTTAATACGAATAACCTAACATTATTAAAATCAGATAAAACAAATACACAGATTATTAAGTACAAATACAAATTAAAGAATTAATGGATAATTGCATAAATGACAATAATTTCCAAGTTATGCAGGACCCAAGTAATAAATACTTAAGATTTAATAAATGATCCTATAACTGTGTTTTGGTGTTTATTTAATATTTAAATTATACAATTATATTTTCTAAATAACTTCTTCCAATATAAAAATAAACTTGTTAGTTACAGACAATGCAAAACAAATTTCATTATCTTATTAAGCCCATTCCAATAATAAATTAAATAACTGGAACCATTTTATTACTCACATTATCAAAAATTAAATTAAATAAACATGTTTTTACTTACTAGTTTTGGTGGGGCAGGAGGCCGAGGATGATGAAATACGGGAACTTCATTCACAACTGGAACTGGTTGAGGTGGTGATTGTGTTTTTGTACGTATTGTTTGCAGTGCAGCCATGCGAAGTGCTTCTAAATCATCTTCCTCATCATTATCATCCAAGACTTCAATAGGCTCTTGCTACAATCACAATTTAAAAATTACTCAATACCATAAAAATAATATGCAATGAGCATACAATTATTTAGTGACATACAATTATCTAATAATTATTTAAAACACCTCAATTCCTAAATAATTGTAACTGTATGCTAATTAAAAAAAAAAATCTAAAATTCTATTAACAACAAAACTACAACTAGTTATACTATAAAATAAAGTTATTGTTAATAAGTCCATACGTTTATATTAATGAGATTCCCATAAAAGATTCAGTGAAAAATAAATTTGATCTTAAAGCTTCTTCTGCTTGATAATATATCATAAAAGTTTTGTAGCATGTGAAAATGTCAAGCTCATTGGATCTTGGACGGCAAAGAAATGAAGATCATATGACATTCAATGAAGTTCTTGATCAATAAATTTTGTTACATTACTGCAGAATTAGCCTGATTTTAGGCGCTATTCATGAACCGTTTTTTATCAACTTATTCATCTGTACAGCTGTTTAAATATTAATGGTTATACTAATACTATAAACCAGCATTCAAGTAACTGGACATAGGATCTTAATTCAGCCATCACCATTGACACTACTATTTCTTTATCTGGTGACATCTTATCTATAAATTTCTGCTTAGCATTAGCTTGAGCAATCCTGTAACAGAACTGCAGTAAAACTTTTATCAGAAGTCTTTCTACCTTTCATTCAGCGAGTATATTTTTGTAGTCATTTTAGATGTTACCTAACTTTCCATAAATAATGTGTATGATAAAATTTTTATTTTCTTCCTTCAACAATTAATTAAATTTGAGCAATTAGAAATATAGCTCTTTTAAATTTTACTTAATTTACTTAATGTATTTTTATTTGCTTTCAGCCTTTCCCAATCAAACCCACCGGGTTGATCTAGTAGTGAAAGCGTCTTCCCAAATCAGCTGATTTGGAAGCCAAGAGTTCCAGCGTTCAAGTCCTAGTAAAGCCAGTTTTTTTACATGGATTTGAATGCTAGATCGTGGATACCGGTGTTCTTTGGTGGTTGGGTTTCAATTAACCACACATCTCAGGATTGGTCGAACTGAGAATGTACAAGACTACATTTTATTTACACTCATACATATCATCCTCTGAAGTATTATCTAAACGGTAGTTACCGGAGAGGCTAAACAGGAAAAAGAAAGCCTTTCCCAATCAAAATGGACTTTAAGGAAAATGTACACATTATACGTTGCTTTAAAACATAATTTCATGATTTATACAATTTAAGGTTAATAATAGCAATAATAATATTTTTCCTTTTGGCAACAAGGCCTACAGAATCCACTTGCCAAAGGAAGATATTATTATATCATTATTATTAACTTTAAATTATAAAAATGATAGAATTATATTCTAAAAATGTTAGTATTTACAAATATATTTCTGCATTGGCAATAAGGCCTACAAAAAATTTTGATACGGCCATAGGAATTTCTTTGGCCTTATCAATCATTTTCTCTTTTTTTTTTGGTTGAGAAATTATCATGGAATGATTAAACTGATTTTGATTAAAACAAAATCAAACCATACTGTTTTACTTTGAAGTAAAACACTTAATAAAATGTTCACGTTTGTCATTATTAAATGTTAACTATGCTTACGTACATTCCCATCTTTAGTAAAATATTACCTCTTGGTCAGGCATGGCCAACATATGGCCCGCGTAATGAATTTATGTGGCCTGCAAAAAACGGTTCAAATATTACCTTTTTTTTTTTTTTTTTTTTTTTTTACATAATAGAATAATAGAAATACAAAAATTATTTAAAAAACTTGCCAAGAAATATTTAGTAATCTTCAGCTCAACTTGTATTTGTGAACAAACCTTTTCTTTAATGAATCTAGTACAACAAATTCCATAATAAAATTTTGTTTACTTAAATGAATCATTTTTGTATTAACATTTTTTAATTTTAATATTTCATTCAGCCCATGAATAATGCTTTCTTTCCAATTTTGCCCGGAGGCAAAAACTGTTGGCCATGCTTGCTCTTTGTACTCCCTCAATCTAAATCTCAGAACATAAAAATGGGTTGTCAGATCATTATTTGGAACTCATAGTATGAATCTTGTAGATAGTTTCACAACGTCCTTGTAAACCATTTTGAAGCCAATAAGCAACTTATTTTTTTTTTAAATTACAATATCCACATCTATCAATTTTGAGGTGAAATAGAACAGTTTTCATATAGTCCAATACAATACTTGACTTTTAATAAATTATGGAACCATTTAAAAAAAATTTTCCACTAATTTATTTAAAATATAATTAAAAGATTTACTTTTATGGAAACAACATTATTCTGTCCTTGAATTTTTTAAAATAATACAAGAAATTTAAAAAGAGTAATGCTCCATCCTTGCTCATCAAGTATATAAATATGTGCCTGATTTGTGATTTATTATGTAGTTATTTTTTTATATTTACAACTTTGATGTATTTATCTTAATATTATTTCATTTGTTTACATTTTAAATAATAAATAAGAACTTTAATCGCATCTTTTATCTTATAATTAATTCTTATTTTGTGATGTAGCCATGATCAGATTTTAATATGGTTTCCTTTGATCCATCCAGCAAATGCTGGTACAGTTCCTTTTTATTCATGGGATATCATATATATTCATTCCAGATATGACCGATATAATACGATATAATATATTGATGTTATATACCAATCAGAATAACAGATTATTAACACAATAACCTCCCATCTTGTGTGTGGTCCTCTTCTTATCCCATTAACTTAGCACTTCCATACATTCTTTAGAATGCATCCATTATCCTTTGAAATCACAAACTCAAACCGTAACTATGCCAGTATCCAGTAGAGTGTTTTTTAGCATGAGTTTATTGTACAATATGTTCCTGGTACTTAAATTATGAAATCAAAACTTTTGAGATTTTTCCAATAACGCTTGTAAAGAATTTCAGTACTTGACAATAAGTGGCTTTTATTTTTTTTCGGTCACATTCACATGAACAAATGTCCTATCAAACTTAATTTTCCCTCTGGCCACCAATTGGTGTTTTTTCAATAAAAATTTAATCTTAAGAACAAATTAAGATATTTTAAAAACATTTGAGTTAGTGTAACAACAGTATCTTCTTAAAAAAATAAACAAGGTTGAAAAATTCAAAATAGCGGTCATTTAAATTTTTTAATCATTAAATAGCCCCATAAATATTAGTTTAATCAAATAGGCTTCGTTAGATATAATGTTAAGCCTTTAATTATGAACAAACTATTGATAACAATTGTTATCAACAAATATAACACCCAAGGTATGGATGAAACTTAATCACAAAAAATTTACATTGACAATTTTGTGACTGTTTTCAATTCCTTCGCTAACTGAATTAAAGACAATCAATAATTATTTTTATTATTATTTATAACAGAATGGCAGTTTTATGATATATATAAGATATAAATGAATTGTTTTTAAAATGTATATATAAACAAACGAGCTAAAGGTTAGCAAGAAACAAAGAGCAAATTTTTTACTAGCAGTATGACAAAGTTTAGAAAACAACTGATGGTTGTATCTGTGCAATAGAAAACAATATTTCTCTTTTAAACAATTAAATTCTAAAATCTTATCAGTTTTTTGGTTACGCCATAAAGTAAATCTATGGCCCTTGTTATTTTTTAATATTTATATAAGACTAGCAGACACGGCTATGCTGTGCTATTACTAGATATGAGTACATATATAGACTGAATGAACACAATTGAAAGTTTGATAAAACAATAATAAAAAAACTGAACATTATGAAATTTCACAAAATTTAACCTTTCCCTTTTTCCTGCATGTAAATCAGTCCAGTTGTTTTTTAGTCTTTAGCAGAACATATAAGAACATTACCTTTTATATATATAAAAGGAAAAACTCTGTTTTTAAATTTGTTTCGTAAATATCTAGCAGTAAATACCCCCACCTAGCAGTAAGTATAGTTTGCAAAAACTTTTTTTTTCACATAATTATATACATTCTGAATATGAGCCAAATTGGTGCATAAATACAATCTTTTCAAATATCTCAAACCTAGCGCCACCTAGCAGGTCCATTTTCACAAATATTTCTTTTCATGTAACTAACATATACTCTGAATATGAGCCAAATCAGACCAGAAATACAATTTTTGAAATATCTCAACCTCAGCACCACCTAGCGTGTACAAACTAATTCAGAAACCTTCGCTAGCATGCACACAACTTGTTTTGTTGCAAAGTTTCATTGCAATCTGATAAATGGTATAGGAACATATACAGGACAAACAAACATAATTCATTTATACATATATATACACACAAGATATAAATTTATTATGCATTCCAAGTTCCTGCTTTTGTTCCTGCATTTCTGATAACACAAAGCTTTAGAGAAGCACAAGTTTTATTAAGGAAGTAGAATATTTACAAATTGGTGTAGATAATGGGTACTTACGTATTAACGCCTCCGCAGCTACAGCTTCATTTAATGGAAAATGAGTCGATATGGAGTTTAACATAGATTCAAAACAGTCTCTTTATTAATTTTAATAAATGGTTATTTATATTTATTTATTTTATAAATATAATTTAACCAAACTTTTAACCTACACTCACTTCACTCGGTAACCTTGACTAATTAACAGGAGTGTTTTTATTATTTAAATAAATAATTGCAATAATTACTGAATTTATTAAATAAATACTCAAAAGATTACAGTGTTAATTAGTCAAGGTTAGCGAGCGTAGGTTAAGTTTGGTTAAATTATATTTATAAAATAAATAAATATAAATAACCATTTATTAAAATTAATAAAGAGACTGTTCATTTTCCACCGAAATCGGATTGACTACTTTAAATCCATCCATTTTCGTCACTTTAAAAAGTGACGAAAATGGATGTGTTTATCTTTTGGCGAGTTAGAAAATAGTATATTACTCAAGAAAACAATTTTTTTTAAATATTAAAAAAAAAATATTTTTTTGACTACTACAAGATGGAAAATGATCACACCAAATATAATCAAAATCAAAAAATCATGCAATGAATTTGTTGAATTAAAATGGAATGCCCTGTGTTTCAAAGACAGTAGTAAATATTACAGGTCTATAACAGTTTCCCAACAAATGGATGTCAATATTACAGATTGCAAAATTCATCAGAGAAGACAATAAATATGTACAAGTTAAAATCTAATGCAAAAATAAAAAAAAACAATAATTCACTAATATACTGAAATTGTGGAAATTTAAGGCAAAAAGGCCATATTGAAATATAAATAGATCAACTGCAAAGTCCTAATATACTGCCAACAGGGCAGTTCAATGGTTTATTTATATCTAGAATTGCTAGAACTCAAAAGAATTTTCTTTTATAAATAAACGACATTCGAGTTAAATAATCAAAACAACAAAAATTTAGAATAAGTAGTCCACATCTATCAAATAAAATCACAGTCTCTACAAAGAATTAGAATTTAATCAAAGCTTTATTTTGGAGAAGACTATTTTAGAGATTATATAAAAAGTAATGTATTATTAAGATGTAACTTACAACACTTTAAGAGAATAAACTAAATATTTTTTGGCAAGATTGGGCAAGGGCCAATTTTTCCCTACTAAACTATCTTAATAAAGATTGTATAGTAGTAATAATTGCAATGGCCTAGGTTTAAAATCACTAAACATCTTGTTTGTTCACCTTTACATTCAAGTAAACACGAACAAATCTAAGTTGACACTTCAGAATACAGTATTTAACTAGCCCTGATTTAACAACTGCAAACATTTTGACAGGTCTCAAAAAATATACAGAAAAATAACTGACTAATCAGAAAGCTGTATATAAAAAAAATCTTTACATGTCAATTTAACTTGGGTCAGTTACAAAATATATTACATTTAACATTCTGTAATCAGTGGAACTAGCAATAACTTTCTATTTAAGGAAAAAGCATTTTTGGGTATTTCAATAAGCATACACATACTATGAAAACAATCAGTACATTCATTTTTATAAGTGTTACGAATTATTAAAAATAAACAAAATTATCCTTTATGATCTGGAGTATATGGTTTAGGAAATACAATATTAACTAATTGCAGCAAGCTTTTCACAGTGAATTCAAAAGAGAGATCTTTAAACTGAACAACGAAGCTCCAAGTAGTACAAAGAAAATTTTAAACATTTAGAGGCAGGGAACTTGCGGACTAAAGAATCACCACAATTTTCTATGACCATGTAATTGAAGTAATTTTTTAAAAATAAATGTGGAAAAATTAAAACCAGATAATTAATTCTGTATAAATATAAAACTAATAAAATATTTACAATCTATAAATAACGTACTGCGGACATCTTGTTTCGCCACATCCAGCATATAACATTGTATAAATAATTGTCAGTCCATTAATCATACCGTAATAATATTAAATTAATATAAAACACGCACAACGTAAAAGCAGAAATTGATTAATTAAAAATAATTGTCTTAGACAGAGTAATACAAAAGTGGGCCAGAAATTTCTCGACAAACATTAAACGCCAATCAGACTTTATAATCAATAAATTAAGGGACAATAAAATTCCAAAAATAATCATTTAGAGGAAAGAATAAATCTTGTCAAACAGAAATTTTAAAAAAGAGCACGTATTAAAGTCGATAAGACGGACACCTATGAATAAATGCTACAAATATCACAGTGAACGTTGTCTACGATGTATGTTGCCGTTCCGCTCATAAAAGCAATTTGATACAAATAACTTATTATGGAAAAAAAACCTATTCTGAAAAAAACCAGCAATAAAGGAAACACTAAATCGGTTTCATTACTAATATAGAAATTTACACCAACAGATAATAAAAATTAAACACAAACCTTCACTTTCAATAGCTCCTGTGTCGCAGCCATTAGTGTGAGATTATTTAATGCACTACTGACAACACAACAAAACTGAAGTATTTAGGTAAGGAAAAAATAAATGACCTCTTCCGTATTATTGGCGAATGTGTGTGTAGTGCGTATGTACTTATGTGTGTATATGTATGTATGAATATATATATATATAAAATATACAATTGTATTGTGTATATTACTGTAAATGTTCAATATATATTTGTAATACGATATATAAAATTTATTTGTGGAAAAAATCATAGCTTTACATGCTTATTTATTTAACATAGCCATTCATAATCAAGTTATGATTAAACAAATTAGGATTTTAACAATTATATTCTTCCAAAATATTAATAATCATTTTTAAAGCATTATTTTTAGCATTTTATAATGTAAATTTAAAAAAATTACTAAACACGATTTTTAATCTGTTTAAAAATATGCTTTGTTCGTAATATTCAGTTTCTATTTTTACTTCAGTAGTAGTAGCACAAAAATATATGAATGCTTGTAACAGAGTGATATTGAGGTTCATTCTTTTAAAAATTACAGAACTAATTTTGCCAAATCTGACGAATGTACTTAGATAGATACTAATAAATACAAACAACTTCTTTTAATTAATTCATTAACATTTTATAATACACACCTGACACAATTTGAAAAAATCAAAATTCCAAGTGTAACATTAAATAAATAAATCCTGGTGAGTCACCCTCAAAAACTTAGAACAATTTTTCAAGATACAAATATGCTGCTAGATAATTATTTGAGGCCCAATAAGTATCTAGACCAATATTTAAAAATATAATGCTTCTCAAATGATAACATCATGAGAATATCTAACTAGCTATGAAATTATGTCCTTACCTTTTTCCTGTCTAGCCTCCAGGAATTACCATCAGATATAACTTCAGAGGTTGATATGTATGAGTGTAAGTGAAGTGTAGTCTTGTACAGTCTCAGGTAGACTATCTCTGAGATCTGTGGTTAATTGAAACCCAACCATCAAAGAACACCAGTATCCATAATCTAGTATTCAAATCTGTGTAAAAGTTACTGCCTTTACTAGGACTTGAACACTGTAACTCTCGACTTCCAAATAAGCTGATTTGCGAAGACGCATTCACCACTAGACCAACCCAGTGAATCAGGACATTATGTCCTATTTTGGCTAAAGCTAAGTATTCAGAATAGTTTCCTATTCTGAGTAGTCTAGTACATTTTCTCATTGTACTACTTCTTCATATTTTTTTCTGTCAGTCCATTTGCTCTTCTTCATACCTCTATGCCCTTATCATTGCTCCTTCCCATTTTTCCTGTCTTTCTTATTGACCATACTTTGCATATTCATACATAGTACACTCCCAATATAAAGCTTCACAAATATTTTGTAGTTAACATTAAATCTATTCCACATTAATATAGGGAAACTTATATTGTCTGGATTCACTGGAATTAACTGGATGGATTGCAATTATCTAACTTTAAATATGGATTAAACTGTTGCACTGCGCCTCTCAGGTGGATGTAACATTGCTAATCATTAACATTACAATTCCCATTAATAATAACAATAATAGTTCTGTTGACCATAAAGAAAAATTCTTGGGTGTTTTACTACATTGCAAATTTTCTTCAGCTAATCAAATTGGTTTGTTTGCCGGAAAATTAAACCATACTGTTTTGCCTGGAAGCTCCTTAATGAAATGCTAAGCTTGTCATCATTATTAAATAATATGCTTAAGAATATTCTCATCTGAAGTATAACGTCATCTCTTGGGGCTCCCTTAAAAAATCAGAATTTGGTTTCAAGATTAAAAAATTGGCTGTCAGATCATTGTTTAACTAACACATATCTATATTTAGAAAATAAATTTTGTATTTTTTTATCAAGCAATCTTCTGCTAAACAGAATATTCATGCTTAAAAATAATAATATCCACACCTGTTAAACCAGACAACAAAACTATTTTTGTATAACTCAACACAATACTTTGGTTTATAGGAAAGGTCTTATTATGCTTCTATTGCCATTTTTAATAAATTATCTAACTATTTAAAAATTCTTCCCACCAATTTATTTAAAATACAATTAAAACATCTTCTTCTACAGAATCAAAATTATTCTGCTGAATTTTAAAATTATTTCAATTAAGAAATTAAAAAACCCAGAATTTATCTATCTTCAAGTACATGAATGTGTGCTAATAATAATTTTCATTAATACTGTCTGAATTGTGAACTATTTTGTAGTTATTTTATCCAAAAAATATACAATGAAGTTGTAAACCATACGGTAAGAGTCTTGCAGATATCATTTCTTCCGATGAAAAACAAAGATTTCTGTAATATAAATAAAACTGCTTTTAACAAAATGATACTGATATCAAAAAAGATAAGAGACACTGCATTTCTATTATCAAAATCTGTTATTAATTTAGAATTTTGTTAAAAAAAAAATACATTTAAATATATGTAATTGACAATAGCTGTACAATAATAGATGACAAACAATGTGCCTTCCATATAATAAGCAAAAAATAGAAAAATTTGTTACAAAACTGTTACTGGCCTGATTTCATTTATTAAACAACAAATAATCATAAGAAATGTATTATTTCTGCAAATGTAATATGGATTACATATAAATAAAATCAGGCCAGTAACTGATATCTTTGTTTTTCCTGTGGAAGAAGTGATATCTGCTAGACTATTATCGTATGGTTTATAATATCATTGTATTTTCTTTTTTGATATCATTATGTTGTGTTAGATTAGTCTTTTATTTTTTTTTATGAATTACCAATTGTTATCTTGTGAATTTATTATTAAAATTTATTGCCTTTTTAGAACAAACAAAAATACATTTTTTGAATTTCACAGCAAATTTTTTTTTATTGATAGCCATATCATTCACTTCATTCCATATTTTAACTTTTTTAATCTTGATATTACATTTAATATTACATCTGTGATGTAATATTGCACTTATTACTTTGTAAGTGCAACCCTCGATTTATCATATCCAAGAACACACATTTTATATTATTACTAGCTGACCCGGCAATGCTTAACTATTGCTAGATTTAAGTATATATTATATTTAATTAAAAAAGTATATATTTGAATTGATTGAAAAATAAAAATTAATTTAATCTTTTATATATAAAAATGAATTTTTGTTGTCCCGTATGCTTTCCTATACCACTCTTTCTTTTCCTGTTTAGCCTCCGGGAATTACTGTTCAGGAATTGCTTCAGAGGATGATATGTATAAGTGTAATCTTGTACGGTCTCAGTTTGACCAATCCTGAGATCTGTGGTTAATTTAAACCCAACCACCAAAGAACACTGGTATCCACGACCTAGCATCTAAATCTGTATAAAAGTAACTGCCTTTACAAGGACTTGAAGGCTGGAACTCTCAACTTCCAAATCAGCTGATTTGGAAAGATGCATTCATCACTAGACCAACCCAATGGGTTTTCCTATATCATTCATCTGAATGCGATGAAACTTTCTTGACTTACTGTGCGCACGCCCATGAAGGTTTCTGGATTAGTACGTACCAGCTAGGTGACACTGGAGTCGAGATGTTTTGAAGAATTGTATTTACGGTCCGATTTGGCTCATATTCAGAGTATATATTAGTTATGTGATATTTTTGAGAAAAACGGAAGAAGGGTAAGAGGTAAGAGGGAAAGTGGTGAAGACGTGAAGAGGGAAAGGAGTGAAGAGGAAAAAAGGGAATGTATATATATATATATATACATACATGATAATGTATGTATAATATATATATATATTAAATGAACACAAATGAAAGTTTGATGAAACATTCAAAAACTGAACATTACAGAACATCACAAAATTTAACCATTCCCTTGCTAGCTGGTACGTACTAATCCAGAAACCTTCATGGGCGTGCGCACAGTAAGTCAAGAAAGTTTCATCGCATTCAGATGAATGATATAGGAAAACCCATTGGGTTGGTCTAGTGATGAATGCATCTTTCCAAATCAGCTGATTTGGAAGTTGAGAGTTCCAGCATTCAAGTCCTTGTAAAGGCCTTGAACAAAAATTCATTTTTATGTATAAAAGATTAAATTAATTTTTTTTTTTTTTTCAATCAATTAATTCAAATAGTTCTAATTGAAAAATAAAAACTTTACCAATCGAATTTATTTCTGTTTTATTTATCTCTTTTTTAATAAAACCTGTATAATTTCTTGTAAAAGGGAATTAAAAAAATTGTTTCACTTCAGTACTTTCATTTGCATAACAGCATTTGCATAACAGCTATTAAAACAAGCTACAATATATTTTCTTTTTTCTGTTAAATTTTATTATTTCAAGTACATTATAAAGTTTTTGTATGCTACCTAGTACTATCAAGTACAGCTAGCGAACTGCATGATTCTTGAAGGTAAAATTAAAAAAAAAGAATAAAATGACATATTCGAGTCCCGCGGTTAATTAAATGGAAAAAAACATTGTTTCCATCAAATGGAAACAAAATTCGACGTATTTTTTGAAAGTACTCTTTATTACAAATCTAACTGAACTGAAATATAATGTTTTCATGCTTATTTGTTAATTTTTTTTTCTCATTTTCATTTCACTTGTAGGTTAGGTCATGTTTAGAACTGTATACATATTTTGTTGACTTCACCACCAGTCCAGTTCTACCGACTCTTACCGTCGAAGTTCTAACGAACTTCGTGATTATACACTTTATCTTATACATTCATACTTTATCATAGTATTATTTAATATATTTATTTTTTAAATAATTAATATGGACTTTAATTACACTTTTTTTTTAACTATCGTATATTTTGTGGACTTTACCGTGCTTTCCCGTGATCCATTTAGGCAAATAATGGAGCAGTTGCTTTTATTACCTTTGTAGTAATGTATCTATCCATTTTTGATGTTAGCAATATAATTTATTTTTGTATACTAATCTTTCTATATTTTTCACCTGATTTTATTGGCAATCTCTTACCAGCTTTTTCTGTTTCTGTAGCATCTCTTTCAGTGTAGGATAGTGGCTACCTACCGTAGGTCATAGATTACACATTACACACGTCACAGAAAAAAAAAACTGAAAATACATCATTTTAACATATAATTGACTAAAACCTACAAAACAGAGCTGATTCACGTCCCAAGATGACTACTTTGAAGATAGGATGTGTGAGATTTTCATAGAATATTGGGCATAGGTTAACCATAATTACCTCTCCAGAACAATTCATAAATATTGTAATTGAAGAGTTTACAAACTCAGGAGTTATGTGCGAGAGAAAGACTAGAAACAATGCATATTGATGGAGTTCTGAACTCTATGGACTACACAGAAGAGCCTTCAGTATGGCTGGATCGCAGAAGGAGGTTTACCCCGCATGTAAGAAAAAAATATGAAAAAGCTGGGAAGGCTGTTAAGAACTTATAAAACTACTTGCTAATACTGGAGGGCCGCGCAAATCAAAGAGGAAAGTGTTTGTCCACATTGCTAACTCAATACTCCTATATGGTGACCCAGTTTGGGGCAGAGGTTTGGGGCAGAGCTTTAGATATGGGACGTAGTAGAAGACTCTTTGAAAGAATTCAGAGGAATATGCCACTGAATGTGGCATCAGCGTACTCTTCTGTATTGACTGATGCAAAAATGGTGGTAACAGGGATGATGCCATTACAACAATTGGTAACGGCCTGCACCCAAATATATAAAGGGAGCTCAAAGAGAATGCCTGCACGGTCTTGGTGGAAGAATGGCAGGCCAGGTGGGAGGCATCCACCAAAGATGGGTGGACCCACTGCCTGATAGGACAAATAGAACTGTGGGTCAAGATTTGGTGAGCTGAATTTTTGGCTTGCACAGTTTTTGACAGGCTGTGGGAGTTTCTGGGTATACCTCTGCGAAAGGAGGAGGGCTGAAGACCCCTTCTGCACATATCGCAGTGACCTGAACACACCGGATCATGTAGTGTTCTGGTGTATAATGTAGGAAGATAAGTGCCAGGAGTGTGTGATGGTGACAGGCTTCAACAGTGTAGAGAACATTATTGGAATCATCATATTCGCAGATGTGCAGAATTTTAGCATGCTGTTGAAGTTTGTGACAGAGGTCATGCAAACAAAAGAACGGGAAGCCGAATCCTAAACACAGCTGAGTAAGAAGATTGTGTAGAAAGGAATTGCAGCAGACTAAGGATTGGAGAACAAGGGGGTGATGGACAGCCCTCTGTGGAGCCGTTGTTCATCTGCGCTTGCGTGGATGGGCAGCAGTGATGACACATGGGGACTCTGGATCCCCCGAGCTTGAAGACACCTCCCGGGGCTGAGTAATGCTTAATTGTGCCTTGCGGGGGGGGGGGGGGAGGAGAGTTGGTGAGATAGGAGGTTTAGTTGATAAGGCGCAGGTACACATACGCACTCTTTATAACATCTTGGGAACCTGTTAGCAAGCGTGACACTTTGCCCATAAATGGGGTTCTTCCCACTCACCAGAAAAAAGAAAAAACACACATATAACCCAAAATTAATACAAAATAATCAACATTTTGTAGAAAAAAGGTTTCAGTTATTTTTAAAACTACAAAAAGTATAATAAATAAATCATATGATAAATTAACAGAACATACATTGTAATTCAACTATTCAGAAATGTATAAATAAATTGCAATGATTATAATGAATGCTACATAATGAAGACTATACACACATTAATTCATACAAAAAAAATATATTTTATTCAATGTATATAAAGCCATAAATTCAACACCTTTAGACTCATTTATCAAAAATAAAATGTACTAAATCAATAAAAACAACATGGATCAAATATATTATTAGATCACTCACTAAAGAAGATTCTTAATTGTTCAAGATAGGCAATGAAATAACATCATGCTCTATAGCTGATGGTGAAGCTGCATAGTAGTTTTCTAAAAATGCCTTTTGGAATAAAATTATCATAAAGACAAAAAATGATTTTTAAGTTTGTTTTTTTTGTTCCATCTATGTAGTTTTATTTATTTATGTATTGCCACTAATCTGCACTTATGTATAAGTGCTAAATTAACTACCATTTGTCTGTGATTTTGTTATTATCAAGTAATATGTTTTGTTTAGATGGTAGTATGCAATTTTTATTTCTTTTTCACTCATTTTGTCGTTTTACAATTTGATCCTTATTATTTAAAGAGGAGATAAAAATTAACAAGTTTAATTTAACTGAATCTAGAACATCTGTCTTTTTTAAAACTATTCTTCACCTATTAATACCAAAATTGGTCAGTTTTTGTGTTCTGATATTAACAATCTCCTAGATTTCACAGGTGAATTTTTTTTAGGTATTTCTAAGGTGTAGGGTTTTAAAATATATGATTTCCGTAAAAAAATATATATATTTTTACAACATACAACTCATTACAGATATAAAATACATCCAATAACAACAAATTAATGTATAAAATATTAAAATAAAAAATTTAATATCAAATGTAATAATTGAAAACTATGTATCACATTCATGTAATACCATATAAACACCATCTCCAAATATTTACTTGTCATTTTTATTGTTACAGTACTTTTCATGGTTTAAAATATAAAACAAATGTTTTAAAAAGATGTTATACGTTACATATGACAATAAATTTTATAAGTATTATAGAATTAAAATTTTATGATGAATTGAATTTTTATTTTTTATTATGTAATAAAAAATCATTAGTATATTTAAAAAATATGTTTATCATGTTTTAATTGATTATGTAATTTTATTACAGGGATTAAGACAGTTTGGGTTAAAAAACAGGGAGATAATATTTTTTTCATTATTTTTAATTAATTCTAAGTACATGATTGACATAATGTGAAATAGATTTCAGTTATGCTTAGAATTTCCTCTCTCTCTCTGCGCGCGCGCGCGTGTGTGTGTGTGCGTGTGTACGTGCGCATGCTAGCAACATTCCTCTTTCTCTGCAATCAAATTCTCTTTTTTCCAATCAATATTTTTCTTCAAAATAATTTTTGTCATTATGAACTTAAAGAATTAATGTTGTTTAAGAAATGCTCTGTTTAAGAAACAATACTAAATCCTATTAATTTAAATCTGCCTTTCATTATTATAAAAAGATATTAGAAAAGTACTGTGACTAAAGGAGATCATTTGTTAGTTTATATTCTTTGGTTTTATACTTTATGAAAATTTTTTTCATGGGCATAACTTATTTCTTCTTTTTCATCCTTTTTGTATCCTTGCTTTTGAGTAGAGTGAACAATTTTTTTGTTCTTTCCTTTATCACCTTCTTCTGATTCATCAGCACCTTCCTAAAAAAGAAAAAAATAGTTTAAAAATCTAAAATAACTTTATTTAGATTCATTGTTCAGCAGTGGCAAGATGTTAAATATTGAAAAAACTAAATTCCAGAAAAAAAATTTTCTTTATTATAGAAATATGGTTCTATAAGATATTTTTTATAGTTATTGTGCAGTTCCTTTGTCTGTGGTGTTGCCAAAAACCGTTTTTATTAACGGTAGGTACCCTTCTTAGGAAGTGTTATAGTTTAACTTTATTAATTTGTTGAACTGTATGTTTGATTTATATGAAGTGTTTTTTTGATTCAGAATGCGATTTTCTGTTAAATTTAGTATGGTTAGAATTGTTAAATATCTTAATTTTGCCTTTTTAAAAGATATATGTAAAAAAAAACTGGAATGTTGAGATTAATATTTCTGTATACAAGTTCAATTTCTGTGGGTGATGATGTGTAAAGATTGATTTTGTTATTATGCATTGTGATTATGTGTAGTGATTGTATGCTTTCTTAACAATAATATTTGAGTTAACATGTATCTGGTCTACACACTATTGTAATTAGTATAGATACTGCAATCTGATTTGTATGTTTATGGGTTATTTTTATATGTATAGTTTTTTATTAACTATAAGTTAAGTACAGTTTGTAGATTTTAATGTTGAGAAGGGAAATTTTACCAAATTAATATTTGATTGTGTTAAAAATGGCATACTAAAAAATTCCTTAAAAGTTTACCAAAAATTGTCTAGGAATTCAAGCTGAACAGAGTGATCAATTTTTGCAATAATGCTTTTTGCAAATATTCTGATAACTGTTGGTTTTATTAAAAGAAAACGACTACAAATTTAAATTACAAAAATCTTCTATTAATTTTTAGATTGAATGAAATAGAATGTTTTAAGATCTTTTTTTGTTATTTGCTAAAGTCAACATTCTTGAACTATTTTATTAAAAATAATTCTTAAAAAACAGAATCACCCTATGTAAAAAAGCTTTTCTACAAGTTGAAATTAATTAATTTTATTTAATTTGAAAGCTATGAAACTTCTTCATATTAAGAATTACCCAAGTATGATCAAACTTATTCCCTCTCCTTGTAATGTACGCCTAAACTGCTTTTTTAGCCTCGCCTAAACCAAGCCTTCTCCAAGTAACTCCATCAAGTACCTCATATTTTGCTATCCCTAAATTATTCAGATCTTTCCTGGGCACTCTATCTCAGTTTAAACCATCCAAGGGGTTTTTGTCTTTCTGGTTTGTCATTCCTCAACTCTTTCAATTTTGAGTCCTCTTGTTTCCTATTTGTGCCAATAACGTCGGTTTTTATACTTTAAACTCAGCCACAATATCTGGCTACTTGTATAACACTCTCAACTCTCTACTCTTTCTCTTTATCCACTCACTGTCATCACAAATTCAACCATAGATCTTCCATAGTACTTTAATTTCAAAAACTGCCAGCCTCCTTTAATTTTTCTTGCCGAATACTTGTGTTTCTGCTCCATAACATAAAATAGATTTGAGCATTGTAGAGCCTTCTTTTATTTAGTCTAGTTAACAGTTTTGCTGCCTGCCATTGGTTAATTCTGAAAGAATCTCTGAGAGCAAGTTTTGCTGTACAGTCTATTTTTATAGCTTTCAATTTTGTAGTGTTCACTAATGTCTTTAATTAATAAACTTTGCAAGTTCTCAATTTGTGTTGTCTTTAGTTTCAGTATTTTAATGTTATCCCCTTATTCCTGAATTTCTTCTGACTTGGAAATATTTTTTGTCAAAGTTCACTACCAGACTCACTGATCTAGCCTGTAAAAAAAAATATACTCTTACTAGTTTTTCCAGATCATTTGTGTCTTCAATAATTACAGTTATGCAATCTGCAAAAGGTAATATGTTCATTTTTCTACTGATCTGCACTCCAACTTGCTTACCTCTTCAGGTACCTTTCAACAGGTAAATTAAAAAGAGGCAACATACCACCTCCTAGTCTCACTTCAGGTTTGATTTCAAACATAGCCTCCAACTGTCTTAATTATATTCTTCATCAGCTTTCATTACAGATCTTAACTCTAGCGTATTTTTACATTATAACTCATTTTTGTCAGCTTAATGAGTTTATCAGCTGTCCCAACTTTAGCTATTTATCCAAACTTTTCTACTACTAATGCTGTTATACACCTTTGTAAAATCAATGAACAGTTTATATGCGCTTTTGTTATATTTCTAGTGCTTAGTTAATGTATCCTTTAGAATGAAAATTTGTTCTGTTGCAGAATTTTCTTTCATAACCTTAATTATGCAAAATCTGTTGAAGATTTAATTATTCCCCCTGTAACCCCAACCTTTTGAATTGAAAATTTAGTAGCATCAGTGTCCCATATATATAGAAGTAATCTAACCAAGTTTGGTCAAAATCGGTCGAGTAGTTCTGAAGATATAAGGTGATTTATAGGCCAACACCGAAAACCATTTTTAGGGATGTGGGTGAAATTTAGCAAAAAGTTATTTTTACAAAAGTTGTTTATTAGTACTCACAAAATTATCAAAAAATAATATAACTTTAATTATGCAAAATCTGGAAATGATTTCATTTTCCCCCTGTATCCCCCACCACTGACCTTTGAATTGAAAATTTAGTAGCATCAATGCCCCTACTATAGAAATATTATAGCCAAGTTTGGTGAAAATTGGTCAAACAGTTCTGGAGATATAAGGCCATTTACATACCAACATACATACACACACACATATATATGTATGCACATAATGCCATGGAAATTTTGATGCCATTTTTCGGTTTTTTGGGATCCTTAGGAGTCACTTTGTCAAGATTTGGTGAAAATTGGATATGCCCAATTTTAAATGATTACCATACTTTTCCTTCTATATAGCTATAGCTGCTATATAGACAGGAAAGTAATAATATATAAATATATGTACAAATTATAAATAATTGAGTGATTCTTGATCCCAAATTACTGTGCAGTTATTACTGTCTGAACTGATTTATTTTGTTACTTCCCTTCTAGGTACAAACTGCATATCTACAAATTATTGTTACAATTCAAAATTCATGCATCTATGAACTGATTTCACTTTCAAAAATGAAAGGGTGTATTCTGTTTTCATATAGTTCTATTGTTTCTTTATAATTTGTTTAGTCCATGTTCTTTTTTTTAGCTAAGTGATATAAATCAGGTAAATAACATACTGTAATGATATTTTACTTGATCCTATTATAGGTGATATCAGAAAAGTCATGTAGAGTATTGCTGAACATTTTAAAAATCATTAATGAGTTATAAAAATTTATTATTCTCATTGTGATTTTGTCTTATCAAGAGAATTCACTTATTATTTTAGTATAGTCATTGATCATTGTAAAATTAGCAAAAATTCATTTACAAATAGGATTATGGTATAATTCTACTTTGTAAACTGTTTAATATTTTATAATATGTACACTATTATACTCTGTATTCTGAATAATTTTAAAATGTTGATTAAACAAGTTACTGAAAACTAATTTCAGTGTCACATTTAAATAATGTATCATCAAAGAATATGCAAAGAAATAATAATTTATCTGTTTACTTTTTATTATTTTTATTGATTTCTTTCTGACTACCTGTGGAAATAAAAAATGTATATTAAGAAATAGTTAAAAAACAAGATGCTATTAAAATTCATAATATATTAACTTATCTGTGAATTATCTATGAATTACTTACTATGTTTGAACTATTTTTAATTTAATTAGTACTCTAGTACTTTTTTCTTGCAATGATTTTAATTGTACAAAAATACATCTCATAGCCAGAGGTAAGTGTTTCATGTTGCTTATATTATTTACATATTTGTTTTTTTATATATATTTATATTTTAAAATGACTTAATAAAAATAATAAATATTGCTCATATAAAAACTATTACCTTTATGAGTAATATATGAAAATGAAAATTACATAACTTTTTGGAAATAAGAAAACTGACTAAGATAAGATTCAGAAGTATAAACTAGAAAAGATCTAGAAGAAATAGCAGTTGAACAAGACTTAATATTTGACAAACAATTTCAGAAAGAAAATGAAAGAATTTAAAAGTTTCCAGGAAGAAAAACTCCAAAGAACATTTCAAGAGAGTAAATGGTCAGAAGAAATGAAAAAGGTATTTTCTAAACGTATGAGAAAATGCTTGAAAAAAATTAAAGAGAACAAAACAAATAAAAATGATTTTTGTGGTCTATAGATAGAGCTGGCAACAAAAAAAAAGTAGTATTCAGTCAGGTTTAAGTACATACATACTTAAGAGAAGCAACGAATAAAAAATCAGAACTATGAAAGTATTTAATACTTTCAACGACAAAGATCCTACTGCTAGTTCTTTTTACCATCCACTAATGCTCTTGCTCGTGATTGGAAAGGTTTTTGAGAAGGTTCTATATCTGCGCATTAATGTTAGATTGGCCACTGATCATTTGCTAATGGACAAGCAGTATGGTTTCTGACCGGGCAAGAGCACTGAGGATGCTATATTAAAGGTGATAGATATAGCTTCCTCTAGTCCATGTAAATATGTATTAGGGATTTTTCTGGACATATCCAGGGTATTTAACAACTTATGGTGGCTCTCTGCCCTGTTTCAGATCCAGAAGCCTAAGTGTACACGAAATGAACTAGAAGTACTCTGAAGTTATTTCAACCATCGGACCGTTTCCCTGAGTGACGGCAGCTCGAAGGTTCCTAAGACCTTAACTAAAGGATGCCCTCAGGGCAGTGTTCTGAGTCTCCTTCTTTGGATCATAGAATTCAATTCGATGTTGCATTTAAGGTTGCCATATGGTTGTCGTGTCGTCGCTTATGCTGATGATGTGCTGCTAGTGATTAAGGGGATTCTTGTAACGAGGTAGAGTTCCGAGTTGCACGTGCTTGTGAGACACTCCGACTGTGGAGTCTCCAACATAAGATGATTTCAGCCCAGAGAAAACCACAATGATGTTGCTTAAGGGGCGATGGGCTGCTACCCGACGAATCCGGGTTC
This sequence comes from Lycorma delicatula, assembly GCF_047948215.1. Classification (NCBI taxonomy): domain Eukaryota; kingdom Metazoa; phylum Arthropoda; class Insecta; order Hemiptera; family Fulgoridae; genus Lycorma; species Lycorma delicatula. The sequence continues at coordinate 38,173,195 of NC_134457.1, read as the reverse complement.
GGATGGCTGGTCTCCTCATTCAGTACGTTATGACTCAAATACGTGGGTGTTATCCTTGATGAGAATTTTCGGTTCAAGGAACATCTACAGTATGTAGCAAAAAAGGCTGCTGTTGCTTTTTATGGAATCCGTAGTCATTTATTTCGATTGGGGGGTTGAATTACCGTACCATGCGATTCCTTCACAAAGGTGTCAGTGAAGCTATTATGCTGTATGCTGCGCCTGTCTGGGCTCACCGCATGGCTTTTAGGTATTGTGCGGACATTTTGCTGCGAGCCCAGCGACTCCTCTTGTTGGCTGTTGAAGGCGGTTATAGTACAGTCTCGCGGGAGGCAGTCTGTGTTATAGCCGGATTCAAACCAATAGATATCTTGGCTAATGAGCGTAAGGAACGCTACATTTCCAAGGTAAATAACCTATTTACGTCAGAACGAAAGCAGGAGATTGAAGATCGGGACCTTGCGTCTTGGCAGGTCAGGTGGGACGAATTCCCACAGGTCACTACACATGGTATATATCCTATACTATCTGATTTAGGTGCGATTGGATGGGTCTCCCCAATCGTTATATCACACAGTTTCTCCTACGGGCATGATGCCTTTCGGGCGAGTTTGGCTAGGTTTCGTTTGGTGGATTCGAGTCAGTGCCCGAATTGTGGGACTGATGATGGTTATATTGATACTGTTTGTGATTCGATTTGGGGCTCCCGCTAGTGGGAGTGGCTGCACTGCCGGGGTATGATAGCCCGTGCGATCGGGAGCGTGGCTTCCCTCCGCCGGTGGCGGCCCTGATCGTGACTTGGTAACGCCACGCGAGACGCCATGATTCGACCGGGTAGGGGAAACGGGGTTTGTCCCCGGCTCATGCGCGGACCGGAATGAAGTTGTATTTCTCTTGTTAGGTGACCTCAATTAGTTGACTTTGGGTGTAGTCAGGTTTAAGTACATACATACTTGAGAGAAGCAACGAATAAAAAATCAGAACTAAGAAAGTATTGAATACTTTTTGTGATATCCTCTAGCATAGCACACCAGTAAACAGAGTAGTTAGTAATGCCAGTATACGAGGTGCGACAATAAAGTAATGAGACTGATTTTTCTTTGCAAGATGTGGCAACCCTGCAGCTTGCGTAGGCAGACCATCTTTGACCTTGGTCTATAAGCTACTTCTAGGCCAAGCGGCACATTGATGCAACTGCTCAGTCGTGAGTTGTGCTGTAATAAGTGAACCTCAGTCGTGAGTTGTGCTGTAATAAGTGAACACGTGTTTGTCTCTCGTCACAGAAATGAAACCGCAAAATATTGTGCAACGGTATGCCATTTCTTTTTGCGTTAAATTGGGTGAAAACGCGACGACAACTTATGGTAAGCTTCAGAAGGCTTTTGGAGAGGAGGTTATGTCAAGAGGTCAAATTTTTCGGTGGCATAAAATTTTTAGTGAAGGCAGAACGAATGTTGAAGATGAAGACTGCAGTGGACGACCATCAACCTCACGGACAGATGTCAACTTAACCAGGGTGCGTGAAATCGTACGATCTGATCGAAGATTATCCGTGAAAATGATTGCAGAAGAACTCAACATTAATCGAGAAACGGTTCGTCTAATATTAACTGAAGATATTGGTATGAGAAAGATTTGTGCAAAACTGGTCCCCAAAAATCTCACACAACAGCGAGTAACACGGAAAAATGTGGCAGCCGATCTGTTAGAGCAAACGGAAATCAATCCAGATTTGCTGAGCCGTGTTATCACTGGTGATGAAGGTTGGTTTTTTCAATACGACCCAGAGACAAAACGTCAAAGTTCGCAATGGTGCTCAAAGGGACAACCCAGACCAAAAAAAGCTCGCATGTCAAAGTCAAAAGTGAAATGCATGCTTGTGTGATTCTTTGATTCCAAGCGAATTGTTCATTAAGAGTGGGTTTAACCTCAAAACACATTTCCGTACTACCACAGCCACCAGATATCGCTCCGTGCGACTTTTTTCTATTTCCAAGAGTCAAAATGGCGGTCAAGGGACACCATTTTCAAACAACACAAGATGTCCAAAAAGCTGTGACAAGGGTCTTGGAGGATATTACAGAAGATGAGTTCCAGAAATATTACCATCAATGGCAGAAGCGCTGGAATAAGTGTGTGCAATCAGAGGGGAACTACTTTGAAGGAGACAACACTAAACATGACTAAAACGGTAAGCAACATTTTTTTTCACATCAGTCTCATTACTTTATTGTCGCACCTCGTAAATAGTCGGAAAGTGATATGTCCATCCAACTACTTATTTTATGGTATGGTTATGTATTTTATGAAAATTATAAAATAAATTATATGAACATGAAATGAGTTGGGTGTAAGTAATGATCTTGTATTGTTAATTGAATCTGGAAACATTGCAACGAATAGAAGTTTATATAAAAATAATTATTGTTTTCATAATTTAGAAAAACAACATTGCATTAAAAGTCTGTTGAAGTGATAAATTAACATTTAAGAATTATAAAAAGAGAAATTGGCAGTTATCACATCAGATTCCTGAAAAAATGTTTTTCCTTTCAACCATACTTGTAAAATATTATTTTACAGTTATAAAATATAATTCATAAAATCTTCAAAATACTTATAAAGAATCACACAATTTTACTACAGAAATATTTCAAAATCTATATAACTCTTTTAAGGTTAATATGAATTATTCATCCATAAACTTTAGTTTACAAACTATTTTCACCAAGACTGTGAACATGGTTGACTTCCCTACTGAAATTGAAGACTCGCCTTTCAAGTGACCAAAACAATCCAGGAGTATTGTTTTGCTTTTAAACATAATACAAAATATAAACATAATGATACAAAAAAATATTTCACACTATAATTAATATAATTTCATTCTATTACAGATGACTTAATCAATGTAAATTTTATTCAGAAATGTTAAAATTTTTGACACTGCCAAAATTTGTGCATAATATCAAAAAAATTATAATTCAGAAAACTCTGATGCAGTGTCACTATTAAAATTTAAAAAAATTGTTTGAGGTATTTAATTATTCAGGAATTTTTTTTCAAACAAGATTTATAATGTAAAATATTTATAACAAGATTTATACACTTCTGTAAAGGAACTATTTTAAATTCAACTTCTAAACTCGATAGTATAAAATTAATTTTGTCTGGGAAGGGAGGTAATATATTTAGTTTTTGAATTGATTGTTCTACTTTTTCAAATTCATCAAGTAAACACTTATTGTTTAATGGATTATATTTTTACTAAGAGTAATGTAATCTTAGGCTTCAAAAACATTTTTTTAGGAAATTGATTGAATTGATTATAAACACTTTTCTTGTGATTAAAATTTGATGAATTAAGAAGAGATCAATAAGCATTCAGTAATAAGGCACTAAAATAATATTAAGTATACTATATTAAAAAATAAAACATTATTTAATACCTTGAATTTTTCTGTTTTATGTTTTCCTTTACTTTCTTTATCATGTTCTGATTGACTATTTCCAAATGATTTCCATTTTTTATGGGTGTCTAAGTTTTTCCAAAACTGCTGGTGTTTCTTTATTTCATCTAAGTGATATTTCTCTCTAAAACCCTAAACACAAAATTAATGATATTAACTTTGTGTTTAAGAAACACAAAACATTATAGAAATTTCTGTTAGATGTATATACATTTGTGATTGTTAGCCTTTCTTTCTTTCTTTTTCCTGTTTAGCCTCCGGTAACTACCGTTTAGATAATACTTCAGAGGATGAATGAGGATGATATGTATGAGTGTAAATGAAGTGTAGTCTTGTACATACTCAGTTCGACTATTCCTGAGATGTGTGGTTAATTGAAACCCAACCACCAAAGAACACCGGTATCCACGATCTAGTATTCAAATCCGTGTAAAAATAATTGGCTTTACTAGGACTTGAACGCTGGAACTCTCGGCTTCCAAATCAGCTGATTTGGGAAGACGCGTTCACCACTAGACCAACCCGATGGGTTTGTGACTGTTAGCCTATATTTTGATTAGTATCTCCAGCCTGGCTCAACATAGATTCTTTGAAGATGATTCAAAAAATTTCTTTAAATGGGGCATTGGTGGCATTAAATTTTGGATAATTTAAAAAAGGGAGTGGTAATTTTTGACATTTTGATTTTTTTTTACTTTCTGTACAGTCGTAATAGAAAATTGAAATTTTAGTACAATGAAAATACTTATTATGTTATTTAAAATTCTTTAGTTTTAAATTAATTGCATTTAGGAGTGGGGAATATTCAACATTATTTCTGATCAGAATTTCCTCAGATCTCAAAACTCAACTAAAAAAGTTAAAATTTAGTACATATATATATATATATATAAAACCACCTTTTGCTTATTTTTTTTGATTCCATTGAATAAGAGAGCATTGCAGTACCCATGTCTTTTTATTTTTTAGTAAACTATATTTCTTTCAGCCTTTTATAACATTGAACCAAACTAAGCCAACTTATTGAAGTAAATAACTATTCAAATAAATAACCTTTAAACCTCTCCTATGAGACCTGACTTATTTTTATGGTAATTTTTGATACTTTAATTGCTTTTTGAGTAATGGTTGTTATTAAAGATATTATATGTAGTAGCTGTTGAGTAAATGAGTCCCATATCTTTTTACTTAAACTTTTTTACCAATTACCTGTAACTACAGTATAATTTGTGATAAAAACATTATTTAGTGGACAGGGGTGAATGTTTGATCCAAAAAGTTTTTACTAAGAATATTTATTTTCTTCAGTTATACTTTTAATACATTGAGAATGACCTGGAAATTCCTCACGTTTATAAAAATGATCACAAATAAACATGTATGAACATTATGAAATATAGAAATACACAAAACATGCAATGATAAACTACATAAACAAACATAATTCAAATTATACACACTTCTTAATCATACATTAACTATGTATCTGCCTAATTAAATAACTGCCAGGTACAATATTAGCTTGTACCAATCAGGAAAACAGCTGTACCAATCACTGTGGATGGTCAAAATAACAATAAAAAACATTTGAATTGTTTTTAAAAATGTTTTGTCATACAATTTGGTTTGGTATGTTAAAAAAAGTTTAATTTCAAATCAATGATATTTATAAACAAAATCATTAATATTATACAACAAATTAGTTTCAATTAAATAAATTTCTACTGAGTATAAAAAAATTCTCTCTTGTTTGAATAATGTACTGTTAACTGTGATGTAAAATGAAGGCCTAACAAAATTTTTATAACATTTATTTGTTTTCTTTTCTTACACAAGAATTATGTACATTCTCTTATACAGAGAGTTCTCTTATACTTAAAAGAGCCCCCAACACTCAGTAGTTTATACTAAATGCATATTTAAAAAAAAAATATTGGTGTGAGATTGGTAAAATAATGGAGAAAATGTTGGTATGATTGGATGGAAACTATTTACAGATGAAATCTCATGTTGTTTGTCAGCAAACATTCAGGGAGAAATTTGAAAAAGTAGCACCAGTGAAAAGTGTAACTCAGCAGTTAGTTACAACATTTAATAATACAGGTTTAGTGTTAGGCCAGAAACGTGACTGACACAAATCAGTTTTACTGATGCAGGTCATACAGGACATTTAAGAGGCAGTTACAAGATCTCCTCATTAGTCTTTGTGGAGATTAAGATGAAAAAGGAGAATCTCATTACATTCAGCTCACACTGCAGTGAGGAGAATGCTGAAATGTTATCCATATAGAATGCAGGTTTTCCATGAGCTAATTAATGCTGATTATGCTAAAGGGTTCACTTTTTTGTTAAGGAATAGATTTATGAAAATTTGTTGTAATTCCTTGTATTAAGGAAAGTGTTTGTTTTTGTTTTACATTATTTTGTTTGAAGCATTAATATGAAAATAGGTGGAATATGTCTGGTGAATCTTCTATAACTATTGTCAGTTGCTGACCCATCAGTAAATAATAATTTAAAATTCTCAGCAGTTAATTAGCACTGATTGTTTGTAAACATTCAATGAGCAAACAACCATAATGTGAGCAAATAACCCTGAGGCAATGCATAAATGAGATTGTGTGTGGTAAATTAACATACACATTTTATATAGTTACTACGACTTTAGTTTGCAAACCCAAAATAGTCTGCAACTATGTTTACAAAGCTGTTCACTTGTGATAATAACAATTATCACAAGAAAATCATAAACATACAATTGTTTGTAGTTAATTATAAATTATTAAAATTATATATTACATTATGTTACTGGAATTAACCAATAATCACTTGGATTTTCTTTCTTTTTTTTCTTGATTGAACCTGGAAGTCTTAAAATATGGTCTGCTAACCTAGCTGGTCTCTTTACAAGATTCAGCTACAAATTTCTTTCCTCTTGTATTTGTCTTAAGACCTATTGAACATTTTATCTACCCACCTAATTTCCAACAACCTTTTGTAATATTACATTAAGTACTTACAAAATAACTGGCTTTACTAGGACTTAATGGAGTTTACTTAAGGAGTTAACGCTGTAACTCTCGACTTTCCAAATCAGCTGATTTGGGAAGACGCGTTAACCACTAGACCAACCCGATGGGTTCTTTAAATGGACCTATGACAAATAATTGATTTTTATAATATTAATTTACAGTTAAAATTTTTTTTTTAATTTTCTAACCAGTAAGTTTATTATTTTTATTATGGTTTGAAATTTTGTTTTTCTGCAAGTTCCACAGTCATGAATATGAAATTATTACAATGTAAATTATTATTTTTTTTTATATTTCTGTTAATGATTTACTTTTATTTATAATTATCAAAATTGTTTTTTTACCTAAGGTTTTAAAATCTTGCTTATATGAAATAGGGTTGCAGCATGTTAGAAAAATTAAAGATTGTTTTTACTTGATTGAACACAAATTAGGGTCTGTGTGTTTTATCTCCATGTGTGAGGTATGCATGTGTTTTTTTATTTCATTTAAAGCCGTATACAATTTATATGTTTTCTGTTGCAATTATTGCTATGTGTTGATTTAATTTCTGTACCGTATTTATTTGTATTTCTCCAGTGAAATGTAAACAAAATATTGTTAATTAAAATTCTGAACTTTTTCCAAAATATTTTATTCTCACCCTTAACTGTTTATTTTTGTGCAGTAACATTATTTTATTTAGTAGTATATAATGCAGTTACAGCTTGAGGTTTTTTTCAATTACAGTTGAAGGGGCAGAAAATATTGATTGCTGTGTACTGGAGACCTCTATTCCAGACAAACATAATTCATTTCTGCCTGACTTAGGTAATAATGTCAGCTACAATCAAGCCTGCTGTTCTACAGACAATGACATTTCAGCATCTTTTCAGCAAATTTCTGAGGCAGCCCTACTAAATAATGACTTGTACTTAAGCAGCAGCGAAGCAGATGACACAGACCAAGACAAAATGTATGAGCTACAGGAGGAAGATTCAGATAGTGATGATGAAGTCATAATCAGCATCACTAGAAGGAATGTTTTAAACAAGACAAAAATTCAACAGATAGGAAGAAAACACTAAAGAAACACACAGGAATGGTTGGATAATAAGCGAAAGAATCTGCATGCAGCTGGTAAAGCGTATTTTAAGAAGAAAGGTAAGAAAATCTCAGCAAGAACTCTGAAACCACCATGTGCTTGTAAGTTTAAGTGCTATAAGAAAATAACTGAAAATATAAGGATGGCTATATTTAATCAATACTGGGATGAGAGCAAAGATGTCAATGTTAAACGACAGTTTTTAGCTTCGTGTATGGAAAGAAAACTTATAGCAAGATCATGAGAGAGAGATGGCAGTAAACCAAAAACTAATACTTTCATTTACAATTTTGTGATAAATTATGAAAAAATTAAAGTTTGTAAAGTAATTTTTTTGAATACACTTTGTATTTCGAATAGAGTTGTAATAAATGTACATAATAAAAGAAAAGAAGGGGTTATTGTGGAACCCGACTTTCGAGGGAAGAACAGTCCAGGAAATAAGACTCTGCAAGAAGCTATTGACTTGGTGTGCAAACATATTCCAAGTTTTCCGTCATACGAAAGCCATTATTGTAGAGAACGAACAAGAAAAAAATTTCTAGAACCAGGTCTTTCTATTGCCCAAATGCACAGATTGTATTTGGAATACTGCAAAGAAAATAATATAGAAAAAAATGCTGAGGATTGGCTGTATGCAGATGTTTTCAATAAGAAATTATCATTTAAACCTCCCGGAACTGACACTTCCGATTATTTTACAGCTCAGTTAAAAAGTGTTACTTCTCAAGAAGACAGAGACAAAATAAAAAGCTATAACGAAAATCATCTCACAGAAGGAGAAAATCGATATTCTCTGAAAAAAATTGACACAGCAGCTTCAAAAAGTAACAAATACTTTAAGGTTCTTACTGGTGATCTTCAAAAGTATCTCCTGACACCCTTATGCACCAGTACTCTAAGTTTTTATAAACGAAAGTTGTGGACCTTCAACTATACAATTCATGATTCTTCTGATGGTTCAGCAAGTTGTGTTATGTGGGATGAAATTAAAGCAGGACATGGAGGATGTGAAATAGTCTCCTGTATAATGAAGTGGGCTGATGAAGTAATTCCTAATAGCACTATTAATGAAATAATTTTGTGGAGTGATAACTGCTACGGACAAAATAAAAATATTAGTGTTGTTAGTTTTTTCTGGATTTTGCACAAATACCAACAGGTGAGAGTAATCAATCAAAAATTTCTATTTAAGGAACACACACACACACATGGAAGCTGATGCTGTCCATGGTGTTATTGAAAGGAAAAGGAAACAAAGCAAGCTATTTACTACATCAACTCCTTGAGACTGGTGACAATTATGACAGAGTTCAAATATGACAAATAAATGACAAAAAAAAAATAGACAAATATGACAGAGTTCCAGTAAATATACAGTGTATAACATGGAACTAAATGACTTTAAAAACCTCAAAAAATTGTATGTACAAAAAAGGACAAAAATCTGAGAAACCCGGCAAAGCATTACAGACAATGCAAACAACGAAACTACTCCATTCGTTTACAGAAAGAAAGATGTAAATGACCACTCTCTATTACTGTCATAGTGTACTCACCTACGAGTTATACAGGAAAAAATTGGTACACTTTTTATAAAAGAACATTTTGAAGATCCCAATTTTAGAGAACTAAATGTGCAAAGAAAATCTGCAGACGGAGTCATTGCATTCCCCAAATCACTCAATGCAATATCTGACACAAGAAAAGAAATTTCTACACAAAAATTTAATGATCTTATGTCGCTTTTGCAGTTCCTATCTAGTGAATGTCATGAATATTTTAAGAATTTATCCCACTCTAAAATTGCAGCAGATTTTCCACTCGAAGGTGAAGGTGAAGATGGTGATGACGACTGAATTTATGTTAAGTTAATTTTTTTCATAATTTAATCTTATTTTTATGTACTTTGTAAAAGTACTTGATATTTGTCTTTTAATGCAGAATAAATGCTTTTTTCTGAGTTTCAACATGTTTTTTCTGGATTTTATTACATATTTTTTATTTTCAAGTCTTATAAGACATATGGTGTATTGTATTTTTTTTGAGAGATTGTTTGTTAAAAGTTAGTAATGTTTTACAATGTGATTGTGTGCTGATATTACTTTTAGTGTTAAATATATTTTTGCCTTTTAGAAAATAATATTTTTTTGATCTTCCAATGTTTTTGTAAACACTGGAAAACTATTACTGCATTACGGTATTAATATTTTTACACATCATATTTAAAATTTGAAGTACTGATTTGTTTTTTAATAAATAACAAGGCAGCAATCCCTCTGCTCTAATCGTTCAATTTTTGAGACTTATTTTGTAAATGTTAGTAAAATTTTTTATTGTTTGTACAAAATAATATTATCTTTTTTGTTATTATATTGTACATCTTAATAATTTTATACATTAAAGAAATAAAATTGACCTTTCCACAGTGAAAATTTATTTTAATGTACCTATGTTTATGTTGACATAGGACATAGCGCTTATTGTAAATGCAGATTTTATAGTAAAATTTCCTTTATAAGAAAAAAGCACTATGTCCAGTACCTTAAAAAATGAGTAAAAAATTACATCCAAAATATGGGTTACTTAAAGTAGTATAAAAATTATGATAAAGAAGTAGAAATTAATTCAGTGAAAAACAAAAGAGAGAAAAGAACGTCACTGTAACTTTCATTTGGCTCTTCTGTAAAATTTGCTTTTTGTGACATAGTGCCCTCTTCTTCCAGACTACAGATATATATATATATATATATATATACATACATACAATTTTCTTTTCATTATTTTTTGAGTTTTTGTATTTTTTATTTTTTTCCCTGACTTTTAGTGAATTTCTCATACATTGTTTTCGACAGCCTGCATTCCTTTTCTTCTTAACATCTCCTTTACCTTAATTATTTAATTTTATTCATTTATATTTATCTGAATCTTCTGTTGTTGTAACTTCTGGGCAGTGTAGACTAGGTGACATGTCTTTTACAATAATAAAGAAAATAAAACAGTTAGAATTTATTTTTTATATAATAGTTATAAAAAAAGATAAATTTATTAATGTTACATCAGCGTGAAAATAGATGGAAATAATGCAATTATTATTGTCATTATTATTCACCAATTTCTATGGCAGAATGGCAATATCTCTGCCTTTCATCAGCAATCTTCTAGGTTAAAATCCCACTCAGGCTTTGCATTTTTTATATATTATAAAATTCATCTTTCATTAGTAATTGTGCAATTAGCTGATAGTTGCTAAAATAAAAACTACTTTTTAAAATTTTACAATTCAAGTATCAGGTGATGGTGTACTGGGTTACCTGTAAAATTTTGTCATTCTAGACACAAAAAGTCTTAATTCTTTCTAAGTTTCTTCTAATAATTTGAAATGCTGCCATATTGCCGTTAAATATAATATAGAATATGAGGTCTGTAAATAAAGTAATGAGACTAGTTTTTTTTTGGCAGCCAAAGTGGCAATACTGTAAATTTACTAGTAAACATATGGTTGTATGAATAGCTGATTTATATTAGTTAATAATTTTAGTCTATTGTTGCCATGTGAGACATAAACAAACTTTTTGTGAAACGAGTTTTTGTTGGACTTTACAAAAATGAGTGATACTAATTATGAGCAACATTGTGCATTCAAGTTTTGTGTTAAAGTCTGTGAGAATGCTACCGAAACGTTTTAAAAATTGAAAAGGTAGTATGGAGATTATGCTTTGTCACGAGCCCAAGTTTTTAGATGGTTTAAACCATTTTCAGATGGCCGGGATCAGTTGTGGATGATCCACATTCTGGAAGACCGTTAACGTCAAAAAGTGATGACAATGTTAAGCAAATCAGAGACTTGATACAGTACAACCAGCGATTAACTGTCAGAATGATTGCAGAACAATTGAATTTTTAACTGTACCACAGTCTATCAAATTTTGACAAACGAATTGGACATGAAAAAAGTTTGTGCAAAATTGGTCCCAAAAAACTCACTGTTCAACAGAAAAATAACAGGGTGGAAGTGTGCTGCGATCTTCTAGAGCAAATTGAAACTGATCCCGATTTTCTAAAAAAATGTTATTACTGGTGATGAATCTTGAATATTTGAGTACGACCCAGAAACAAAATGCCAGAGCAAGAAGTGGCACATTTCAAACTCACCATGTCCCAAAAAAACAAAAATAAGCAAATCAAAAATCAAAACCATGCTAATTTGTTTCTTCGATAGTAATAGCATTGTCCGTAAGGAGTTTTTGCCTGCAGGACAGACTGTAAATCAATATGTTTACCAACAAATTCTTGAAATACTGTGGAAAAGAGTTGCCTGTATGAGACCAGCCATCAAAGACAACTGGATGCTGCATCATGACAATGCACCATGTTACACTCTCAATTAATGAGTTTTTGGCAAAGAAAAACATTCCTGTAGTTCCACAACCACTTTATTCACCTGAATTGAGTCCCTGTGACTTTTTCTGATTCTGACTTTAAAAATCACCTCAAATGACACCATTTTGAAACAGTAGAAAACATTAAAAAAATGTAACCGACCATCTGAAGGATATTCTGGTTTCTGAATTCCAACACTGCTATGAATAGTGTGAAAACCATTTGAAGTATTGCATGGGAACTATTCTGAAAGTGATAAGAGTCCATGTATAATTGGATTGTAAATAAAAAGTTTTTCTGAACTAGTTTCATTACTTTATTTACAGATCTCGTATATTGGCTCAATTGTGAAATATAACTACAATGTATATCAAGTGGTTTTAGATTTGCATATACTGGGGATGGACTATAAATCCAGTTGAGAAAATGATGGTAGGGATTGTCAACCTTCTCTCCATTATCAAAAAGACTTCATCTGTCAGATTTGTTTATTTACAGATATTTTTCCGTGTAAGTACTTCGAATATTGTGGGTGTTTGGAACAGCTAAGTCTGCAATACATGTAATTTAATGATTTTTGTCTATGACTGGAATATAAAGTCTTTTGTAGTATTTTGTCATGAGAACTCTCCTCTTTATTAAACTGAAGAACATTAATTCAGTACTATCATTATGGTTCCAGTAACATTTTTTTAATAAATTTTTATTAAAATTTCAATTATTTTGTATTTAATTTGTATTCTTCACAGGTGTTTGTATAAACACAGGTTATTATAATTTGTATAATAACTCAAAGAAATGTGACTTGTGAAATGTGAAGTAATTACAATACATCTAAAATTATTTTTATAGACACACATTTGATTGTTAATTTAAACTGTATAAAAAATATTTTTTGCAAACCTTTTCATAATTGCCATTGTTGTATTTATGAGCATCTTTAAATACATCACCAAGATGATGATGTGCTTCATTGTGATGATGATTCTCTTGATTTTTTCCTTTATGATACTTAGATTTAACACCTTTATTTTCACCCCATTTCTTTTTTTTGTTTTCTATTTCAGAATTATAATGTTTCCCTTTGTCTACGTGATGTTTTTTTTCTCCTCCTGACTTTGTAAAACCAAATTTTTCTTCCTGTATACTTTGATCTTGTAAATAACCAGCACCTAAATCAAATTAATTAATTTTAACAAAAATTTATTACTCTTTTATTAAATTTCAGGCCATTAAGAAAGTAATTGGGTATACAAAGAAAGATATGTCGAAAGTATTAAAAAATTACACAATATTTGTCAAGTATTATGATTTGTATGGTGTTCTGTAAAGTTTTAGACACATTTGTGGTGATTGCATTTGTTGCTTGTTTTCGGTGATAGAGTAAATCAAACAAACTGGACGTTTTCTAAAAAAATGAATAAAATTGATATCTGAGCTGTTGCATACATTCCACTATGAAAGATTCTTCTTCCCTTTTGTTTTCGTCAGTAAAAAATGTGGGCTACTAAATTTCCATTCAAGATAATGAATGTCCAGATTCCCAAAAAAAACCACTGCTATTGATGAAATTGTTATAAAAGTTAACAATTCCATGCTAAATGATTGCTGACTAAAGATACACGAGCTTGCTGACATTGCAAACATCTTGCTAAACCATGTCCATTACATTTTACACAATGTTTTGGGTATGAAACTCGATGAGTACTATGTTTGTTTACAGTCAATCAAAAACGCATTTGACTGAGCACTTCTAGAAGGTGTTAAGACTTGTTTAAATGCAATTCTATTGAGATTCTTTAAGATTTTATTATAGCAGATGAAACGTGAATTCTCCGTTACACTTAAGAGACCAAATAACAGTCCAAAGACTGAGTGGGAGCAAGTGGAAGTGTCAAAGAAAGCAAAAACCGTTCTTTCTGCTGGAGAAGTCATGTCTACTTCTTTTTTTTAGGTTTTTTTTTAGTTTGGTATTTAAAGACTGCCTGGAAAAACATAAGATCAACACCAAGAAGTTATAATATCTCTGCAAACAATCGTCTGATTTTCAAAATTCAAATGTGGCATTTGCTAGTAGGTTGAAGGCTAACTTTTGCATACATCAGGTACATCTCGATCCAACAGACCACGGTTATTTAGAAATGTTGTTATATCTTTGCAACCAATCTTCTGGTTTCCAAAATTCAAATGGGGCATTTGTTAGTGTAATACAAAATCACGATGGAACCAAAGCAGAACAAAAATTAGCTGATATGTTAGAAATGGAACTTATTACATGACTGCCAAAAAAGAATGTAATGTATTTAGGGTATATGCATGTATGTTTCTTCCACCTTAGCAGCTCACAACTGAACTGATTTAGATGTATGATCCCGCATTAGAATCCTTACGTTACCGGAAGTGTCATGAGCTATATAAATATGTACATAGGCGTAGCCAGCATTTTCTCCAGGGGAAGGCAAAAATAAGATAACGTTTATTGTTAAAAAGTGGTTATATTTGAACATTTGAATACATTGAAAGTAATTTAGTTGCAATGCTATTCGAACCTATCTAAATCTTATTTCAGCACTAGCCTATGAGAGTTCCGGCTAAATCTTGACAAAATTTCTTTCTCAAATTTATTTTTAGTTTTCCAGAACACTCTTTTTATGCACACTAATCATACAAAGATCGACACGCTGATTTTCTGTTATTGTTGACCGTAACCAAGTTTTTATCCTGCATAAGGTGCTGAAGGCACCGATAGTGCACGTTGTGCAGGGCTGTGGAAGTGAGATAAGTAGCGGTCATTTTATGGATGGGTAGAACAATTAGGTTTTTTAACTAGTGCAGCTAGTTCTTTCTCCTTCAGTTTGGCATTTGGTACATTTTTTCCTTTCCATTGGTTGTTCCAAAGTTTAGCTTCACCGAGAAGATCGTTCAAATTGTAGTAAGTACAAAAACTTGTCATTTTTTGTAAAAATCTTCATACGTCATATCAAGCATTACGTGAGGATGCAACGTAAGCAATGAGAATGCGAACAAATTCTCCTCAGAAAAATGCTGTTCTAGAGATATTATCTAGAGACATTATGTATGGAATAATTAGTGATCTTCAAAACTCGCTAGGAGTCTGTGCTGGTGGATTCGCAAGATGTTTCTGCTAATTTATGACTCATGGCATATTGAAATCTGTTCCAAGCCATATTGAAATCTGTTGCTTGGGGATTGTTTCAGCCTCTGTTATAATACTTTCACTTACAACAGTTTTCACAGTGTTTTCTCATGATGTCTGATTTTTTTATGTGATTTACACATTGAAGTAAGTCCAAACTTGTTAACTGATGAGCATTTACAACCGGTTACAGGAGTACTGAATATTTTGCTATAAAACAAACACTAACAATGAATTCTGGTTTTATAGCAGCACAATTTGTTCTAGTTGCATTGTAACCGTCTGTTGATAGTTTTTCAAGCGCTATAACAATTTGCATTAATGTTTTTTGAATGTGGCAATATTTTTTATTTTTGAGACCAACGGGTTTCACAGAGCATTGGTATATTCAGAATGCATTTTCGACAAGGGTTGATTCTCGAAAGAATTTTAGTATTTCTTTTATTGTGGAGACCGTATTTCGTATCACTGCTATTTTGTTTACAACTAAGTTCAGTTTGTGACTAGCACAGTGAAAGTATAACGCTCTTGTATACTTTTCTTGAATGATTTTCTGTACACCACCATCCTTTCCTGCCATACTGGAACACCCATCGTATCCTTATTCAATGCACTTTTCTAGATCAAAGCCAACCTTCTATAAATATAGTTGTAGATGCTACAGATTTTGCACACGTCAGTCAACTCTACAAATCCTAGAAATTCCTCACGGACTATCATCTTTTCTTCATCAAAAATCTAACCCCAATGGAAAGTTACTGTTTCCCCGATATGTCACTGCTTTAGTCTGCTAGGATACTATAAGCTTATGCTTTCTTGACATCACTACTGATTACTGACGTAGTCAGTAGTGATGTCACTACTGACTACGTCAGTAGTGATGTCGTCGCCACCTATTATGATTATTTCATTTTGAATCTGTGGTGACAAGTAAGTGGCATTTTTTGCACTCTTTTCTATGTGTTCTTTTAAAATGAGGTCACCAGCATCAATTTTGAGTTTTATAAGTCTTCAAAAACATCTTCATGATTTTCTTTGCCCCTCAAAGGTAGGTCTTGTGTACAACAAAACATCACAGTCAAAATTATTGATGCAACATTCTTCTTATTGGCTTCTGTTACTTGTTGGTGGACATAAATCAGTTGTACATCCATGGGTATATTTTCAACAAAACATTTTGCTGCTGTGGCTGCCTGTCTCACTGAGATAATGTGTGAGAATTCACAAATTCACACATGTCTTTATAGCGTGTAAAGGGCCTTACTATGAAAAAATTCAAAACACTATGCAAGTTAGTTGGTGGAAACAACACACAGTAAATACACAACACACCCTTTAATTTCTTCATACACCAGCCAAGGAGCATAATTCACCAACTAGCTGTATTTGAATTTTCTTTTTAATTGCACAGCATCCTTAGCAAAGTCATAACTTGAAGTTGGAGACCAACAGTTTTTTACAACTTCCATTTTTTGAGATGAGATTCATACTAAACGAAAATCCAAGTCAGTGACCCACATCATTATCAAGACATCCTGGAATAGTCGCTTTAATATTAGAGGGTGAGGTAGAAGGAAAAAAATGTGCAGGGAGGCAACATTTGGAGTATCTAAAACAAATTGTTAGGGATGTAGGATGTAGGGGGTACACCAAAATGAAACGACTAGTACTAGGTAGGGAATCTTGGAGAGCTGCATCCAACCAGTCAAATAACTGAAGACAAAAAAAAGAAAGAATTTAAGCTTCAGAACAGACTCTACTAGAAACTACAAGCTGAAAAAGGTTTTTTATCATCTCTATACAAGTTACAGTGTTTTAAAATCAATAAATTTTTTTTTTTGTTTGTGAAAATGTTAACCTAAATATGAGTTGATGAGTTTCAAAACCATCTAATTGTCATCTTTTTAAAATTTACAAAAGTAAATTTTTTTCATTTCTACAGAAGTGTACTAGGGAATAAGTAGAAAAAAAAAAAACAGAAAGAAGCTGGTGGAATGATGGAATTTTGTTTCTTCATCATTTGACTGGTTTTGATGCAGCTCTCCAAGATTCCCTATCTGGTGCCAGTTGTTTCATTTTGGTATACCCCCTACATCCTACATCCCTAACAATTGTTTTACATATCCCAAACGTTGCCTGCCTGCACAATTTTTCCCGCTACCTCCAATATCAATGCGATTATTCCTGGATGGCCTCTCTGTGGCCTGTAAGTCTGTCTCTTCTTTTAACTATATTTTTTCAAATGCTTCTTTCTTCTTCGATTTGCCACAACACCTCTTCATTTGTCACTTTATCCACCTATCTGATTTTTAACATTTTTCAATAACACTACATTTTGAAAACTTCAAATCTTTTCAGGTACTCCAATCATCCAAGTTTCACTTCCATATAAAGCTATGCTCCAAACATATACATTCAAAAATGTTTTCTTGAAGTTTAAATTAATTTTTTATATAAGCAAATTATATTTCTGAATGAAAGCTCGTTTCACCTGTGCTGTTCGACATTTTATATTGTTCCTGCTTTGTCCATTTTAGTAGTTCTACTTCCCAAATAACAAAATTCTTCTACCTCCATAATCTTTTCTCTTCCTATTTTTATATTCAGTAGTCCATCTACATTATTTATACTATATTTCATTACTTCTGTTTTGTTCTTGTTTATTTTCATGCAATAGTTCTTGTGTAGGACTTCATCCATGCCATTCATTTTTTCTTTTAAATCTTTTTTACTGTTATCTAGAATTACTATATCATCAGTAAATCGTAGCAATTTTATCTTTTCATCTTGCACTGCTACTCTGAATCTAAATTGTTTTTTAACATCATTAACTGCTAGTTCTATGTAATGATTAAAAAGTAACAGGGATATGGAACATCCTTATCGGGGACTGCTTTTTTATTACGTCTTCTTTCTTATGTTTTTCGATTATTACTGTTGCAGTTTGGTTCCTGTAAATGTTAGCAATTGTTCATCCATCTCTATACTTGAACCCTAAATTTTTTAAAATGCTGAAAATTTCATTCCAGTCTACGTTATCAAATGCCTTTTCTAAGTCTATAAATGCAATGTATGTTGGTTTGTTTTTCTTCAATCTTCATTCTAATATTAAGCTGAGCACTAAAATTGCTTCCCTTATTCCTATTCTTTTCCTGAAATCAAATTGGTCTTCTCCTAGTATTTCTTCCACTCTTCTCTCAATTTTTCTGTTCAAAATTCTAGTTAAGATTTTTTGTGCATGAGTAGTTAAGCTAGTTGTTCTGTATTCTTTACATTTATTTGCTCCTGCTTTCTTTGTTATCATGACACTAACACTCTTTTTGAAGTCTAATGGAACTTCTCCTTTTTCGTAAATATTACACACCAGTTTGTATAATCTATCTATTGCTTCCTCACCTGCACTGCCCAGTAATTCTGTATGTACCCCATCTATCCCAGGAGCCTTTCTGCCATTCAAATCTTTTAATGCTCTATTAAATTCAGATCTCAGAATTGTAGAATTGTACCTCCCTTTTCATTCTCTTCGACTTCCTTTCTAATTCATTTCCTCCTTATAACTCTTCATTATATTCCACCCACATATTGACCTTTTCTTAGAGGCTTTTTTATTTAAAGGCTAATCTTTATTTAACACATTATTAGATTTTAATTTATGTAGCACAAAACTCTTCTTTAATTTCCTGTATGCTCCATCTACCTTACCAGTGATCATTTCTCTTTCCACTTCTGAAAACTTTTCTTTAATCCACCCTTCTTTTGCTAATTTACACTTCCTGTTTATAGTACTTCTTATTGTCGACAGTTCCTTTTATCTTCTTTATCACTAGCATTCTTATTCTTTCTACGTTCATCCATCAGTTATAGTATATCCTCTGATATCTAAGGTTTTCTGCTAGTTTTCTTTGTTCTGCCTAAGTTTGCTTCTACAGATTTAAGAATCTCCTTTTAAAATTCTCTCATTCTTCTATATTTTCTACCTTTTTTATCGTTTTTACTCAGAAAAACGATAAGGTTGCCCTTCTCTAAAATCTTGCATTGTCCTTCTCAAAAATCTTCTTTATCTCCTCTTCCTCAAGCTTCTCTAAATTCTATCGATTCATCTGGCACCTTTTTTCCAGGTTTTTAAACCCCAATCCACATTTCATTATCACTAAATTATGGTTGCTATCAATGTCTGCTCCAGGGTATGCTTTGCAGTTGACGAGTTGATTTCTAAATCTTTGTTTGACCTTGATATAACCTATCATCATCATCATGGACACTTGTAGGGATATAGATATTAACTTATTGTCAGTTTAGGTTTGGATCTTATCCTTATTACAGTGATTCTATCGCTAAACTTTTTGAAATACTCTACTCTCTTCACTATCTTCTTGTTCATTATGAAACCTACTCCTTGCCTGCCCTTTATTTGACTCTGAGTTAATTATTCTAAAATCACCTGACCAAAAGTCATTTTCGTCTTCTCACCGAACCTCACTAATTTCTACTATATCTACATTTAACCTATCCATTTCTCTCTTAAAATTTTCTAACCTACCAACCTTTTTTAGACTTCTAACATTCCACACTCTGACTCGTAGAATGTTATTTTTTATTTTTCTGGTGACCCCTTCCTTAACATCGGCTCTTCAATTTAGTCCAGCCATCTTTTCGCCGGTGTTATCCGCTTGATCTGCTGTCCTCGATTTTTCCCTGCATCGGGCCTATGGACTAAATGGCCGAAAAAGCGGAGGATGTGATCTGTGTATTTTATAATCGAGATGTTCGTCTTCTTTTTGTTAATGCAACGCAGAACATTCTTCTGTAGGTCCACATTTTGAAAGCATCAATTCTCTTCCGGTCTTCAACCTTGATGGTCCAGGTCTCAACTATCGGGAAGACTACTATTTACCTGAATCAGTCTTAGCTTTGTATTCCTCGTTATTGCCCTATCCTTCCAAATAGCTGATAACTTCGTAAACGCCTCCTTTACCAAGATAATTGGATTTTTATTCTTGTAAATTAAAATTCAAAAAAATTATTATTTTAAGAACGGTTTCCATTCAATCCCTTGTTTTTTGGGGCCTAAAAGTTTACTTATCGGACTAATTACTTACTTCTGTAAGTTAGTCTGATTTGATGAATATTACTCAACAAAACTATTAAAAAAAATATTTTACTGTTACGCGCCCTTGTTCAGGTGGGATCGAAGATTACATAGAAGCTGAGATACATATAGTTAAAGAGATCAGCTTCTTTGTCAACGGGTTTTCGAAGTATGAGACAAAAACTGTTTAAAAATAATGTTGAATATCCAATCCATCCTAAATCTGATCGACTTAACACTTCAAAATTGTACATAACCTGATATATTCTTTCATTATACTGAAGGTCCATTTTTGTTGTTTTGTAGAAAAAAAAACAAATTGGCAAAAACTAATGTTTCCTCTTTTTTGTTAATTTTGTTTAAAATTTTAAGCCATCAATGCTCCAAATACAGAAATTTATTTATCCATTATCGAAGAATTTATATTGAGCCAGTCCAGAGTATTTATTAAAATGTAGGCTAATCATACACGTGATGTACATACATACAGTTTTCAGAAATTTCTGTTGTCTTTTCCGTTATTTTTGGCTTTAGGCGGTAATGAAACGTCGAAATTTGAAAAAACCGACATCGAAGTTTTAGACCGATCTATTTACTTTCCCTTTATAGCTATAGCTGCGATGTAGCAACAGCGATAGAGCTATAGCCGGGATAGAAAAATTAATATTTAACTGGTTTTCTGTAGATTTTATGTTTTCCAGTAAGTGATAATAAGTTATTTTTATTGATATGAGGGTATGGATGGAAATGTATAGATGCAGAAAAAGAAACGATTATATTTTTTAAAACGCAAAAAAGAATGTATTAAGTTTTGATTTATTGTAATTTTTTTTAGTTATAAAATACTATTTCTTTTTATTATTAGTGTTACTTTCATTGTAATAATATAACATTTTTTTATATGCTTTGCGGTTTTGCTGCATTAACCACACTAGGTTCATTGACTTTAAAAGTAACAAGTAGAAAGTTAATAAAAAGAAAATATAAAAAACTGAACCTTCAGTAAGGATTATATTTTACCATAGGAAATGATCTTTAATTCTTTATTTATTTGAAAATAATTTCAATTTATTTGAAGTAATAAAAGGTAACAGTGTGAAACCAGAATAACCAAACAGCTTTTAATAAAAATAATTTAATAAAAAAATCTAACATATTTTAACTATTATAATGATTTTTTTTTGAAAAATAATTTACGCTGGAAATTATCTTGCATTATTATCCATTCACTACTATTACAATTCATTACAAATAAATTATTTACATTTTATCTATCTGTATTAGGAGTAGGATACTGTAATAAGGCAGTATGTTTGTTTATATAATAAAAAAGAGCTTTTATTCTGATGGTACATAATAATATATTATATAGTTCACATCAGTAACGGCTAGGTATGCTACTTCATTATAAAATAAGCAATTACTCAGCATTTTCCTGGATGGATCAAAGAAAACCATTGGTAAAACCTTGGTCATAACTGCATAACAAAATACATATTTAATTATAATATAAAAAAAAGGATATGATAAAGTTTATATTAATTATTTAAAATATAAATCTATGAAATATTATTAAGGTAAAAAAATGAGGATACTTACTGTAATAGATAACTAAAAAGTAATTTACAATTCAGAAGGTTTAATGAAAATTATTTCAGTACATATTTATGTTCAACTTAAATGGGATACAGAAAAATAAGAATTAAAAAAGATTTAATTCATGTAATTTAAAAATTCATTGACAGAGTAATATTGCTTCAGTAAAACTAAATCTTTTAGTTGTATTTTAAATAAATTGGTGGGAATATTTTTTTTAAATGGTTCAGAAATTTATTAAAAATAACAACTAAAGCGTAATAATGCTCTTTCTCGTAAACCAAAATATTGCGTTGAGTTACAGAAAAACCATATTTTCTGGTTTAATAGATATTATTATTTTTAATAAATAAATAACATTCTTTATAGCAGAGATTGAAAATTCATAAATATGAATTTAACCACATAAGTTAAGATTTTTATCAGTATCTCTGTATTTTTAAAAGTAGCACAGACACTAATTGTAATCAAATAAGTTTCAAATTATTTATTATGAAACTGTCCGATAATACTTATGCATGATGATTTGAAGAAAAGAGATTGGTGGACTGTGAAAGCCATTTCAAAAACCAAGATATATCAAATAAAGATGCTTGAAAACTAAAATTCAAAACATATTCGCATAAATATATATTTATTTATTTATGTTTTATAGTATTATAAAACATAATACTATATTATATAGTGGTATGATATGGTCATAAATAACAATATTATGCATGAAAACTAGTTTACAGTTAAAAATAATTACATCACTAACTATAAAAAATATTAACAAAAAATAATTAAAAAACTTTTGAAGATAAATGTACATTTATAATTTTTAAGTCTTCAAGACGCTTAAGCAAATTTATAGATTTAAAATAGTGAATACCTCAATTTTAAAGTCAAAAGCCATTTGCAATTTTGTACTCAGTGACATTGGTAGGTTTACAAATGAGTTTATATTATAGATGTAAAAATACTTATACCTCGTGTGCTGCTTCTGTACACAGTTATGCGTTTTGTGAAATAATTATTTATTATTAATGGTTTTATTTTTGTTGAGATATTCAACTTAATAATTTGGAATATTTACTTTAATTAGATTGTATTGTAGTGCTTTTAAAGTTATATAATTAATTTTATTTATATTAAGAATTTTCTTGGAATAGTTAGTTAAGCAGGTCAAATATTCTCTTTAAAAAACCTTTAAATTTCAGCTGCTGTTTATCTGAGTCTTTCATAAAGTTTATATGACAAGTCATCTGATACTTTTCATCAAATTAATATGAAGTACGTATGTAAAATCACACAGCTCAAAACAATTTGTTTATTATTATAGGTTTTCAGGTAAGACAGATATTTTGCTGTGATTGCATGAGACAAGATCAAAGAGCCATACACCAGTGACTCATCATCTCTCTGTATGTGACTCAACATTACAATGCCGGTTTAAAGACAGCATTGGAAATCGGGGTGGCACAATCTTGAAGACTATTTGTGATTGCTGCTCAGGGATGGCAAAACACTTCAGGGATGGCTGCAAAGAAGATCCATTCCCACAATAGAAAGCCTTCTCACTCCATTCTTGACATGATGAGCCAACGTGATGCATGGATAGTGGAATAGCCTGCAATGTATAATTCTAATTGGCTAGGTGCCTTACTACCGTGTGTTCAATCCTTTTTCTTTTTTTTTTTAAGTGATGTTGAACATGGAGTAAGACATTCAGAAAATAGGATTCCATGGAAAAAATAAAGTCTTAAGGATAACACTCGGTGTTGTATTTGCCAGTTTTTTCAATTTATGAGGTTATCTGTATTTAACTTTATATCAAAGTTATGGGGGTTATCATCGTGTATAGAGTTCAAAGAGACAAATAGGAACACGTTTTTCTTTCCTTTTTCTTGAGGTTTGTTTCAGTTGCTACTGATCCAGTAGTAGCATCTACAGCAATAAGGACAGTTTTTTGCCTTGCGGTTCCTCCCAAACCCTTCTTGGCTGCACATGGAGCTAAAAGAAAATTATAAAAATTGAGTGCTACGGTTTGTGAAGGACAAAATTGACTATTTGTTTATCACAACACACAGTTCGTACCCCTATTTATCTATCTACATCCTTTTATCTCAAGAACTAAAGAAATACTACAAAAGAAAAGAAGATTTCATTGGACAAAAAAGAATGGAGATACCCACACATTTCCCTGTGACACAGTTTTCAGGACACAGACTTTTTGAGGTTACTGGTTGTAATTATTTACGACCGTCAAATAGGGAAAGCCAGGTAGGAAGAAGAAACTAAGGAACAAGAAGATCATCACCACGAAAATAGAGATAATTCCTACCAAAAGACTGGAAAAAGAAGATGAAGAAGAAATTACAATCGTAGTTCCTTTTTCCTCATCCATCAATCTAAGAAGCAGATTAAAATTCTGCTGGAGAGGCACAAGGATGTGAAGGCCATATTCTGTGGGAAATATATTCCCACAAAAAAATGTGGTTATACATTCATGGAAAAATTACCCATGATGAGAAATATGCCATACTTTTCATCATGGTAGCTAATTGAAAATGCAATAGTCATCTGTCAATATTACATGATGAAGTTTGCACTATATTCATCAGTTGCTTTACATTTTCCAAGAAAGTCACTCAGGAAAGTATATAGATGATAGTACACAGATATAAGTCTAAAAAAACTCAAGTACTCTCATACTATATTCAAGTAGCAAAAGAAATTTGAGTATTTGATTTAAATAGATAACATTAGCGATTTAAACATTTCATATCAAGGTGATATGAATGTTTTTTACAGTGTTTTTTGTTTAGATAAATTATGATTTCATCTTTCTAGATACATAACAGCCAAAGTATTAATGTATGGAGTTCTGAGAATCCTCACATTTGTCATGAATGACAATTCGTACTTTCAAAACATTGGGATTTGGTGCACGATTTTATGACAAAGGTTGATTGGATTCATCTTTTTAATTGTGCAGAAACATTAACTGGAGAATTTTATTCAGAGATTATTTCAAATTTGTAGCCTAGCTTAAAAGTGAAGTATGAAACTGCTGATTGCAAAGGCTAGTGCTGCTACAACCAGTGCGGTTGTAGAAGTGCAGATTGGCAGTGCACCAATCCAACTATGCAGTTGTTTTGTAAATTTTTCGATGACCATGTAATTTGCAGTGGACTATGGCCCCCATACTACTCCTACATGTCCCGGAGTCTTTGAGTGATACTGTTTTACAAGAAAAACCAGCACAGTTTAATGAATCAAAAGAAAATATCAATTAATTTCAGCATCTCTAACAACAGTTCAGCAACTCTAAGAAAAGTTACGCTGAACATGAAGAACCGAGTTGAGGCCTACATCAATGCTGAAGGTGAACATTTTGAACATTTATTGTAATATTTAAGAGGGGAAAAAATTAAAAACTAGACTGCTTAGTTTCCTTATAAGTATATTATTCTTGTAAAATGAAATAAATATAGTTTATTTTACATGTGGGTTGCTTGAGTCCATGAACATTCTATATTTCAAAATAACTATGTGAGGCCATGTTTTACTTCAGAGTAGTCATCAAACCATATTTTATTTTTAATTGAAACAGTTTTTATAAAAAGCAATGAATATAAAAATGAAAGCCCATTCTTTTATTATAGGTGTTTTTTTGATACTATGGATATGCTGCTTTTCACCTTTTAGACATAGTACTTCTTGTCTTTTTCAATTAGACCATGTATCAATATTTCATCCTATACTTATTCTTCATTTAGTGCATGGCCATTCTGTTCTTCTTATTCTTCTTCTAGTGAGATATCCTAAACAAAAGTTCTACAAGAATGTGAGTCTTCACACTCTACGGCAATTGTTTTTAAGATCCTTATTTAACTTCCCATTGAAATTTTTCTTCACTAACCATTTCTTGTTCTTTCCAAAATTTAAACATTACAAGTCGTTAGAAAAAAAACTCCGCTAAGAGTGTTTTGAAGCTGCCTATCTATTACCCAAACCTCTGATTCATAGGTTATAACACTTGATGACTACTACTTTAAACTTACTAAAATTTTAAATACAAAATGTTTGATTTCTTTATTACCCTGAACTACTTTACCCTTTGTATTACCCTTAACAAAGTAATTCCTTGTTAAGGGTTACAGGGTTATTACCCTTTGTGTTACTCTACTACTTTACAGATTTCTAAAGCTGAATGATTTTCTTCCTTGTTCTTTTTTATGTTTTTTAAATTATAAACACTATCATTTATTTGTAATTGTAATACCAAGATAATTGTATCCATCACAACCTCCAATGACACCATAATTTGTTATCATATCCTTCCTGATCCTACCAGTTGCCATATACTTTATGAAGTTTTTATGTACAACTCCGTAAAAGAGTTGTACATGACTAAGAGATTATATATATATTTTATATACGAGAGATATCTCTAAAGTAAAAACCGATGGAAAATTTCTTTCCTTAAGATTGGCGAGCCTGTGTCGTTCATGGCCATGCTAGTAAAGTACACACTGCATTGTTGTCTGTAAGTTGTCGCCGTTGTAGTATCCTTGATTACGTGTGAGGTATTACGTTATAAAATGAATAGGAAAATGGATGTTGCCGTCGACTGTGAAATACGTAGAGGCATACGTTTTTTAAACCATCAAAATTTTAAGCCGGCTTAAATTCATAGGCAGTTGGTTGCTGTGTACGGTAATATGTAATGAATGAAAGAAACATCCGAAAATGGTGTGAAAGGTTTAGAAATAACAGAATTAATATGCATCATGAAGAACGTTCGGGGAGGCACACGATAATCATCGAGGATTTGTTGAAACGTGTCGATCATGAAATTAGAAAAGATCATCGCTCAACGATTTCCAACCTGGCCCTTCTTTTTCCTGATGTCTCAAGAGCTGTTGTTGGTCGCATTGTTCACGACCATGCAGGCTTCAGAAAGGTTTGTGAATGTTGGGTGCCGCACGTCTTAATGGAACGTCACAAGAAATCCGAATAGGATCTGCTTTGGAAATTTTGATGCGCTACACAGAAAACGGTGAGTTCCTTAATTCAGTTGTTACCGGCAATGAAACATGGATTTCGTATTATACGCCAGAGAGAAAACGGCAGTTAAGTGAATGGCGTCATCCTCAAACACCAACCAGACCAACAAAGGTCAAACCACAGCCATTTGGACGCAAACTGATGGCTACAGTCTTTTGGGATATGTTTGGCATACTGCTGATTGATTTCATGCCACATGAAACGACTGTAAATGCAGAATCCTATTGCAAAACACTACGTAAGTTACGGCGCGCCATTCAAAATTGGCGACGTGGGCGGCTGACTGACAGTGTCGTCATGCTGCATAATAATGTTCGTCCACATGTTGCACGTCCGACACGTGATTTACTGAGAACATTTGGATGGGAAATTTATGATCACCCACCATACAGTCCAAACTTAGCAACTTCTAATTATCATTTGTTTGAGAAATTGAAAGAATTTTTGAGTGGCAAAAAATTTGCAAGTGACTATGAACTTAAAAATGCTGTTAATCAGTAGCTAAATGGACTGGCGAGGGTATATGACGAGGGTATATTGGAGCTGGTGTATTGCTATGATAAATGTCTTAATTCATGTGACGATTATATAGAGAAGTAGTATGAGATATGTAGTTTAAGAGAAATAAAAAATATTTATAAAGTTTTCAGATTAAATTTTTTTACAATGAAATGGTCTTTACTTTAGAGATAACCTCTTGTATATA
This sequence comes from Lycorma delicatula, assembly GCF_047948215.1. Taxonomy (NCBI): domain Eukaryota; kingdom Metazoa; phylum Arthropoda; class Insecta; order Hemiptera; family Fulgoridae; genus Lycorma; species Lycorma delicatula. The sequence continues at coordinate 38,145,623 of NC_134457.1, read as the reverse complement.
TTTTTTCAAGTCAATACCTCTTTCTTTCTACATGCCTTAACCATTTAATGCAGCTAATATCATCATCCCCTGTTCTTTGATAACTATTTGGTCATCTAATAAAAATAATATACATAAATGACTGCTTGATGTAAAAAGTATTTGTACTTTTTCATCCAGTTTTCCAGGATTCTTCTAATATGTAAGATATAGCATTATTAGGCATCCATGTGAATCATAAAATTGTTTGTTTAACTTGTTACTCAAACTTTAAAGAAAATTAGATGAATTTTTCAGTTATAAGAAACATACTTTTCTACCAACAGTACCAGGAAGAATATGCAGTTAATACATGATATTCTATTAAAATCGGCTGGTTGATAAAGTTAAAAAATAAAAGGTTTTTAAAACAGACAGGAAAATAATCTGGAACATTTGTACAAGAAAAATATTAAGGTTAGTAAATCACATATTAAATTATCCAGGGTTAGTTAATGTAATAATTGAAGGAAATATCTCTGTACAGTAGACAAAGATCACTGCATAAAAAAAATAATGATGTTGGGTGTAACAAAGACATTTAAATTAAAAGGTTAGAGCAGTTTAGAAAGGAATGAAGCGCATCAAATGAGTCAAATTACAAAAGAAAAAAACTTACATGATCTTCTTTTCTTTGAATTTAGTTCCATTCCCTTATTCTTGATTTAATTCCCATTGTCTTTCTTGATTCTTCATGTATTCTATTTTCATTTAATTATCTTCCCATTCACCGCCCCATGGAAAATAGGATGCAAAAGTATACTATTTGTTTGAAATAAAAATCAGTGAATTCTGTAAGTGAGAAAAATACACACTGTGCCAATAAAATAATGATGAGGATTCAAAGAGTCATAATTTTGGAATGTAGCATACAAAGACATGAAATATATGCCAAAATGAAGAGAAACTATCAAATTTTTGATAAGAGAATAACTTCTAGTACAAGTGCATGTGTGCTGCATTACAAGATCAATTGTTGAATGAAGATAGTTTGTCATCATGATTACGTGTGGAGGAAGGTTCAATGTATTTTTTGGCTTTCTGAGTTTCAGCAGGTTACACTTGTTAGGTGGAAATTCTGTTGTGTAGTTCACCACAAAAATTAATAAAAACTTGTTGATGGTTCAAACATAAGAGGAACAGAGTACTACAGCAGTCTCATGTAAGATGACCATTAGTGTCTAGCAAGATCACTGAAGTTATGCAAGCAAGTTATTTGAGTCACAAGAAAATATTAGTGCGAAAGTGTTCTGTAGTTAGGTATTCCAAGAATAACTATTCTTGTTAAAAAAGAACTACTATGATTTACTACTGGTTACAGAATTCAGTTATTATGTATAATTTATCTACACAACAAAACTGAACAATTTGAATTCACTACAGACATTCATTATAGGTTAGATTAGAATGGGCAGTTTTTAAACAAATTCATTATTCTTGATGAAGCTACATTTCATATTTTGGGAATAGTAAGTCATTTAATGCTCAGATATTGGATATTGAACTTTCACATGTCACTGTGGAACATTGTAATGCCCAAAAGTTAATGCATGATGCACAAATGAAAAAGATTAATTCATATTTTTTGCTAAAAGTACTGCTGGATATGTAAGAAGGGTATACAGTGTCTCAGACACCAGACAGCTTCATTTTCCAGTTAGTCAAAATATAGAGCTCCTCCATATGTTGTCACATTTGTATGGAATAACCTAAACAAAACATTTTCTCACGAGTGGCATGAACAAGAAGGGTGGATACCTGACCTCCACGCACTCCATATCTTAGCTTAAAGCATTTTAATTTGTGAAATTATTTTAACGATATACGTGTTCTCTGTTTAAATAATTTGGACCATTTTAAAAAAAAATCAGACCAATGAAGATGTTTCATCTAACTTATTGGTGGATGTTATTGTTGCGTATGGCAAGTGGATGAATATAATTTTGATATCTGAAGGGCAAATAAAAGAATGGAATTTAATTCTACCTAAAAGATAAGATTCTTGTTTTGTATTTCAATTATAAAAATTTATCTGTCACATTTATTTGCTATTTAAATAATGTAATATGTTGTTAATTAAAATATAATTGATATTTTATAATGATTAATAAATATATGTATTAATATTTATTTTTCTTCTACCTTTATCATGGTTTGAAGAGGCTTCATCCTGATCCATAGAATGTTGTTTTAGAGCATGCAAAAATTTGTGAAATGATTTTATATCTTCATTAGCTGCTTTTATAAATTTATAATCCTTTTGACCCCATTCTTTGCTATAAGCCAATGAAATAAATATTGTCAGATAAGAAGTAATAACCTGAAAACAGAATCATACATAATTTTTTTATAATTACATACATCTTAATTTAATGTATTTATTATAAGTCTTAGTTCAGGAAAAGAATATGTGTTTATTTGTGTTATGTAAATCCAGAACTGATGTATTCATGTTCTCCTGAAGTAGGTATTAAACGATTCATTTCAGTTAGCAAAAGACACCAGGTAAAAGCAGAAAAAATGGCAAATGATATATATTATATCTCTAAATCAACAATCAGGAAGTGAGTGTCTAAGTCAATTAATATTGGATTTTAAATATCTTTTTCCATGTTTTAGTGTTGAAAAAATATATAAAAGTTTTCATTCTTTATTAACATTCTGTGCATATATGTTTCTTACCTAGGGAATATTGCATTTGTGAAATTAAAAAAATCCATTGAGGAAGGTGTGATGGCTACACAGTTAAGGCAACAAAAAATAGTTATAAAGGTTACAAAAAATATATTTTCTCAGAAATAACTATGAATGTTTGTAAAGAGTAATAAACTGTATAAGTTTACCAATTACTAATTCAATAAATTTGAAGATCAAAGAATAAAAAAAATATGAAAATTACAATGAAGAAGTAATTTAAAATTAAAGTACTTAAATCGGTAAAAACTTTTAAGAAAAGTATTTTACAACTGGTATTGGAAAAAAGAAAAAAACAATAATAAATGTTATGAATTAACAAAAAATAGTGCAAAAAATGAAATTAACAGTCAAAAAGAAAATTATACAAGTAACTCACCTAATAAAAGAATAAACATTTAGATAATTTTTTCTCACTTTCTAGATATTTTCAGAATATAGCAAAACAAAAAAATTACTCACAGAATGCAATAATGACCAAGGTATAAGTAAGATTATATTTGTTAATGGGAAATTGCCCTTTGTTTTAATATATCAAATGGTATTTGATATTTTAAAGTGAAGGAGTATTCCTGACCATTTAGTGGAGGTGATAAGGAGTAATAATGTAATAACTTTCAGATGTGTATGACAGTGTTTAATTTATATATATGTGGATAAAGTTCTTTAGAAATGGACAAATTGTTTACGTAAGTGTAGTTATGACTTTAAGAAGAGAAGCATCCTTACTTTTTATTTGCTGGTGACCAAATTGTATCTTATGAAGGCACTCTGCAATAGGCAATATTACTTTTCCAGCTTTAGTGAAATATGCTGCTACAGAAGCTATAGCTATAACAGGAAAGTATACAGATTGGTAAAAAAAAAAATATCTAAAAATTTTTTTTTTTAAGTTTCGTACATTGAGAAGATTTTTTTTTAACAAAAAAATATATTTAAATAAATTGTAAATATCTGTGGAAAAAATCTTATTCCCAAATCCAAAAAATCTATTTTTATCAGATAGATATTTATGTGTATGTATGTATGTTTTTATGTTGGCCCGTATTTTGTCGTAGATGTAAAATTGTAATTTTTGATAGCTGTTATTCTTTAGTATTTCTTGAAAAAAAAAATTAGTTAGAAATTTTCTCCCCTTTCTAGAAAATTATAACTTTGTTTATTTAGAATTATGGGTGTATCTTTGTATTTTTTAAACAATTAATTTTTTTAAAATTTATTATCATCATTTAGGGATTATTCTCTTAAAAATTAATTTTATCCAAATACTTCATCTTGAATATGGGTGCCCCCAAACTGAAAAAAAACTTTCTGACTGTACCAGAAATTCTTTTTCTTATGGGCATAGCATGTAAAGATTTGAAGTTTTATTTCAGCGAAAACAGCTTCAACCCTTTTCCAATTTTGCAATAATTTAATACATTTTCCCCCTACCCCAAAAGTAGTATTGGTCTACCAATTTTTCTGGTGTAACCAGAAAGTTTTTTCAAAAATGAATTACATAAATTGATGTAGCCAGGAGAGTTATGCAATTCATTAGCAGTTTTTTTTCTTTTTTAAACTGACTATAATATTGGGAAGAGATGACTGTATATTTCACTAACAAAAATCAAAGTTATGGCTTTTACATTAGCCCACTAGATTAATGATCATTCAGTCTGGCAAATCAGCTGTTTTTAATTTTTGGATGTGCCATCCTGGACATCATTGTATTGACAATAAGGTAGAGCAGTTCAATAAAATAACTGGCCCAGTGACAAATTTTACTGTTCATTAAATATAAAGGTGAAAGTAAAATGAGAAACCCTCCTAAAACTTTATAAAGTAATATTGATTCCTGAATCATTTTATTTTATTTTTTATTTTTAAGGGAGTCACGGACAGTGGTATCTACTCATAGGCAAAGACTACAAAGTGCAGTGATGAGGTTCTTAAGAGCTGTTACAGGATATAAATTTATTTATTTAATTTATTACATACATATTTTTCTTATAGAGACTTATTGCTTCAACACCTCCCTCAATCAATTTTTTTAAAATTTCATGGCACAATATTTCCTGGGCCAGTAACACATATACAAAGAACGTTAATAAAGTTCGGAAACCCTTATAAATTTGACCTCTTGAATAATTAATTCTACAGCTGATTGAATTAATTAAATCTTTCATAAATTCGAACTGTAAAATGAAATTAAAATTTATCCAGTTTATCTTTCTTTTTTTTTATTGCATTTATTTCACCTAATTTCAAACAAGATGTATTCTGATGCCTAGAGGCTTTTTTGTTTGTTTACTGTATTGTAATGCCTGAAATTTGCTTTTATTGAGATGCTCTCTTTGTTTCTTTGTTGTATCTTTTATTATTTTATATAACAATTCTATTTTTCTTATTTTTGTTTGATGAGCTTGTTTGATGGGAAGTTGAGGAGGATGAAATGGGAGAAACAATACTGAGATCTGAATTTAAGAGAGCATTAAAAGATTTAAATGGCAGAAAGGCTCCTGGAATAGACGGAATACCTGTAGAATTACTGCGCAGTGCAGGTGAGGAAGCGATTGATAGATTATACAAACTGGTGTGTAATATTTATGAAAAAGGGGAATTTCCGTCAGACTTCAAAAAAAGTGTTATAGTAATGATACCAAAGAAAGCAGGGGCAGATAAATGTGAAGAATACAGAACAATTAGTTTTAACTAGTCATGCATCAAAAATCTTAACTAGAATTCTATACAGAAGAATTGAGAGGAGAGTGGAGGAAGTGTTAGGAGAAGACCAATTTGGTTTCAGGAAAAGTATAGGGAAAAGGGAAGCAATTTTAGGCCTCAGATTAATAGTAGAAGGAAGGTTAAAGAAAAACAAACCAACATACTTGGCGTTTATAGACCTAGAAAAGGCATTTGATAACGTAGACTGGAATAAAATGTTCAGCATTTTAAAAAAATTAGGGTTCAAATACAGAGATAGAAGAACAATTGCTAACATGTACAGGAACCAAACAGCAACAGTAACAATTGAAGAACATAAGAAAGAAGCCGTAATAAGAAAGGGAGTCCGACAAGGGTGTTCCCTGTCTCCGTTACTTTTTAATCTTTACATGGAACTAGCAGTTAATGATGTTAAAGAACAATTTAGATTCGGAGTAACAGTACAAGGTGAAAAGATAAAGATGCTACGATTTGCTGATGATATAGTAATTCTAGTTGAGAGTAAAAAGGATTTAGAAGAAACAATGAACGACATAAATGAAGTCCTACACAAGAACTATCGCATGAAAATAAACAAGAACAAAACAAAAGTAATGAAATGTAGTAGAAATAACAAAGATGGACCACTGAATGTGAAAATAGGATGAGAAAAGTTTATGGAGGTAGAAGAATTTTATTATTTGGGAAGTAGAATTACTAAAGATGGACGAAGCAGGAGCGATATAAAATGCCAAATAGCACAAGCTAAACGAGCCTTCAGTAAGAAATATAATTTGTTTACATCAAAAATTAATTTAAATGTCAGGAAAAGATTTTTGAAAGTGTATGTTTGGAGTGCCGCTTTATATGGAAGTGAAACTTGGCCGATCGGAGTATCTGAGAAGAAAAGATTAGAAGCTTTTGAAATGTGGTGCTATAGGAGAATGTTAAAAATCAGATGGGTGGATAAAGTGACAATTGAAGAGGTATTGCGGCAAATAGATGAAGAAAGAAGCATTTGGAAAAATATAGTTAAAAGAAGAGACAGACTTATAGGCCACATACTAAGGCATTCTGGAATAGTCGCTTTAATATTGGAAGGACAGGTAGAAGGGAAAAATTGTGTAGGCAGGCCACGTTTGGAATATGTAAAACAAATTGTTAGGGATGTAGGATGTAGAGGGTATACTGAAATGAAACGACTAGCACTAGATAGGGAATCTTGGAGAGCTGCATCAAACCAATCAAATGACTGAAGACAAAAAAAAAAAAGGGCTTCTTTACCTAACTCAATTTGGATTATTTCTCCCAGATATTTAAATTTATTGACAACTGATTTTTCTGTATTTGGTATTTAGAGACTTGGGGGGAGTCTTTGATATTGATCATGAATTCTGTCTTTTAAAGTAATTTTTTAGTTTTAAAGTAAAGTAATAAATTAAAGTTAATAATAAATTAAAGTTAAGTAGTAAAGTAATTTTTACTTTCTCTCCAATTTCTTTTAAGTTGTTTACTTGTTGTGCTGTTCTTTTGAAATTCTCTAAAAAAGTAGCATCGGCAAAGACTAGGCAGGTTATTCCTATTCCTTTCAATTTCAGTCCCAATTATATTTGATGGTGAGTTCCAGTTTTTCAACCTTTTTCCCCATTATTTTATTACTTTCTTTAGGGCACAGATAAAAAAAATTGGTGAAAAACTATCTCCTTGTCTTACTTTATTTATTTTTTTATTTTTTCTCAGAGTTGTCCCATCAGTCTTACTCTGGATCTTTTGTTTAGTCTGTATAATTATGTTAAAATCTGTTTTGGGATCCATACTGAATTCTTCTAAGATGTTAAATAAGGAAATTCTATCGGATGACTTATGTACCTTAAGATGGTTAAGTAGTTTTATCTTTTGCCATTCCATCCCTTATATTGTTTTGAGTCTCCACATTAGTTCGGCACAAGATCTTTTCTGAATCTCCTTGGCATTCTCCCAGTTGTTTTTTACAGTTTGTTTCATTCTATTTAAAATGCATTTAAAAGAATGTCACAAGTAAGAGGGAAATCTCTCTATAGTTATATACATCTGTTTTATCTCCTTTTGTATGTAGTGAGTTTATTAGTGCATTTTTCCAATCTTGTGCAATTTTTTCAGTTTTGCACATTTCTTCTAGAATATTCTTCAGCTCTTCTCTTACTTGTTTTGGTGATTCTTTTCATACATCTGCTTCGATCAAGTCATAACCTGCTGTCGTGTTCTTTAATTTTAATGAATTTTTTTCACACACGCTGCCTGCGCTGTGAATCTATGTTAATTTTTATAACAGTATTTAACAAAAATTCATTGTTAAATGTTTGCAGTATAAAATAAAAATGGCAGTTAAAATTCTCTTTATGGTTTTACGGTAGATTAAGGAAGTCTAATTTCTAAAATTAAACTCTTTTTTTCATTTGTTGGTATTGGAGTTGCTTAATAGTAAGTTATTAAGAAAATTACTTTTAAAGTTAAGTTATAAAACTGATCTCTTGAGAAAATAATTCCATTTTACAATTACAGTGTATGCAAATATGCTGTATTAACTTTTCAGCCATTATAAGAAAGAGACTATGAAAATTATTAAAAAAAAAAAATATACAGATATTATTTTTAGATATTAGAGCTGTTGTTATTAAAATAATTATTTTGTTTTACGTTTTTAATATAATTTTTTATTTATATTTTAATTATGCCTACAAAAATCTATCTGTATCATAAAACTCTTAGGTGAGACGCTTGTTAAAGATACGAATTCAGAAAAATGAGACATAAAGAGGGAATGAGCTAGGGTTCTCTTGAATGAGGGAATATTTTATATCCTTGTTTTTCTTATTAATAATTTTTTTTTAATTTCCTATTTTATTTTCTCCTTTTTTACTATATTAGGAAAAATATTGGTTTATCTAAATTATTGAAGAAAATACTTTAATCATTAAAATTAAATCAAGTTATATATTGTTGTACGAGTAATATAAAAATTAAATACTAAGTATTGATGAGAAAAAAATGAAAATATTATGACAATATAATTTTTGGAATAAAGATTTCCCACTTAAATAATACAGAAAGACATTACAAAAGAAAAAAAACAAGATGAGATTCTCATACAAAATGAAGAAAAATCATCAAAATCGGTCCATTTAATGAAGAAAAAAGCTGGAAACAGAGTTATAATCATCACTTTCCGGGTACTGAAACTGAAGCTGTGTTTCGAATATTGGTTGATTTTTCATATGATTTCAAAATTATCTCTTGTGGTTGTTTTCATTTTAACTATTACTTTAAAAACATAAATTCAAATTATATTTAAAAAAATTTAGTATATTTTATTATAAAATAAAATTATACTCTTGATGATTCTGAAGCACGGATGTATAATTATAATACTGAGAGAACTTGATTTAAGCAATTTAAAAAATTCATTGGAAATATTTACTAATTAAGGTCAATTATTCGAAGGTCAAACAAATTTTCATGATTTGTTTTGATAGACAATTTTACTAACAGCGTATCTATGTGATTATTTTAAACGCGAATTACTTTTATATTGATTTTTGATGAATGAGTAATGATGAGTAATATAAAATAATTATATTATATTGAGCAATAAACCGGTCAACATACATAATAAGTACGTATTTACATCCATCCTTAGGAGTTTTTCAATGGTAAAATCGAGGTTTTTTTTGGTTCATGAAACGTCAAAATCTGCATAATTAGACCCGTTTAGCATACTTTCCTTTATATAGTACAGTATATAGTTATACAGTATAAAAATATAACCGAGAAATTAACGATGTTAAAATTATTTTTAAAGAGATAAAATGACATACAAGTTTTAGCCTGTGCTAAAGTTGTTTTCCTAAGATATTACAAATGTTGTATTACGTAAATACATCAAATGACAACGTTGTGTTTTGAAACAAATACTTATCTCTTCCCAGTGATTAATATTTACTAAGATATTGATCTCAATATTTCAATTAATGATAGATAAAAAAAATTAGTTCGTCAGATTAATATTGTCAAAGGTTCGAAAACTTTTTAAAAAGTAAGTTTTTAGGGGAGATAATTCTTTTTTTCAAAAATTGTTTAGATTTTAAAGAATGAATTCGATGGTATTATTTTTTGTTATGCTAACATAACGCACAAATAACTTTTTTGTAAAATTCCAATCTCGTTTGAAATACCTTGTTAAGACCTGTGATTTGGTCACAGAGTTCGTTAGAACTTCGTCGGTAAGAGACGACGAACAACGAACTACGTTTACAGTTCTAAAAATGACTTAACCTAACAGTGAAATGAAAATGAGGAAAAAAATAATCGTGAAAACATTATATTTCAGTTCAATTAGATTAGTAATAAAGAATACTTTCAAAAAAATACATCGAATGTTGTTAGACAACGTTTTTTTTTCCATTTGATGAACCGCGGGACTCAAATATGTCATTTTATTCATTTTTTTAATGTACCTTTACGAATCGCGCCGCTAGATAGCTGTACTTGATGGTACTAGGTAGAGTACAAAAACTTGATGATGTACTAGAAATAATAAAATTTAAAAGAAAATATACTACAGGTTGTTTTAATAGTAAATGCTGTTACGGAAATGAAAGTATTGAAGATGAAACAATTTTATTAATCCTCATTACTTTAAAAAAAAAAAGTATTAGTTTATAAGATATTATACTAGTTTTATTAAAAAAGGAATAAATAAAACAGAAATAAATTCGGTTAGTAAAATCGAATTTAACCATAAAAATCTAGGGTTACACTTACAAAGTAATAAGTGCAAAATTACATAACTGATTTTCGATTGGTAAAGGTCCATTGTATTATTTTTATTAAAACAGGAAAAATATGATACCAAGTGAATTATATGACTATCAGCCAAAAAAATTGGCCGTGAATTTCAGTTTGTTTTTCTAATTCATTAAATTCCAATAATAAATCCATAAGATAACAATCACTAATTCAAAAAAAAAAAAAAAAAATTAAAAATTACAATGAAATTGTAAACTGTACGGTAAGAGTCTCACACATATCATTTCTTCCGCTCAAAAAACAAAAATGTCAGTAACATAAATAAAACTGTTTTTAACAAAACAATATTGACATCAAAAAAAGGAAAGACAGTACATTTCTATTATCAAAATCTGTTATTAATTTAGAATTTTCTATAAAAAAAATACATGTTAAATATATGTAATAGATGATAAATATACAATAATAGATAATATACAATTTTTAAGCGTTCTATATAATAATAAAAAAATAGAAAAAATAGTTACAAAACTCTTACCGGCCCGATTTCATTTATTAAACAACAAATAACCATAAGAAATGTATTATTTCTGCAAATGTGATATGGATTACATATAAATGAAATCGGGCCGGTAAGAGTTTTGTAACAAATTTTTCAATTTTTTGCTTATTATATGGAAAGCTTAAATAAACATTGTTTACTATCTATTATTGTATATATATTGTCTATTACGTTTATTTAATATTACGTTTAGTATAGTACTAATACTAATAGTATAGTATAGTATACTAATAGTATAGTATAGTACTATACTAATACTAATAGTATAGTACGTAATATTACGTTTATTTAATATGTATTTTTTTTAAAGAAAATTCTAAATTAATAACAGATTTTGATAATAGAAATGTAGTGTCTTATTTTTTTTGATATCAGTATCGTTTTTATAAAAGCAGTTTTATTTATATTACAGAAATTTATTTATGAGCCGTAGAAATATCTGTGAGACTCTTACCATACGGTTTACAATTTCATTGTAGTTTTTTTGGATACTATATTACCAATTAAGTAGGAGAAGACCAATTTGGTTTCAGAAAAAGTATAGGGACACGGGAAGCAATTTTAGGCCTCAGATTAATAGTGGAAGGAAGATTAAAGAAAAACAAACCAACATACTTGGCATTTATAGACCTAGAAAAGGCATTCGATAACGTAGACTGGAATAAAATGTTCAGCATTTAAAAAAAAATTAGGGTTCAAATACAGAGATAGAAGAACCATTGCTAACATTTACAGGAACCAAACAGCAACAGTAATAATTGAAGAACATAAGAAAGAAGCCGTAATAAGAAACGGAGTTCGACAAGGATGTTCCCTGTCCCCGTTATTTTTTAATCTTTACATGGAAATAGCAGGTAATAACGTTAAAGAACAATTTAGATTCGGAGTAACAGTACAAGGTGAAAAACATAAAGATGCTACAATTTGCTGATGATATAGTAATTCTAGTTGAGAGTAAAAAGAATTTAGAAGAAACAATGAATGGCATGGATGAAGTCCTACGCAAGAACTATCGCATGAAAATAAACAAGAAATTTGTTCTGTATAAGTTGTGAGATTACATTAGTTAGGTGTCAACCGTTAACCCACCGGGTTGGTCTAGTGGTTAACGCGTCTTCCCAAATCAGCTGATTTGGAAGTCGAGAGTTACAGCGTTCAAGTCCTAGTAAAGCCAGATATTTTTACATGGATTTGAAAAAAAGGTCGTGGATGCCGGTGTTCTTTGGTGGTTGGGTTTCAATTAACCACACATCTCAGGAATGGTCGAACTGAGAATGTACAAGACTTAACACTTCATTTACACTCATACATATCATCCTCATTCATCCTCTGAAAAATTATCTAAACGGTAGTTACCCCTCCGGTAACTACCGTTTAGATAATTCTATTCTGTTTATTCTAAACAGGAAAAAGAAAGAAAAAGGTGTCAACCGTTGCCGCTAGTACCGCGAATTAAAAATGGTATGCGTCCGCGCTTTAGTTAGAATCATTGAATTAAATAAACGAAAAAATATTATATTCCAATAAAATGATTAATATTTTTAATTAAGTTGTGTGTGTAAACTGTGCATCAGAAACAACCCACATTTGGAGGACTTTCCCGGAATGCTGCTTTAGCCGCGTGGTGGGAAAGTCCTGCAACTGTGTTTTCAGCTTTTTTTGTTAATTCTGATGTCCTAAATCAGCCTCTTAAGTTTGGCTGACACCTGGGATACCTTGCATATATATTTATATAAGAAAAAGTATGGTGATGTCAAAAAATCAGTTATTCGGTTTTTGACACATTTCAACCGTTTCAAATCGTAAGGAGTCCAGCAAGATCAAGTAAACAGAAATTTTCTTGGACTGTCCCGGGACATTCTGTCGGAAAAAAGAAAACGAAAAGTATGGGTACCGTGACGCTTCATATCGATGGAATTGAAAATCAGACCAAAACTAGTATATATATATACCGCCAAATATTCGTGCTAAATTTAAACTTCTTAAGTCAACGGACTTTCGAGATATGAGATTAAAACTCTTTTGAAATGTAACTGATTATCCACCCACCCCGAAATCCGATTGATTAAAAAGTTTGGAGTTTTAAATAACTTAATAAGTTCTTTCATCGTATTAAAGCTCAATTTTTTACGACCTCTATTCAAAAACTAAAAAGTTTAAAATGGCGAAAACTAACCTCCCCCTTTTAATTCTTCCCAAAATTTAATACCCCATGCATAGATATTTTTTAAGTAATTTTCAAAAAAATTATTTTAAAGCATACGACGCTATTAAACAAAATGTAGGCCAACACGTGAATACATCTTACTGAAATCTCTATTTCTTTCAGTTTTTTTAAAATGATTTTTTGATCATCGTGTCGTCAAATGTTGATATTCACGAAAAACTCGTCATGGAAATTTCGGACCAAATGCTATACTTTCCCTTTATAGCTACAGTTGCTATGTAGTAGCAGTAAGGATATAACGTAAAAAAAAAAAGTTATATCCCTTTAAATAGGACTAATAGTTAAATTAATTTATACAAAAAATGAATGTATTTTACATAAGATATCTTATAATATTTTTACTTCAGCGTCGTTTTATTTTTCGTACAGAATTTGTTGATAAGTCAAGTAATTTCAAATCAATAATTATCTATCCTGGATTATTACTAAATTTATTCATAAAATTGAAGTAAATCTCATAAAATACATATTAATACCTACGGAAAAGTTGCATTTTATAAAAAAAATAAATAAATATAATAAAAAAAAAAAAAAAAAAAAAAACAGTAAAATTTCTATTCCCTTAAGATATATTTAATATTTAATTTTTGCTTGGGTTAATACGTTTTAACCAAAACCGCAGTAGCACTTATATGGGGAACTTTCTTCAGTGAAAGACAAAGCAGGACTTCAGAACCATGTGGCTCATTAGTATAAATTTGTACTTTGATTTCTGTCCTGTTTAAAAAAAAAACTGTAAAGCCCGTCAGAACTCGAAACGAAGGGGTTGGTGTGGCGACCTGTAACTTCACAAGGTGGGTGTCTTCCCCCTACGGGGTTGGTATGTCCTGTTTTAAAGTTATTATTTTATGAATTAACTCTTTATATAAATTATTTGAAAAGAATTATTGAGTTAAATTTTATCAAAATTTAGTCCATTTTACCTAATAGGATGACTTTTTCAAGGCCTTAGAAAGTTGGTACAACGGGTACAACTCTACCCGTACTATTTATTTTTAAATAAATAGTTTTTTATGTCTAGCATTATCATTTCCAGCTTTTTAAAAAAGTTTTTATCGATTCATTTATTAAAAGGTAGAGTAATTTATCCATTCTCTTATCAGTTATAAGTAAAAATTCAACAGTGATTGAAGGATGAAACTTTTGTACAAAATATAGAATGAATTTCGAGAAAATTAATCATGTCTAGTATTAATACGAAATAATTAACTAAGGAATTAATAAAAAGAGTTTACAATATTGAGTTCAATTTAAATTAAACTATTTATCTACCTATGGTAATAAGTTATTCATAGAACACATAAAAAATTATCGTAATAAAGGTTTATTATTTATATATTTAATATCAGAATGACGTTCATATTTTATTTTACTTTTTTACAAAATTATTAGGGGGATTAATAAATGTACTACGTACAAAAATCTACTAAGTTATTTGGTGACTATAGTCAGCTAATACCAAACAACTGGGGAAAATATACAAAATTAACTAGGTAAAAATAAATTGTAGAATAAAATTAGAATGGAAATTATATTATTTTTTAAACATCTAGAAATATAATTTAAAAAAAAATAAATAAAAAAAATAATAAAAAATATATTTTCATATTTCTTTAATTTGGTTTAATGTTGCTAACAATTGATGCCGCAGATTAAGAAACGACAACGTTCCAAATTGCAGCATCTTAACGAACCACGCTTTTAACTTGCCCCGCTCAAATTCTTTCGACTTTAAACTGAGTGTAACTCAAGAATGACTCAACCAATCTTCATAAAATCTTCACATGCACAACTTTAAATACACTACTACAACACATGTAAATTTCAATGAAATAGGATCAAGTTATTTTGGAAATATATATATATATATTATAAGTTTAAGGAAACCCCAATTTACAATTTAAGTGATTGGTATTTTCATACTCCTCATATTTCAAAACTAAAGAAAACTCATTTTCACTCCCCCACTCCCATCTTATGACCGAAAGTAGTACCGTACTTTGTTTTTGAAAATTCAGTGAAAAATCTTATTAAAATCGAAACGTATAAATAAATACAAATTTAATTAAATTAAACTTTTATGTATGAATTTGTTGATGCGATTCTTTTTTCTATCAGTTACTTAAAATTACGTACAAATAAATAAATCAAATACTAACTGCTTAAATGAAATCTGATCAAATTGATTTCACCTTATCTAAATCATTTATAAGCCATATGTAGCCTATTTGTTTTGTTTTTGATTTTTCTAACAATTATTCTTATAGTAGACTTGATAACGATATAAAAAAAGTAGTGTATCGATTTGGATTAAAAGCTAAAATCGAATTAGTGAATTAATTTTTTTTACCGACGAATAGATAAAAAAAAAATAAATAAAAATAAAGCGAGTTATAAAAGAATTGGAGCAGTTCTAAAGTGAGTTGTGTAATCATATAAATTATTTGTACTCACTGGAAAATGTAGAATCATGACTTGAGCCAAGAGTTAACATTTACAAATACAACTATAAGTTAGACTGATCAGTCGGTGTTAATATAATACGATACAACGAACACTTCGGTGCAGTGTTAACTGTGTTAATACAGTTATTTGTTTCTTAGACCACTCTTCTGGAACCGACATTACGTAACAACAGACTATTATTAACTTAACTGAATATATATATAGCTTTTCATTTCACTCTTCATTTGTTATTTCCATATTATTAATGAAAGTAATAATTATAAACGAAGCATGTTATCGATTACATATTCATCGACATGTATCTATAATCTTCGTTCTATTTCAAATCCTATATAAATCCAAAAAAATTACAATGAAATTGTAAATTGTACGGTAAGAATATCGCAGATATCATTTCTTACGCTCAAAAAACAAAAATTTCTGTAATATAAAACTGTTTTTAACAAAACGATACTGATATCAAAAAAAGGTTAACAAACTGATACTGATATCAAAAAAGGTAAGACACTACATTTCCATTATAAAAATCTGTTATTAATTTAGAATTTTCTTTAAAAAAACATACATGATAAATATATGTAATAGACAATAGATATAGAATAACAGATAATAAACAATGTTTAAGCGTTCTATATAATAAGGAAAAAATTGGAAAATTTGTTACAAAACTCTTACCTGCCCTATTTCATTTATTAAACAACGAATAATCATAATAATTGTATTATTTCTGTAAATGTGATATGTATTACGTAAAGATGAAATAGGGCCGGTAAGAGGTTTGTAACATATTTTCCTACTTTTTTCCTTATTATATAGAAAGCTTAAACATTGTTTAATATCTATTATTGTATATCTATTGTCTATTATATATATTTAACATGTATGTTTTGTAAAGAAAATTCTAAATTAATAGCAGATATTTATAATAGAAATGTACCGTCTTACCTTTTTTGATATCAGTATTGTTTTGTTAAAAACAGTTTTATTTATATCACTGACATATTTGTTTTTAGAGCGGAAGAAATGAGATTTGCGAGGCTCTTACCGTACGGTTTACAATTTCATTGTAATTTTTTCTGGAAATCACTGCGTTTTGTTAGATTATTGTTTTATTTTTTTTATGGGTTACTAATTGTTATATTATGGATTTATTATTAAAATTTAATGACATAGAACAAAGAAATTGAAATTCACGGCCTATATTTTTTCCTGATAGCCATATCATTCACTTCATACTATATTTTTACTTTTTGGTATAATGACCTTTACGAATCGAAAATTCTAATGTAATATTGCACATATTACTTTGTAAGTGTAACCCTCGATTTTTATGGTTAAATTAGATTTTACTATTACAATTTATTTTATTTATTCCTTCTTTAATAAAACTAGTATAATATCTTATAAACTAATAATTTAATTTTTTTTTTAAGAAGTAATGGGGATTAAAAAAATTGTTTCAAATACTTTCATTTCCATAACAGCATTTACTATTAAAACAAGCTGTAGTATATTTTCTTTTAAATTTTAAAACTTCAAGTGCACCAACAAATTTTTGTACGCTACCTAGTACTTCCTTTCTCAGCTATATAGTTATGCTATATGGATAAAGACTATATTTCGAGTAAATAAGGAAAAAATGCTAATCGGGTCAAATTTTGAATATCGGTATTTTTAAATTTCTTAACGTTACATGAACCCATCTAACAAAAAAACACAATTTTAACGATACAGAATTCTGGAGGAATGTATATATGTACGTAACTACGTCGATATGCATGTTGGCCTGTTTTTTACGCTTAATATGACTAGACTGCGACAGGATGGGTCGATTAAAAAGAAATTTAGCGCGATGATATCTCTTTATAGGATAATGATGAAATGTAATTTTCTTTGTCGAAAATAAATTTGTCGACGATAATACGTAACTTTTTCTTGTACAGGTCCCGGACAAATACTTACATACTTCTAATATTTTGTTAAGAAATTTATTTTGATCGAAATTACTGTTTTCTTTTTTATCAAAAAACCCAACAAATCTTTGCAAGTTTTTCTTTTGATTTAATTATCTTTTCCTTTATTGCTTTTTTTAAAAGAAAAAACTTCATTCATGGTTTGTAAAAAAAGTAAAATTTTATAAAAAAGTGACAGACGCTTTAAAAAAATTTGTTTCTTATAATTTGTATTTTTTAAAGTTGGCGCTAAAAAAAATTCTAAAAAAAAAATAAATAAATAAAAATTCTATAACTTATTATTTTCATTTAAAAAAAAAATATGATTAGTCCTTAAAAATTGTAGCCCATTCCCTATTAATGCGCTTCGATGGTTCGATGGAAGTATGCGTCCGGTCAAAGTGAAGCCGCTCGGTTGGCTCGGCTCGTGCTTGAGAGCCTTCAGCACTTCGGTAACGCCAACGTCATATCATACTGAATACATCGGTGGTTACCATTTGATCACTGAAGTTAAGAAAGTTGGGCGCGGTTAGTATTTGGATGCGACCGCTTGGGATCACCGCGTGTTGGTTTTTTTTTATATATCTGTTTTCTTAATCCTGTTTTATATATTTTTATATTATTAATACAAATATCTCATATTATGTCGTTTCGTATTAGTAAAAATACAATAATAATCGTGCTATATATTCCAGACCAGTAGGATTAAGGTACCACGAATTGAAGACAATATGAAATTGCTTTATTAGAGACTGTTGGGTAAAGTTAACAAAAAACACACAGCTAGTATTTGCCAAAAGAAATTGGACTTTATTGAAAGTGTACCAAATGAACTTATGTTATAATTATAATCTTAAAACATAACAGGAAATTATGAAAATTAGCATGACTTAATACTACTTAATATATCAGCTGAATTAACAAATGAATAATGCTGTTAAATACAAAAATACATGAATAAACCTTTATAAATACACAGTGTAACAGAGTCGGAAAATAAGAGAGTTGTTTACAATAATTTCAGTATAGAAGGCGTTAAATCACAATATAAACACATTAAAATAAATAATAATATAAATAGAATTTATTCTAATAGTAAGTTTTCTTGAAAGTATTAAGTTACAAAGAAGCACAAAAACATAACTTCATATCCGGAGTAATTTTCTTTAGATTAATTTAAGAGAATATGAATTCAGTGCATGAATAGGTAAGAATTAATCTCGGTGATTAACAAGTTTAATTAGATTAAATGATAGAGTTGATTGCAATAAACCTTTCAAGTAAAGGTAAGTTGCTCTGAGTAACTGACGTTTGAACACGAACTTTTGATGAACAACACGAAATATAATAATAGTTATCAATAATAATAGTTATCAATAATAATATATGAAATATATCGCATATAAGTTTTATAATTCTGAAATAGTGTTTAAATTAAAAGTAGATTTGATAAGAACGATAGTTTGCATTTAATAACCCATAAAATGGGCTACACATGAACAAGGATAACATAAACGTTTAATATGAATAATAAATAATAATTTGCACTTGCCTGAATCACACACAAATATTAGCAAGAGATGAACTCGTAAAAGCAAGTACAGATGAATACATATGTAATCCTGGGCGTAGTCCGCACTGGTGTATCAGGAATATAGAGGTGTGATGTGGTTTGGTGGTAGAATGATGCGTAGAATCTCAGATGTGTAGTGACGAGTTTTGAGATTCTGCTTGAATGAGAATGTTACCACAAAGTTTGCAGGAGAGTATGGCCATAGGCGACTGCACTGGTGAGATGTTGGATCTACTCTGCCGAAGAGATGGCGAAAGAAAAAGGGGGAAACCAGATCCAGGTAGCGGACAGGAGAGAGTGTGTGTAAAAGACAAGAGATGTGTGCATGTATTAGTAAGGGGACGAAAGAATAACGGGTGTATGAAAAGGGTAGTCAGAAATAACTCGATAGAAGAATGGACGCGGTCACTAAGGATGACGGTGGGAGGGTCGAACACAAGAACAAATAATAAAAACAGGTAGTTTTGACAGGCACAAAAATTCGAAACAAAGCGAAATTTAACATTCCAGTAATATGACAACGGGACCCACCCTAGCATGGAATTCGTAGAAAATAACGGAAACTTTACGCTAAAATGGCGTAAACAGAGACGTTAGTAATTTCTACAAGAGAAATACCCCGCTATGGTTCTTGCCAGTGTATATACAAGATTGGCTCTCTCCCGTGGAAAAATAAAAGAGAAACCAGCAGTAATCATCCAATAGGAATTTTTATCAACCGTCAGTGACTGTGAAGAATATACTAAAATTTATACTGACTGTTCAAAAACCGAACGCGATGTTGGGTACTCCATATATGTAAATGGAGAAGCCGATTCATGGAAACTGCCAGAAATGGCAAGTGTTTATGCGGCAGAACCTTTCGCTATACATCAAGCTCTTCGCTACTCTAAACATTTCTGCGAAGAGAGAGTGCTTATACGATCCGATTCGTTAAGTGCAATTACTGCAATTCGAAACAAGAAATTAAGGACGTTCTTATCGCCAACATCTTGTCCATCTTGTACGTTTTAAATGGACAAGGACAGCGATGAATATTTATATGGACTTCAGGGCATACTGGTATTACAGGAAACGAAAGCGTACACGAAGCTGCCAGAAAGGCAACAGTTTGTGATAACTAGGGTAGAATTCCTGTACGAGCGGTCATTTTTAAAATCGTCTAATACAATAAGAAACTGGTGGAGTAATGATTGGAGAAGATTAAAACCAAACTAAACGCAGTTAAAACTTCTCCATATAAAAGGAAGCGTGACGTGAAGTTGACTCGCCGAGAAGAGGTGGCGGTGACCAGTCTTCGAATCAGTCACACGCGAATAACAAATTCATATTTGTTAACCGACGATGAAAGACTGGTGTGCGGTGTTTGAAATAAAGCACTTACAGTAAGCATCTAATGGAAAAGTGTACCATATATGAGGACTTCAGAAAGAGGTTCGGACTAATAAATAATATTGCTGCTGATTTGGAATGTGGAAAGGAAGAAAAATTAGTTACATACCTACACGCCAGTGCATTATTGACAAGTCTACAAGTAAATTTTAGTTAAGAAATCTCTAAGGGATGTAGTTCAATTTTATGTATAATAAAATATGAAAAAAGTGGAGTCTTGAAGCGTGGCACGTATAGGACAGGGAGACCAACCCTCTTGCCTAGGGCGCCAGGGCTCGCTTCCATGCAAGAGTTGGGGAGTCGGGGCGTATCCGATAATGGCATCGGGGTCCCTCGAGATTTGACGGAGGGCACGAGGCAAAGGGTATGCGCAAGGCATACCTGGAACCAGGTAGGTCAGGATCGGGAAGAGCAGCCTCCTCGCCGAGGGGTTCTTTTGGCCGTCCTGAAAAGGTAGTCGAATTACGCTTATGACGAGGGGACTTAACCCCGATGGGTTTATTCCTACAGAACAATTTAAGGGGTGGAGGGGGGTAGTCAACTGCCACGGCATCCTGCGGCAACTTATGTAATGCTGAATGGCATTGCCGGTTGTCCCGGGGGTGCTTAAGGGAGGAATATTGTGAGGCCGCTCTTGTTCTTTTACAATTTTGTATTCTATTTATTTATTTATTTTTAATTATTAGGATCCTTTACACCCTGTAAGTGTATATGTGTGCCTAAATGTTTTGTGTTTTAAATAAAATGTAAGGGCCATTTACACCCTTACATATGAGGTACCTGATGGTGATTTGAACGCCTTTTAAAGAATACGACGAGGGCTAATGACCTTTGAAGTCGATGGCCGTATAACACAAAAAAAATAATAATAAAAATTATCTTATTTTTAAAAATTTAAAATTTTTAATCAGTTTCACAGCTTTGTTTATTGTTCTCAGTATACTATAGAAAACTTTTCTATATTTTCAAAGAAATTAATTTAATCTGATACTTTTTTCAAATTACAATTTATTTAAAATTTTACACGCACTAATAGAAGGGATTAAGAAAAAAATTTCTGGTTTTTTTAATCTATGACTATACGTACGGTAACAAATTACCTTGCTGCAACACAAGAAAATACCTAGGTTTGACTGTAAAAAAATTATTTGTAATTGTTGTAAAAAAAAATCATTTTATATAACCAAAATAGTCTGTTTACGCACGCGCGCGCACACACAGACATACATATATATATGAATATACTATATATATATATTCATATATATATGAATACACTGTTACACTATCCTGGTGCTCTTTAAGCAGGTATAGGTACATTAGCAGGTTACCCGATTTTCTAGAAAACAATATTAAAATATTGCATACAGTTATTTGTTATAAATGAATTATTACTGCTAAGCAATTTATTGTATCTAAGATCTATAATTATTATTTGTAACTGTAATTGATATGTAAAATTTTTTTTTCGCTGATATTTTTTTATAAAAAATCATTATTTCATGTTATGTTACAATTATCATGTTATTATACAGCTTCTTAAATCATCTTACTTAGCATGTTACATATTTATATTTATATTGTTAAACTTGTCAAGATACAAATAGAGATTATTGAAATTATCTCATTTAAATTTATAAAGGAAAATCCTTGGGGTTTTGACCGGCAGTTATGTTTACTCTCATGTTCTCACCATTTATTGTAAACAAATTATATAACTCTTTCTTCTTTCTTATGTAAGATGTGTATGTTAATCTAGTTCTACAGCTGTTTTATAATAAGAAATATCTATTGTAAAAATATACTTCTTTTTATGAATTTATTAAAACTTTTTAGTCTAACACAAAATGTTATGGTAAACAATGCAGTTAAAGATGTAAAACTAATAAGTTCTTAAATCTATTAATTCACTTCTTATAAAATGTTAAAGTAAATGTGTATAAAAGGACTTCAATCATATTATAAAATGTAATTTAAACTGTGAATACATAATAATAATAATAATTATAATAATAATAATAATAATAATAATAATAATAATAATAATAATAATAATAATAATAATAATAATAATAATAATAATAATAATAATAATAATAATAATAATAATAATAATAATAATAATAATAATAATAATAATAATAATAATAATAATAATAACAACTTTTCCTTATTTTTGTTATAGATGAGTCTGAGAAATGCCATCTACGCACCCCCTCCCACCGCCATAAATGGGGGAGTGTTGGACTTGCACAGGTTCGGCTAGATGTTATTAAGAGCTTATCTGTACCCGCACCCTACCGACTAAAACTCCTATCTCACCATTTCTCCTCCTCCGGGGCCGGTCCTGCATAATAATAATAATAATAATAATAATAATAATAATAATAACCTAACGATATGAAAGTTACTAATTCTATAAAATATAAAATAAATAAAATGAATTTAGTTCTATTACAATAAAAATATAACTAATCACAATAAACAGTATTTATTTGAAAGTATTATTGAACCAGCGGCATATGCGTCAAATACTGAAAGGTGCATTAAGGCACGTGTTCGAACATTTTTTTTATGTGTGTATGTATACACATATATGTATATATGTTTATGCAGATATTGTATATATGTATATATGCTTATATTTATATTAGCCTATGAGATTTTAGCCTATGATACTCCTGGTAATATAAGAATTCCAAGGAGGTTTCATACATCTAAATCGGTTCAGTCGTTGAGCTGCTACGGTACAAACATATATACATACATACATACATGCACTTTAAATACATTACTTTTTGGGCAGTCATGTAAAAAAGTTTAAAAAATCGGTAATTTTTTAAACCCCCCTATCTTCAAAATTATCTTCAAGAAAATTATTTAATTTTTCTACTTTTAATATATTAATGGACGAAACTAAAAAATATTCAAACGAAAAATGTACAACCAATAAAAAGTTACCTAAGATTTATTTTTTGGTGGTGGGGTGTGAATTACTATAAAATATTATTAAAAGTTTATTTTTTAAAATTTCAATGTTATTATAAGTTGAAATAAACCAAAATAAGTTTTAATAAAAATAAAAAATACAAACAGATAGTTTTAAACTTTAATCGATTTTT
The DNA here is from genome assembly GCF_047948215.1 of Lycorma delicatula. NCBI lineage: Eukaryota > Metazoa > Arthropoda > Insecta > Hemiptera > Fulgoridae > Lycorma > Lycorma delicatula. Next base: position 38,122,147 of record NC_134457.1, on the reverse strand, counting down.
CAGGTATTATCCTTAAGTATTTTTTTTTGGTAACATGAATTTGTACAACATGTAGGAAGACAAAAAATGTCAGTAAAAAAATATACAAAAAAAAATAACTTTTTTCGATTTTTAGGGAAGAGAGTTTGGGGTAAAATCTTTTTTTCTTAAATGTTAAGATAAGCGTACATGCATGTACTGTGCTTAATATAAAGTGGGGTTATATTTGCAACACTTTAAGAAAATTGACCCTAAAGAAATTACTCATTCCATCCTCTAGAGATATTGATCCTAAAAGTTTACCAACAAATTGCCTCGTATACATGAGATTCTGCACAAAATTTTTTTTTTTTTTTTTTTTTTTTTTTTTTTTTTTAAAGTTATCAAATTTCAATCACACCAACATACGTACGAACATTATCCCCAAATTTTCTTTTTTCATTTTTTTGATCCCTGTGGTTTCCTGGGTCATGAAACGTCGAAAAATGAAAAAAACCATACCCTATTTTTCGACCGATTACCATACCTTCTTGCAGCGTCACTCAAAAAATTATACCATAAAAGTAAAAACAACATCCACCTCCAACCAAATCAAATAACAGAACTGTTTTCGTAAAACCTACCACAGTACTTCGGCTTATAAGAGGAAGTATTATTATACTTGCGTTTCTATTTCCAATAAATTATTTAACATTTAAAAAATCTTCCCATCATTACTCTCTTGATGAACTTTTGAATAATATTAAATAAACAATTTTTTTTTAAATTCTTGCATTTCTGCAACCTGTTCAACGTGTACAGAAATTTGGTCAAATAAAGCGTACATTCCTAATTGCGATTTATTTGATAATTATTTTTTTAATAATTGTATTCATTTATTTACAATAATATTATTTAATGAGTTTGTATTTTAAATAATCAATATGAAGTTTAATCACATCAATTTTTTTATTTTATAATTATTTATGTATTTTATATTGCTCTTCTGATCAATTTTTTTACCATGCTTTCCCCTGGTCGATCCAGGAAAATTCTGGAGAAGTCTTTTTTGTTTGTGTAACTACACATATCAGAAGTACATATTCTAGTAGCATATTTATCCATTCCATGATGTATATAATGTATTTTTTAACCGATAAGATTAAAATAATTGTTTGTTTATTTTAATATTGAATTTATTTAATAACCTGCCACTGCGGATGGGCTAACATTCTGTCGAATGCGTGAATAAATACTATTTTTTAACCTTAAAATAATACCTGTTCATTCATATAAAACATATTCAAAAAGTTTTTATTAATTGTTAATAAACTGTTTTTTTTTTTTTGATAGATTAATACAAATTTTTAAAACAATACCTTTAATGTTTTTCGTGAAAATAATTTGAATATTTGAATGAAATAAGGTTAAATATCAATTATATTAGCACACCGTATAAATCCGTTAATAATTAATGGGATGATAAAAAATACTAAAATATCTTCTATTATTGTGTAATTTAAACCGAACAAAATTATATGTATACATATTCTTTGCTCTTGTGTAATTGAGTTTTTTTGAGTGCGTAATTTAAACCGTACAACTATATATATATATATATATATATATAATTTTTAATTTGTTTGATGAATTGAATTTATTAATTCCCACAGAAGCTTTGAAATTTGTAGTTAACTTGTGAATGTGGAGATAAAGTTTTTTAAAGTATGAAAAAAGCCACAATTGACCGGAATTCGAACCTGAGATCTTGGGATGAAAGACCGAGACACTACCACTCCGCCAAGGAAATCTGATTTTATTTAAAAAAATGTTTAAATCTTCTACGTAAATAAGATTACTTTTGGGATATTATAGATATTTCCTATGTAGATTAGAAACATAAATTATCGAAAAATATACGATACATATATATATATATATAAACAGTATATCGTACATAAGAGTAAGAAAATACGGATTTATAAAAAGTGTTCTATTTCCTCAGTCTGTTATAAATTATCATGAAGTTTGTTCATGAAAATATAATTCACGTAAGACAGAACGGTATTCTGTCTTACGTTACTGAATAAACATACTTAAATAAATATTAAATTTTTTGGAGATATTTGAGCAAAAAATTAAATAAAAATATTTTTTTCATTTTCTGTATGATATAAATTGAAAATTTTCCCTCTTATTGTTTTAGAACAACAGCAGCAACAGCAAGAACAACAAATATATTTTGCCATAAGGGTTTTCCTGTAGTAGGTTTCAAGAATTGTTTACCCGAAATTTAACGGCATTCTATTATCAACTGGATATTCATAAGTTATAACAATATCAAATTGCAGAACCTCAAGAAAAGAATAACTGTTAACCCTAGCCATGATTTTAAGTTCGTCAGCATATAATAATGCTAATATTTACAATATTAATATATTGGTAAACCGACTTTTCGAATACTTCGGCAACGACATTGATAACAGAAATCGGACGTCAGTTATCTGAAGATGGAGGATGACCCTCTTTGGCACTGGCGAAACAAGCACAGATTCCAGTCAGTTGGGAAGAATATCAGACCGCTGAAATTGTATATCCAGCATAGAACCAGAGTAATTAAACTATAGATGCCCTTAATAATAAATAGTAGGAATCTTTCAATACCAGCTGCAGTATGGGAAGTCTGCAACATCTTCAGTCATTATAATTGAAATATCAACTGTAGCGTCATCGATGAACGAACGACTCAAAATCCATTCTCCAAACATCTGCTAGACAATATTTGTAAATCGATTGAAAATGCCAAATGCTTCCCCAATATTTCACATAGATCTACGTCAATAGTAATCCGATTATAAAATTTAAGCGGAAGAACTCCACCAGAGTCCTTCAACGCAGATTTACGTAACAAAATAAGTTTCACAGCCTTCTCATGAGGTCGTCCTGAACCATCCTGGCCCTTTTTAATATATAATTTCTATGCAGAATTTTAGTCTTTTTCCGAAATTTCGAAAATTTACGATAATAGATCAGGCGGTCATTTTTTAGAAGTTTTTGCTGTGAAAAATCTGCTTTTTCTTTAGACAATTAATTAGGCTAAACGAAAACTATATAGAAAACCCTTTCGATTTGGGTCAACGTAAAGGAATATGCTTTCGTAAACAAGAAGAAAGGATATTATTAAAAGCAGAAGCAGTCACATTATCAGCAGATGATTGATAAACATTACTCCAATCAGCTTGATTTATCGAGTGGTACAGATCAAGATAATCGCCTTTACTACAGTTTAATAAATTAACTACACTATCACAAAAAGTAAAATTTCACCAACAAAAATGTTAATTAAGAGTTAATTATGCAGCAGATCTGGAGAAACAAGCAGGTAAGCCTCCAACTGGACATCGACATTATTATTACACAAAACGAGATCTAAGATGGATGAACCTCCTACAGGTAAACGAAAATTATACTGATCTATGATAAGGTTATCTATAAAATTAAACAATATATGAGCCTTCTTCTTTGTGTAAAAGTGGGATCCCATTTCTTAAATTTTTGCTAACCCATTTTATATTTTGGGCATTAACATCCCCAGTGACAACATCATAAGAACTAATTTCGATTTTATAGACTAAAGTATCAAAACATAGATATGATTTCAGGCTTAATATCAGGACCGAAGTAGTGGTTCGCAATAAGAAGATTAATGCATCCACACAAACGTACTTTCACTCAGACGCATTCAAAGGCTTCTAATTCAGGGGCTTAAAGGAAGCACATATGGAGTGCACTGCAAGAGCCACTCCACCACCATACTTTTTGTCTGATCAAAAGATGTTGCTATCAGCCCTTTAAACATTGAAGTGGTTTGGAAAATAATCAGAATTATAAGAAGAATCATTAAATTCTAATTCCATGACAGTAATATCATCATACTGACTCACAGCAACAGAAAAAAAATTCATCCTCCTTAGTTCGAAGACCCCTAATGTTCTGATAAAATATCCTCATATTATTTATCTTCACATCAATTAGAAAATTACTGTCTTCCTTCTTGGACTTAATTTTAACAGAAGATACAGATGTCTGCTCAAATCTTAATGAGGCATAGAACGGCAAAATTAAAACATGAGAAAATCAGAAAACCTTCTCAAAGTGCTTATCTGGAACAAGATGAAAAGAACTACTTCTTTTAGGGTTTTCAGATTAATACACACAAAATCAATACCTATTGATTCCCTCACCAGATTTCCAACGACATCAGATGATATGTAGAAGGATCGGATCTAGTAACAAAAACTGTTCTATTTTTGGGTCTTCCTAGCTTTTGGTGTTATTAAGCATTTCCAAAAACACCTTTTTTATTATTCACCTTTGCCGTTCTACCTTCAATAACTTTCCTCCTCAATTTTCTACTTCCTTTAATTACTCTCCATAGAAATAGATGGAATCGGATTACCATTAATTAGGTGTGCAGGTTCAATATCAACAGGAGAAAGCTTAACTTAGACTAATGGTCAGAAGACTGTTCCAAATTAGTAATTACCCTGATTTTTGAAGACTTTGAACGGACGTCAAGACTTTGAGTTGTTACTCAACGACAAAGGAGAAATATAATGTTCATTTATCAGAGCCATATTCAATCTATCCCCCAACATTTTATTCTCCTTTCGCAACTCATTGATCTAGGAATTCATATTAGTAACACAGTCTAATAATACATTAACTTTGCTACTCAAAATTTCAAATATGTTAAACAATCTATCGAAAAGAAATCTACAATGACAATCACGGACACACCGAGACAATTCCCTACCTTTGGCAGTTTCAACCATATCTTTCTGAACTGCAAAGATAGAAGAGTCAAAAGAAGAACAAGTAATAGAAGAGACAATCTCTGAAGCCAAAAAAACTCCAACATGAGATGTTTCCTCACAAATAACTACCCGCCAATAGGTGTATTGTCATTTCTAGGATCTTTCTACATCTATTATAACGGTACGTACTAAGCCCTTCCTGTTCAAAAATGTTTAACTTCTTATTTAGAAAAAAAGTTTGATTCAATATGACAGATTGAAAATTGTGGACAAAAATTTTAAACACAATATAAAATAGTAATTTTGTTATTATATAGATCACATTTGATTACATTCCTAATATCACTCAGTTTTGAAATATGAAGCCATTTCCATATTTAAATATCATCCTATATATATATATATATAAAGAAAGAAAATATTGTGTACATATATGTGTGTGTGTACAGTATTTTCTTACAATGTATACTGTATAGTAATAAGTACGTAAACGGGAAATAATAGTGTACATATTAGGAAAATATAAGAAAATGTTAAAATATTTTGATTTAGTAATTATCAATAACAATTATTGAATATAATACAATAAAAACAAAATTCTGATTAATGTTGATACTTTTTTCAAATATCTAATTGGTATAATATGACTTTTCCCCTTCCGAGATGAAGCAGCACATGTACTGAATAGTTAAATAATTGAGAGAGTATTTTTTTTACATTATTTGTCTTATTTTATCTTAAGGCTGAGAAACGTAGGTGGTTACAAATAAAACACCTGATCGGTTCAAAGATAACCGATCCGAGTTGATCTCTGCGTATTTTGTAGTTCACTGCACGATTATTTTTACGCGTGGATGCAGTGAAGCCGTGGTATATAATATTTAATGTCATTCTGTATTTCGTTGAATTTGGCGTGCTGATATACACTAGGATATTTTTAACCTCGGCGACAAAGGCAGTGGGAAACCGCATCCTCCTTACTCTTGCTATCATTTTTGAAATGTATTGCTTTGTTATTCATGAGAGAATGTCTATGCTGATTTTGGGAGCGGCTCGATTTCATGTCAAATCGTTGTAGTCATGGCAACAAACTGGATATGGACATAATCAGTTCAATAGAAATTCCAGTCAATAAAAATATTTTCTCTGCTAAAGCGCTTACTCCGTTAACCGGATTCGACTGTATTACCTTTAAACAACGAATATTTTCTTTTAATTAAACGATTCCGGGTAGTTTATATAATAGCAAATCTATTATTTCATTATAAATTATATGATATATTTTATACGTAATAAAGAGTCCTATATATTCCATATTAAAAAACAGAATGATGGAATTAGCACCGTCTGTACAGAATTGTTTTTTTACTGACAAATAAACAAGATTGCTAGAATCTATAGCTTTATATAAATACTATAACACCTACAAGCAATTTTACTATAAATTTACAACAAAAGGATCCCAGCGTCTTGATAAATAATTGATTAATAATTACCTAATTTATACTTTTTTCCTTTTTTCAATTTACCGACTGTGAATCTAATTTAATACCGAGGTAAATAAAATTAAATTTAGATGTTAATAAAATCGGAAAATCGTAACGTAAAAGCAAATATCTCTTTTTAAAATTTAAATATTAACATTAAATTAAAGAAAATGAATAATATCTGATCTAAAAATTAAATTTAAAAATATGACATTTAATTTCCCAGCTATAGTTCTATTGCCGCAGCTCCATCATAGCTTCTACAAAGGAAAAGCATAGCGATAGGCCAAATATCAATGTTTTAAAAGCCCCTTAGTTCAAAAGCAAAACAAAAGCTATAGACATTTTCGGAAGATGTATGTACGTATATGTGTTGGACTGTGTTTTAATTAATATCTCCTAACTGGCTCAATATAAATCCTTCAAAAATACTCAGAAAACTGATATATAAATGGAGTATTGATGTAAATAAATTTTGGACAAAATTGAAAAAGGAAGAAGGGTAATTTTTGCCATCACTACCTTCTTTTTGTCATCTTTTTTTGTTTTAACTGAGTAACACAGTTCATAGCAGCGCAATCACACGCCAGTTTCGTATTACTGTTAGTCAAGAAAAGGAACATCGTTTCTTGCCTAATTAAAACATTATTAATTAAAAGCTCGCTCTTTACTAATTTTAATGCTGGGTGCAGAAGCTTTTTCCCATGATGCTAGTGTTTTCGATGGTAGCATTCTAAAATTTAATCCTGTCTCATCTGATTTACATACTTGTTCTGTCCGCAGATTTTCTGACTGAATTAAAGCAGAAATTTCAATGATAAAATTAGTAGCGTTGTCAGTATCGGCAGATAATTTTTCCCCTGACACAGCCGTGACAATTTTTAAATTTCTCCAGCCCGCCTTTACTGGCAGAAAATATGTCTGGACTGTTCAATTTTTTGTTAAGTTGAATAGCCTTTATTTACAAAATAGGGCCAGATACTTGTAACCCAAATATTTTCTGTTGCCTGAACCACAAGGAAACGGCGTCATCTAAAGCATCCTGGACAGGCATCTTCAGCGTAGATCGTTTATTTAAAAATTTTTCGGGCACTTTTGAACAGTATTCTTCAATTTCTTTATGTTCTGTTTCCAATCGCCGACGATTGTTTTTCCGACACCAAACTCATAAGGAATTTTTAAATCGATTCTCCGGCATTAAGTCTAAATTACTTCTAATTGTTTGTCCATTGATACTACCACCCGTTTACGTTTTGCATTAGTAATATTTTTCCTACAGGAAGCCATTACAACAAAACAGCATTATATACAATTATCACATTACAGTAACAATATAACACAATAACCGTAATACAGTACACACAACTAGGCCGGTTTGTCTAATTGGTAGCCTGGGGAAACTTATTGAAGTTATTCTGGCAAACAGGCTCAGGAGGAGTTAGAGAGAACTGGGGGGTTCTCGGACAAGCAACATAGCTTCCGGAAAGGAAGAAGCGCAGTGGATGATGTTAAAAAAGCGACAGAGGTGGTGGAGACGGCGGCCAGGGGGTCTAGAAATGTGGGAAAGATCCCCCTAGTTGTTTTCCTAGATGTCCCTAATGCATTCAATGCGGTGAGGTGGGAAGCCATATTGCGGCATTTGGAGGAACGAGGCATTTCACCTTACTTGTTGAGGATGATGCAGTTGTACCTCAGTGGAAGGAACTTGAGTATCACGTCTGAGGAGTGGGAGAAGGTCCGTCGTGCCCATGCAGCATGGGATGCCGCAGGGGTCAATCTTGGGGCCCATCTTGTGAAATGTGGCGTACGACGACCTCCTTCGGCAGGAGTGGCCGCCGGAAGTACAATTAATGGCATAACCGATGATTTGGCGGTAGTAGTGGCGACGAAGGAGTCGGAGAAGGTGATGAGGATAGCTACGAGGACCATTGAGAAGATAAGTCTTCAGACGCAGGAGCTGCAAATGTCACCTAAGAAAACTGAAATTATAGCAATGACGGGGAGGCGGCGAAACCCCCTTTTGCTGTCCAAGTCGATGAAGAAATGATCTCCCCGAAGGAAACGGCAAAATACTTGGGAGTGTGGCTCCATAGGTCAAGGGGTTTCTCACATCACGTGCAGCAAGTGGTCATGAAGGCGGAAAGGATGTCCTCGGCATTACTGAGGCTTATGGTCAATGCCGGGATCCTAGGACATTCAAGCGCAGAATGCTGGTGTCTACCGTGGTATCGATGACATTGTATGCGGCACCGGAATGGTGGGAGGCCTTTGGAGTGGTGAGAAATGCCCGGATATTTAATGGCTATATAGGAGGCTGGCGATAAGGGTGGCGCAGCTCTTACCGGACGGTATTATTGGATGCCTCACTGGTGGTGGCTGGTGTACCGCCGTTGGACCTGCTAGCCAAACAGAGAAGGGATAGAGCCACAGATGGTAGTGAGGAGGCGAGGGGCCGCATGGTGGCTGACTGGCAGGAGAGGTGGCTGGCGGAGTGCGAAGGAGGAGCACTGGACCTACACCTTGATCTCAAAGATGGGTTCCTGGGTCAGTAGACTGCATGGAGAGGTGGACTTCTGGACGGCTCAGTGGTTGTCGGGTCATTGGTCGTTCGAGGTCTACCTCTGTAGGATCGGAAAGAGGCGCACAGAACTGTGCCAGTATTGCGACGACGTGAATACGGTGGAGTACACCTTCTTTTTTTCTGCCACAGATGGAGACAGGAGATACCACGTGGCGATTTAAAGTCGCCGGGGGGAGTTATGCGGTTGATGCTCTCTTCCGATGAGGGATGAACTGCGTGAGCCCGATTAAAAGGGTGCTACAGCAGAAACTAATGGAGGAGGACCCCGAGGCGGACAACGGAGATGTCGGTTGAGGACAGCGATGGGCGCCAGCTTTCGGGAGCGAGTGGCGGGGGTGCCTCGGCATTGTCGTCACCAGTGGCTCCTGCGGGTCGCGTTCCTGTTGTCTGAGACCGGTATAGCTATAGTGTAAATTCTGAGCCGTATTTATTATTAATTGTAAATATTGAGTGTAAATATTGTCTGAATGTATTATGTAAATGTTGGTGTGAATGAGAAGTGTGCCTGTGACGCAGGTGGTGCTGATGTTATGCCGTTACGTCAATTTCAGCACCACCCAGCGTGAGGGAGTGGGTGTTTAGTGGATCTCACCGCATAGGCGGTGAACCCCACTCACCCAGTATGTGCAGGTTGCTGGGCGTTTGGTTCAGGCAAATTTTTCCACTTCCTACGGAAAAAAGTACATACAAGTAAACAATAGAACACACTACAGTTACTACACTGTATTACAGTACAGCAGATACACTCTCGCAGAATATAAACCGATCTTTACGCGTATATTTGATGATGACAGAAACTAAAGAAAATTTATTGTTCTGTTTTACTTCCACACGCTGTAAATACGCAATAATAGTTACTACGCAATAGTAATCACGTACAACGAATAATATTCAGTAATAGGCTATAATAAAATTTGTAAATGAGGTAAACGGTAAGTCGGTTATTATTTTTTTTTTTTTTACTGTATTCATAATTTTTGTACTTGGTGCTAATTATGAATTAATTTATTAATTTCTAGCAAAGTTAAAGATGCCATGCCTGAGCGGGATTCGAACCCGTAACCGCCAAATGAAAGGTGGAGAAGCTACTCGACCACGGCGGCCGGTCACCTCGGTTAAGAGAGGCTAGGTTAAGGGGCCTTACCGTATTTAATGATAATATTCGCAACTTTTATTTTCATTTATTTAACTTCAAAGCATTAAATATTGTTTGATTTCTGCGTTCGTAAAAGCCGACTGAAATAATATTAATTTTTTTTTACAATTAAATATACATGTATTATATATTATACTTAACAACTTCATTTTACTACGTTATTTCCAATTCCAGGGGCAACATCGGAAATGTTTCGTAATCGGCTTTTTTATGTAATTTGAAATATTTGCTTTAGACGTACTATATATATATATAATATATATATATTTTAAATAAATATTTAACTTTTTTAATAACTTATTTTAATGATAAATGTGGATTGAACGGTTAACTATATTTACTTACATGATGTAAGGTAAACCATGTGATGGTTCATAATACCTGGAATATTTTGGGAAGTAGTATTCTGAAAATTGAAGCGTATGATGTCAGTATAAAAAGTTAATAATCTTTAACTTTAAAAGCAATGAAAACTTACATTTAAGAAACCAGTTTTAGCAGACCACCGAAGTTAAATGACTTTTTTGCAGTTTCTATTCACGCTATTTGTATCTATATTTCACAGAGTGTATAACGAAGTTCTCCCGGCACTTTCATAACCTATTCTACTTGTGAAAGTTATAGAAAAAGTTCATAAAAATATGTAATTCTAAAATGCTTCGTTTGCGAGTTATTACGAGTGAAATATTTCGCTCGGATTTCAGCTACCCCGGTATTTGGGACGTTAATTAAGGGGCAAAGTTAGTGACTAGTTATGGTTTTCGACTTGAAAAAACGAATAAAATGGGTTCCAGAATCGTATCTGCAGTAAGTTTTGAGAAATCTGGGGTAAATCCAATAAATTGGAATAAAAAACCAACGTACATATTTATTTCTAAAAAAATATTGATATAGTCCGACTTTTCTTCAAAATCGACGACCTCTCTCATTACAACTGTTTTTAACCGGTTTTGTAGAATCAATCCTTCTAGTACAAAACTAAAGGGTGATATTTTAGTCCTGTTACCCAATGTCTGGTAACTTTTTTCTAAGAAAGGGAAATTTTGTTTTGTGACACGAAGTTGGTAGCGCTACTTAACCGGTATAGATACGGCAGTGTGAGTTGCTTCTCCTTGAGCTGTATAAACTTCTATGCCGTTTCCGGTCATGTTACGAACAGAATGTCTTTTACCATAGAACAACGAGTTTTCATTCTTGAACAATATTTTTCTACGAAATCGTACGCGAGTGTAAAAGAATTTTTTTTTCCTCCGCCAGAAAAAATGTCAATTTCTAGGCTAGCAAACGATTTCGAGAGACAGGTAGTGTTTGCGACAGAAAACGTAGTGGTCGACCGACTCGCTTGACAGATGACGTTTTAGACAATGTGAAAACAAGATTGCTCAATTCTCCACGGAAAAGTTTACGAAAACTTTTCACGCAAGTCGGTTTGTCATATTCGAGTGTTCAGAAAGCTGCTAAAAAATTAAAATTGTATCCGTATCGCGTACGATTAGTCCAAGAGCTTCAGCCTCCAGATTTAAAAAAGCGATTGCAATATTGCTGTTGGTTTAGGTCTCTCGTAAATGATAACGGAATCGAATTTTTAAACACAGTGTTCTTTAGCGATGAAGCTTGGATCTATCTCGATGGTTACGTGAACACTCAAAACTGTCGAATTTGGGCGGTTGAAAATCTTAACGCTTAACAAGACAAATCTTTGCATCCTGAAAAAATTGGTGTGTGGTGTGCGATATCTCGTCATCGTATAGTCGGACGCATATTCTTCGAACAGACAGTAAATGGTGAAGTATACAGGATTATTGTGCGCCAATTTGTGTTCCCTCCTGGAATCTCAAGACCGGTATCGTTGGTTTCAGCAAGACGGCGCTACATGCCACACGTCTCGAGAACCATGGATTTTCTGCAAGAGTTCTTTGATGATCGAATAATAAGCAAAGGCTTATGGCCTCCAAGGTTCCCAGACCTCACATCTCCTGACTACTTTTTGTGGGCTATATTAAGTACAAAGCTTCAAAAACAATCCTCACACTATTGATGAACGTAAAGTCAATATTACAGACTTAATCATGAATATTTCCAATGCAACTCTTAAAAAGGTTTCTGCTAATATGCTGAAAAGAGTCCGTGCGTGTATAACCGCAAGGGGTGGGCATTTTGAGCATATTCTTTAACAGTTATGTAAGTAATAGCTTTTTATTAAATCTCTTTTGTAAGTAACAAATGCATTTTTTTATTCCCCTAAATTTCCCTTTCTTAAATTACATTTAAAATTGGGTAACAGGACTAAAAAATCACTTTGTATTAAACTATTTTAGTTTAGTAATGGTAAACTATTACCCCAGATTTCAAGATTTTAATTTAAACTGAACCTAAGATCTCAAATGAAATAGAACACACACACACACACACACACACACACACACACACACACACACACACACACACACACACACACACACACACACACACACACACACACACACACACACACACACACACACACACACACACACAGCGCGCGCACACACAAAGTTAAAAACTAATTTTTTAGGCTTGACATTTTGCAGACGCTACAAAAATTTGTAGTAATTATGACGTAATTATTATAATTACGTCATAACGTGTAGTTACACCATGAATAAATAAATAATAAATTCATATTGATGTAATTATCACTATACGTCACCTAAAATTAAAAATAATAAATGCATTTATGTAACAGATATTTTTCTTGCTTCACGCTCTCTCCATCTGAAATGCGTATTGGTACGTAAATATTTTATTATGTTAACTCAAACTATTCCAATTTCCTGGTTTTTTTTAGCTACTCGTTTCATTAATTACTGAAGGATTAGAAACTTTAAAAATGGTTAAATTTTTACTTCCTTATACTTCGCACAAAGAAGTATTATAATCGTGAAAATTTATGTTTTCAGATTTCAACCGAAATATCCATTTTCACCATCCCTGAATCCAGTTTGACTAGTTTCGGCGTCTGAAACTAGTAGAAATGTCGTCTTCGTGACGTGTGTATGTACGTACAAAAATCACACCGAAACTATGCGTATGTATCTCGAATAACTCAAAAACGCTTAGCAGCAGTAGAATGTTGAAATTTTGGATTTAGGACTATTGTAACATCTAGATGTGGACCTCTCCTTTTGATTGCAATCGATTGGACCAAAATTGTCCAAAAAACCCAAAATCTAAAAAATTTGGATTTTGAACTTTTTCTTAACTGCATTAACCCCCATTGAGATCTTTTGAAGGATATCATAAGCGGTACTTATTTTCATTGGTTCCAGAGTTATACCCAAATAAAATTTTAATTAATGAAATATTTGGATCTTACAAGGGGAAGGCACATCAGTTGGAATCTTTATTTCCTTATTTTTTATTTTATTTATTTATTTTTTTTAATCTAAATATATTGATTTATTAATAATTATTAACCTGTGATTGTAAAAAAACGTTTTACAATAAATAATAATTCAATAATAACAATAAAAAATAAAAAAAACGAAAAAATGAGAAGTTATTAGTGAAATAAAATTTTATGTACTTTTAATAATGTATATATGTAATTGATAAGCGCACAAGTAAGTCATGCAGTGTTTACATCAGATTTTTTTATCGGAAGTAAATAACTCAAAAATATTAAAAAGTAACTGAGATTATAATCCTATATATTTTTGCAAGTAATTTTGAAGTTCGATTAATTTCTTCATAATACGTAAAAATATCAATAATCAATAAGTTTTCTTTAAATTTTACATCTGTAATTAATTTTTTTTAAATTGGAGAAAGCTAAAGAAAAGTATCTTTTAACTACTTTTTAACATTACTCGTTTTTACACCCGTGTAAATCGCGGACAAAAAAATCTTAATATATTTTCTATGAAAAGCCTAATACTTATACTTTTCCCATTATTCTTGTGTAATTTTAAGCCTTTTTTAACTGAGTACAAAGTATGATTATCAGCTAAGAAAATCTCCACTGAATATTTTGTATTTCACTACTTTAGATGTTCCCTGTTCTCTACGATTCATCTGTGCATATGTGTGTGTGTGCGCGCGCGCGTAATATGAGTGTGTATACTGTTCTTTATTTAGCTATATCTCAATGAACTATATCTGAGGAACGATTTAACGTATGATGAGGTAGTTTATGCATTAAGAAAAACGTTGTAGAACTCAACTACCAAAAATATGCAAATTAAACTGTAGTAGTGGAATAAACAACACAGGAAAGATTAATAATTAACATCTTAAGGAAATACTAATTAATATCTAAAAAAGGTCAGGAATGAGTTGCATAAATTTCGTCGAAAGCTGGAAACCCCTGGCTACCGAGGGCTTTGTTCTCGGACTTTTCGCTCTGCTGATAAAAGTGCCGGGATACGAATGGGTCCCGTATCCCAATATTTGATTTAAAGGTAAAGTTTTTCCATAATTTAATTATGGAACTTGGGTTTTAATTACGGAAAATTTTAGGTATTTTACCTGAAATATTTTCTGATGTTGTTAGATCTTATTCAAATCCCGTAAATGATGAGGGCAACAATAAAAGGTTTATCTTTGTTCTCATTTCTGCACTCAAAGTGATATTCTCATACTAATTACTTAATAAAAAATTATATCATATTATTCCACCATATAAGTATGTCATTTTGTTTACATATTTGGGCGATTTCATTAAGGGGTGAAGGATAATAGGCCTAACTTCTTTTTTGCTTTTTTTGTCAGTTATCCTTTTATTAGGTATCATCAGACTAGATTAATTGATTTTAATGAAACTTATTACGATGACTTTTGAATATGGATCTCAATTTTCATTTAATTTCAGTTTCAATTGGTTAAAGGGGTAGGAAAATATAGCGAATATGGGGTCCGCATCTCAAAAATCTACTCAAAGTAAAATTTTGTATAACTTATCCAATTTCATCTGAAAATGTTTTACCGTACATCACAATACATATTTAACTGAAATATAAAAGCATTAAACAGCTATTTGTTTAACGTAGAATATTTGTTTTAAAATAAATGCGAAATTTAGATTACAGCGTTTAAATACTGCTGATAATACAAGTAGTATACATTTACTCTTCAGAATTGTTATTTAGTAGATTATTAAATTTTCTTTATTAAGTATACGAACCTAAGTTTCTTTAATATTTTTAATACTGTTACGTTGTTCCTGAATGTTCTTAGAAGTTTTCTAAAACATTTCAATGTTAAAAAAATATTGTAAAATATATCTGAAAGTTATTATTTTTGGAAATGTCTAAAAATATTTATTGATACATGGTCTTCCCCCTGTATTTGTCCTCTCCGCCCCTTGTCAGAAAAAGTAGCAAACCTTGAACCTCCTTTCCCCTCTTTATGTAGTTATTTAGTACTTAATTAGGCTCTCAGCCTTGTTGGCTATTGAGACTGATTAATAAACGGAATAATAGATTTCAGTTAAACAGCTTTTTAGTTATTTTTCGTACAATTATTTATAATCAAGTTTTGTTTAAAAGGTAAAACTCAGCTAATATACAGTGTATCTTAATTAGGACTGGTCGGGTTATTAAAACTCGGAATACTTATTAATTTAGAGAATTAAATCTATTATTTTAACACGTATAATAATTTTTATGAAACATCATGTTTAACCCAAATCAATACGATGGGTCCTCTAAATTTACAAAGGGGGAAAAAATTGATCTTATTTTCTACATTTTCTTCCTTTGTATCCAATTGAAAAAGACTTTTATTGACAGATGCAGAAAAAGTATAAATATTTTCGTGATTCTCTGAACATTTATCTTTTTTTTTATGAAATAAAATGGAAGTATCTTATATTGTATAAGAGGTTAAACACTATTACATTCAGATATTCCAATTTTTAAGAGTTTCTAGATTCGGAATGTTTGTTTAAAACGTCAAGGATGACTTGAAGGATAAAAAATACAATCAATGGGGCTGGTATTTTAAAAGATTACATCACGCGATAGAGGGTCAAATTGATTTTCACCACTAGAGCGAAAAACGTTTATTTACATTCTTCAGTAAGAAAGGAAGAGAGAGAGAAAGAGAAAGTTTGAGAGTGGAGTGAAAAAGAGAGAGAGTCAGTGAGATAAAGTGGGTGAGAAAGAGAGAGAGAAAGAGCGGCAGAGAAAGAAATATTTGTAATAAAGGATTTAAATTATATTTGATTACTTTCTTCCAACTAAATGTTTATAAATTATGATGGGTGTTGGATACATTTTCCGATAAGTTTAAAGTTGATAACTTTTCTCTATAGTAATGCAAAAATCAAGGATTTTTTTTAATTTCTTTCACTTTCCTGTATAATTACACAATTTAATTTTTTTCGAACACGCCTGCAGAGGATCATGCAAATACCATTTCTAATTTTTGTTCTGATTTTCCCTCTTTTTCCTCCAGATTTCTTTCATTCTTTCACTGTGGTGTGTTTTTCGTTCTTCTGTTCAGCACATGCGCTTTTTTTTTATTTTTGCTTTCACAAGAACCAATATTTTGCGGATTTTTTTCTAAACTTCTTTTTGTCATGAAAATCTCATATTTCTATATTTACTTTATTCGTCTTCCTTTACTTGTTTTATGTATGTGGACAGAATTTTGTATTTTCAAATTTATCAAAACTTTGTCGTATTTTTCGGATTGTGGTTTCTAAATCTTCAAAATTCTTATCTTTTTTTTATTTAATTTTGTAAATTTATTTATTTAATTTTATTCTTTATCCGTATTTCGTTTATCTTGGGCCATGGATCGTTCTTAAAAGTTTCCTTTCAGTTTTTAAAAATAATTTTACATTTTTTATACTGAAGTTTCTGTCCCATAGAGGATTACTGGTTTCACTGTATTATAGTGTCTCAATTTTGCATTTATCGATAAACTTTTCTTATACAAATGTTTAGTTAAATATTTCAATCTTTCAGAAACTAATTTTCTGCTTTCAAATGTCTTCTTATCTGAATCATTTGAGGTTATTATTTCGCCTAGATATTTAAATTTGTTTGTGCACTTAATTTTTCCAAATTTGTTTTCTATACATTTCTTGTTTTATTTAGAATTAGTCATTATTTCTGTTTTAGAAAAGGAGACGTGTAAACAACTTTTTCGGCAATTATTTTAAAATCCTCAACTTGCGAAATTGCCTCTTTTTCTGAATTCGCCAGTAAAGCTAAATCATCTGCGATAGCTAAAAATTTTACCCTTATTTTTCCTTTCTCTGCCTCGATTCCAAAAGCAGGTTCTTTAATATTCTAAAATGCTTTCATTATTTATTCTGTTACTGGGTTAAAGAGTAAAGTGAAAGGCCATCGCTATGTCTTGGACCTGTTTTAATTTTGAAAGGATCACTGATTTCGCCAAAAAAAATTAATTTTGAGAATTTTGATGTGCTCGTTAGTTTTATTACATTTATAGTTTTCTGATCGACTTCGTATCCTTTCATCGTATCAATAAGAGTTTCCGTTTCATCAGAATCATAGGCTTTGGAATCTCAGCAAATGTTATAATTTTATTTTATTTTATTATATAAAATGTTATTTTTCATTTAAAACTGAAAAATTACGATTAATTGACTACCGTTCAACCTTACTTGAAAGTATATCTGTATGAAATGAATAATGACCAATGAAAATTTTAAAATGAAATTTCATAATCTTTTCATAACTAACCCATAAGAATGAAATCTTTTGATTCAATTGTTTCTTAAATTAAGACTATAAATTTTCGGTTTTTGGTTAAACTATTGGCCACCTACCCCTATAATCCCAACGAGATCAGTGAATATTTTTTGAGTCTGATTTCCAAAAATTAGGTAATTCATCTGTTACTTATTTTTAAAAATATATATTTCTCTTATAACTGTATTCTATATTACAGGATCTACTGAACGTTTTGTAGTTAATGAGGGTAAATCGTTCTAATGAACTAAGGATAATGAATCCTTATGTACGAGAGCTGTTTGATAATTTCATGCTAAGTCGAGAGAAGCGCTCGATTGTTGAGATCATTCTTAGTTTTTCGCAACTCTGCTAGGAGGACACAAAAAAGTTTCAGCCAAATTGAAATATAATTCTGTGCTTAGCTTTTATTTAAGTCGATCAAGTATTCTGATTTGTGAAAAACAGATGAAATAAATTTTCTTGTGGTGATCAAATATTAACTTTTTGAAAGGTATAACCGCATACAAGATTAAAACAAGCTAGATAAATATTATGGTGAGTCGGCTTTATTGATTAGAGCAGTTTACAAGTGATTTGGTTATTTTTCAGAGGTGACATGTAATCACAAACTACGTTAAACAATTCAAACTCCCTGTTGATTTTACAAATGCAAGAGTATTGAAAAAATCTATTATATGTTTATGTAGGATATAACAATAAAAATACATGAAATCGCTAAGAAAATAGACATCTCAAATGAACAGATACATTATATTTAACGCAATTATTTAGATACGTGAAAATTTTCCAAATGATGGGTGACGGGCACAATCGATCTAAAGATTTAACAAGTAAAGCTTTCTAAGCTGGTTAGGAACTGTTTCAATGTAACTGAAAGGAATTTTTGTGTCTTTAAATGCAATTTATGAAACTTGGGATTATTATTGATCTGAAACCAAGGAACAGTAACAATAGTAGGTCGCAGTCGGAGAATTCGCTCCAAAGAAGCTGAAAACTGTTCCATCAGCAGGAAAGATGATGGCTATGGAATACTGGAAGCTTTGATTTTGATTGATTATCTTCATTGATTTTCTGACGAAGGATAAAACGATAACTTGACAATATTATCCTTTGATAAATCATTTAAATGAGGAAATAAAGAAAACACGACCGCATTTCTCGAAATATAAGTTTCCTTTTCATCGAGACAATTTATCAGCATATTCTTTAGCAATTACGAAAGAAAATTTTATCGAATTACACAACAAAATTTTTCCCTTCCTCACTTGTAGTTAGACTTATCTCTATTTGGTGCTAACTTTGACTGTATGTGGGGACTATAATATTCTGAACAGTGGCGGCTCGCGAATAGACGCTGCGGAACTGCAGCACGCCCTATTTCACTTGGTATTATCGATAACATTTAATATAAGTAATTTTTGTGTAATTCATTCTTTATACTTGTACATTACATAATTTTAAAGCTGAATGTCAGAAGCCATCCTCCTCCAGTGTATGAAAAAGACACAAAAATATTTTTATGGAACTGTGCGCTTCACAGTTCCAGCAGAGTGGTGTTAGGATGTTGTGTGCATGCGCACATAGACACTGCAAACGAGGCTGCGGGGAAGAGAGAGCACTGTCGCTTCCGCAGTGCTGACCCTGGCGCGCTGGTGGAAGATAGTTTTTTTACTCCGCGTGTGTATGAAACGTTCCTTGTTCGTTTCCTTTTCTATTTTAGTCGGTGGAAGGAATATGAAAGTGGTTTAGTTGTTTTTCAGTAGTGATCAGGAGATGGTGGAAAGCAAGTCCTCTTTGACTGCCAAATCTCTCGAAAAAAAAGCTGGAAGGTCGAAAGAGAAAATTAGTAAAAACTAATTATGTATTTGTTTCTGTGTATATAAAAATTTTAATTAAGCACCACTGGACTATAGTGTTTTTAAGCGGACATTTTCTTAAGTTATTATCTAATAATACTAAAAAATATTATCTGTGTTGACATTTTATTATTTATTCAGTTAAATCGAATACGGTTTTAAAACACAATTTTTGTGCTTAAAAACCATGTACCATATACTTCAATGTGATAAAGTGTAGAATTAGATTGTTATCCTGCTTCCAGGTATTCTATTTGATTCATTTTTTCGGTTCTTTTATTTTACAGAAAACTTTAACCTTGGCTTTGAAAAGGCCTAGAAAAGATTTTCTGAAGCAGCATGCCGACTAATTTTAGCTACCAGCCCTCACTGACGAACACTAATAGTTGAATAAACACTAATAGTCAGACTATTATCTAGCTTAATGAAAAGAAATTTACTCGAAATGATGATTCTACTGCTGAATTATCTGCCTATTTTGAAAATTTGAATAAGTTGTACTATTAGTATGGCATTGAGAAAGTTTAGTATTGTTGTGTACTAAATGTAAAGATTTGAAAGGAGATTATGTTCAGAAATAAGAAGTATGTATAACCAAATGTTTTACGAAATAAGTAAATATAATGTTTGTACGTTTAAAAAACTGCAAAATGCCTGCAAATTAAAAATTTTAATAATTAATAACTTGGTAATTATTTGTACAGTGAAATTACGATTGAAACATTCTATCCAAAAAAAAATTGATTGTTTACTTTTACAAGCACATTAAGTGAGTTGCAACGGAAACCGTTGTAGCATGTCGGTGCTCCAATTTCAAAACGAGAATAAAGAGAGACTGAATTTTTTAACTAATTTTAGTTTCTTTTAGTATTAAAAACTAAATATTATTTATTAATGAATGAACACTTACTATTACAATTAGAGTAAAATAAAGTAATAATCTTTAAAATATGTAAAAAAAAATAATATTTTTCAATTATTAAATTTTGAGCTTTAGAAGTTGTTAACTTAAAAATAAATAACTCAATAAATCTTTTTGGTTTGGCACCGACTTCAAAAATTTGAAATGTAAAGAAATAAAAATATAATTTTTGGTTTTCGTGAAGTTTTATGGATTTCAATTTTATTTTTATTAAAACCGTATTTTATATTTTTTTACTTTTATTTAAAATGTTGATAGGCTTATGAAAACGCTACCTGAGCAAAAAACCAGTTGCTTGCAAAACATGCAAAGGCGAGAAATTTGAGTCGTTCTTTTTAAATAATAAAATGAACGCAGAAAAACGACTAAAGGCATTAAAAAACCGTATGCACTATCGAGTGGAAGCTACAACTTTCTTGATTATGTATTATTATTACTCTCTAAAGATTAAAAATTGAAAATGATGCACAGTGCTTTTACCTGAGTTGTCTGAGTTGGGCCCTTCCTTTTTCCGGTTTAGCCTCCGGGAATTACCGTCAGATATTACTTCAGAGGATGATATATATGAGTGTAAGTGAGAAGTGTAGTCTTGTACAGGTTGACCATTTCTGAGATGTGTGGTTAATTGAAACCTTACCACCAAAGAACACCGGTATCCAGTATTCAAATCCGTATAAAAATAATTGCACTTTCTAGGAAGTGTTGGACTCTGCTCATAGTAAGATAGTATGGATAGAGTACCGTGCATGATGTTACAATGGTCCAACAATGATTTGCACTTCAACTGAGCTTTCTAAACTTTGACAGGTAATATTTTATTACTCTAAATTTCCAATTAATTTTCTTGAATACTTGAGAAACTATATTTTGAATACCACAATGAGATCAGGTGTTTAAGAGTGAGAATTTTAAACTTGGTTTGAAATCACAAAATAGAATTTAAAAATTTTATTATATGTTATATTTACATTTAAAATTTTTTTGTTAAAATTAATTTAAAGCGAAATTGGACGATTAGAATCAGAGACATTCAGAGGAAGGTTATAGTAAAAATCTCCAAAAAAAATCACCTGATGAAATGAAAAAGAGTCGCTCACGTGAAGAGGATGGAAATGGATCTTTGGGCAAAGATTTTTACTAAATAGTTGCCAAGAAATGTTATTAGAAGAAGAGGTTGAAAAGCGATTAGATGGAGGGATCAAAATGAGAAAGGATACATGGAGTAAGGTGGCCAGAGACAAGAAAGTATGGAACATGTTTTGGAAAAGTTGTAAATTTGAACTTTTTTCTTCATTTGACCAATATTAATTTAAAGGACTGATAGTTTATTTTGTTTATTTATTACATAATCACTTGCAACCAACCAAATAACACCCAATAGAAACACTTTTATTCTAAAAATAAAGTAGTAGAATTATTTTTTAATTTAATTTTTGGGATCGCATCTCTCAAGGAGGACACATGTATAGTCTGACATATTTTTAATTTTTTCTTTTTTTTTTTTTTCACGAAACGTTTCCCTAATTTCTTAGGTCCATTGTGGTCACCTTTTTTTCACTAGTTATCTGAAACATTGTCGGTTGAAAATTATTTGTTTGGAAATATTTTATAATTTTAGATCGTTTTCATTTTCTTTGAACCAGTTTATTTTAGTTTTCATTTTTTTAAGAAAAACGTTAAATAATTGTTTTTTAACCTAGTTTTATTCATTCTATAAGTGACCATAAAATTTGAGCCTTCTTTTTCCCATTTTGCAGTCTATTTTTCAAATTTTAGATAAATTTATTTTGAGTTTCTTATCTATAAATATTACCTTTGAGTTTTAAAATGTTGTTTTTTTTTTAAAATTCATTTTTCTTATTATTAATAAATAATATATTAAGATTAAAAAAAAAAAATGAGATGAAGTGTCATTCAAACAGATGTGCTTTACCCTTGTAAGATCCAAATATTTCATTAATTAAAATTTTATTTGACTATAACTCTGGAATCAATGAAAATAAGTAACACTTATGATAGATATATCGTTGAAAAGCTCTCAATAAGGTCTTATTACTGCAGATAAGAGAAAATCCAAAATCCAAATGCTTTGGGTTTTTGGCATTTTTGGACACTTTTGATTCAGTCAATTGCAATGAAAAGGGGAGGTGCACGTACTACATGTTACAACAGTCCTATATCCAAAATTTCAACACCGTACAGCTAATCGTTTTTGAATTATGCGAGACACATACGTACGTACAAACGTCACGCCGAAAATAATCTAAATGGATTCAGGGACGGTCAAAATTGATATTTCAGTTGAAATCTGAAAACCGAATTTTTTTGCGATCGCAATGCTTCTTTTAGTTCGTACAAGCAAGTAAAAATGAATAAAACCGATGCATTATGATTATCAGATAGATGTAATGTTGCTGATAGTGACAGAATTCCCACTATTATAACGATAGTATTTCTGTTCTCCATATATAGAATTTTCTTCTCTTTTGCTTCATTAGATGACAAGTTATCTTGAACTGCTCAGAATGAGTTAGGTAACGACAAAATAAAACCTTACCCATTCTACTTTGAATCGCCTTAATAAAACAATAAACTTGTCGTGATATTTATTATGATTGCAATTTCTTTGGGGGTCTCGTAAAAAGGTCAGAACGATTTTTCGATTTACGAAACTAGATTGCCAGAGCATTGATTGGTGCCTACAATTACGCTTACGAATTTTGAAAATCGATATTTAGGAAAATGTTAACTTATTTCTTGTATTTATATTATAAACGTGCGTCTTGCAAAATAAGAATAATCACCCATTCTTAAAAAAAAATAACAAAATTCATTTATATCAAAGTAGATAATGGAACTATTTTTGTGTAAAACAATACGATACTTCTGTCCTAGAGAAGTATGCTTCCGTTACCATTTTTCATAAATGACCAAACCATTTAAAAAATCTTTCCAAAAGATTATTTAAAATTCAGTTAAACAATTATTTCTGCTACTGTAACAATATTATTCTGTCGATAAATTTAATTAGTCCTAATGGAAAAATTAAAAAAAACGTGAATTTATTGCATTCCATACCACACATGTGTTCGAATGATTTAAATTAATCTATTTGAATGAGCCCTTTTATAAATTAATTAATTTTTTTAATTATTTTGTAAAATTATCTTTTTCAATAATTTATATATTCAATAAATAATATTATTTTCATATCTAATTTTTTATTTTATAATTGACGGCGTATTTTGTAATGTTACTCTAATCAAGGTTTTACCACGATTTCCATTGATCCGTTCAGGAAAATACTGGGGTACCTTTAATCCTTTGTTTTGTTCGTGGAATTTTCTACCCATTCCTGACGTGTTCTAAAAATGAATTGATATATACCGACCGGAATAAAATATTTATTTATTAAATCTAAACAAAAACTTGCTTCATAATCTTTTTAATTTTCAGCTTATTTTATTATTAAATTCCTTTCTGTTTCGTAGAGATAATTTTTATAATTATGATCATTAGAAATTTAAGGAAATAGTGAACCTTACACCACAAATCAAATTATTTATTTTATTACTTTCCACGTTAATATGATTGAAATTGTAAAGAATACAAATCACTGAGAAAGAAAATAAGAAATGTGATATAAGATATGCAACGTCATACCTTAAAGTGTTTTCTTAATGAAGCATAACGATTTTTTTTTATATTAATTAACACAGGTTTACGGGCGGAAAGTGAGTTCACTCGCTCTGCTACGGTCACAGTTGTTGCTTCCTTGATAAATAGCACTTCCTCATAACAAGTAAACTCATTGTGCAACAACTGCATGCAAATATATCAAATGAAACTTTTAATAGATTAATTCTAGAGACATTAAATGTACAACGATTTATTACTATTTATTTATTTTTTTAAATTTTAAATAAATGTGAAAAAAGTATTGAAACTTCTCTTAGATTGACTTCAAAATATACCTACTTTTATAAACATTTTTATGTTACCCTTATACAATTAAAAATCCTAATAAAAGTTTTTTTGTTTTAATAATGTATTCTCTAAAGCCTTTCATTGTTAATTGATAAAAAAATTTAAGAAGAAAAGATATTCAAAATCAATCACTTGGTTTGATCCATTTATCCATTTTTTCTGTTACTAATTATTTTTGAGTTTTAAATTTCCTTTATAAGTTCCTTATATTTTGCTTACAACACCTAAAAATCTTATTCAAGACGGGCAGAAAAAATTAGTTTTAAGAATCAATGAAGCAAAGAGAACACAGGTTAGATTTACTCTCGGCCATGACAACTGTATTTTTAAGTACAAATTCCACACCCAAAGACTATTAAATATCTTGGTTTATATTTGTAAAGACATTTAATGGAAAAAATAGGAGGAGTGGCTGAAATGTAATGCTCAGTAACTGACAAATGAAAAGAGATAATCAGACGAAACAAATATGATTCAAGTACATTTTATTTCCTACAACTTCATTTATTTTTTCACGTAATCATCGTTTATAGCTACATATTCTCCCAGCGGGTGAACTGGTTTCTTATTCCTTTAATAGATTATACTGGTGGTGTTGGATATTGGTACCGTAATGACTTCTTATTCGATTGGGTTAAAAACAGGCATTAGTGGAATATTCGTGTTTAGTCAAATTTCAACATTTTTGGTAAATGAGTTTTCGATGTATAAGGCAAAGACTGTTTAGAAATAATATTGTACATCCCTCCACCCATTGAATCCGACCGAACTATAACTTTGGAATTTTAAATATTCAAATAAGTCCGTTCATCGTAGTAAAGCCCAACCCTTTTATAACCTTTGTACAAAAAGTAAAAAAAATTATAAATGCTGAAAACTACCCTTCCCCTTTTTTAATTTTTTTTACAAATTTAATAATATCAATGCTTTATATTTAGACATTTTTTGAGCAATTTTTGAAAAATTTACGTTGAACCAATCGGGAGATATTAACCAACATATAGGTTAACATATATAACGTATAGTACATATATAACACCTGGAAATTTTTGTAACTTTTTTCCCTAAGTCTTGAAATGTCGGCATTTGCAAAAACCCCGATACTCAAAATTTTGACCTATCGCTATAATTTTCCTTTGTAACTTTACGGATATAGTAGCAATTGAGCAATGGCCAGGTTAGTAAAACCCACCGAAAAAACAATACTAGATCGGTACAAGAATACCATTAAATTCTATTTTAATTAAGCTGGTAAAAGGTCTTTTAAATTCATCGATAATTTATTAAAAGAGGGAACAGAATAATAAGACCCCTTTTAGATTTTTCAAAGCATTGTGCTTAATTACACAAAAAAAATTGTTATATTATTTTTTATTAGTGAATATTTGTTTTTTTTTTAAGGAGTAATGATTTTTTTAAATGTACAAAGGTAAGATAACAAAGTATATGGCGAAGAATGTAACAAACTTTTAGGACATGTTCTTCTGGTAACAATAAAGGAGAAAATTCTTATAAACATGAGTTCGGAAACGCTTGTAAGCTAGTAAATTAAGCCAGAGTATAATTCAAATAAATTCTATAAATTTAGTTTTTATACGAAATCTGAACTGAGGTTGAAAAAAATAAATTCTTGAATTGTATGTTTAGGAGTTTTTGAAAAATCTAAGGTAAAAGATAAAAGATTAGAAGAGTTGAAAAACTCACTATTTTATGATTGGCGTAAAACAATTTTTAAAATGGGTAATAAAAGCATTAAATTTTTTAATGAAACTGGCAGAGAAGTTGGTTTTGAGTAAAGTGGTATGAATGAAATCTATCAATATATTTGAAGAAGTTTCCTCAAAGATAAAATTTCAGACTAGACGAAGTCTCTCACTTGCTTGTTTAAAAATCAGCTTTGTTCAGCTTCGATCACCTTATCATTTATTAATGAATGTATTATCTCCTAAAAATTTCTCTACGTTACAAATAAATGAAAATCGGACGGGGCCTATCAGAGTTATCTAAAATAAGTTATCCTACTCTACTTGAAGAGGAGTTGAGAATGTTGAAGCCTTATTAGGATGAGAATTGTCTTGAAAAAATAAACTGAATCTTAGCTTAATCTTTATCAGGATCTGGTTGTTCAGATGGTTCAGTTTTTCGTTACATGGATGTAATATTATCGCATGCTGATTTTTTTCTGTTGGTAAGAATATCCAGGTTAATACAAGTCTTTGAAACTAATCTTGTTTAAAGAAAGTACTTTTTCTTTTCTAGGAAAACTGTTTTACTTTCTGGCTAAAATTCAGGAGTAAAATTATGGATCTAAATGTCATCACAGGTTACAATAGTTATACCCTAACAATATTTACAATAGTTATACCCTCCAGTTCCGACCGATCCAGGGGAGCGAGGGTTAAACAAAAAAACAAAAAAATAAAAATAAAAAATAAAAAAAGGTTACAATAGATTTAAAAAATCTTTCCCTTTCTTTAGAAGAGGATTGACGAAATTAGATTAAAAACTTTTTCGGTACTATAATCTCATGTTTATTTTACGTTTAATTTAATTTTCTTAAATTCCTAATAATAATTCTCTATCCATGCAAAAAAAAAAATAAAAATAAAAATAAATTGACGAGGATGCATTGATTTTATGTGAGGTTGAACCAAGGGAACCTAGTAAATAAAACTACATTAGCTCTCTTTTCCGAGGCAAGTATTTATTTACTTTTATATTACTTATACATCACTTTTATATTAATGTGCCAAGTCCAAAAACGCAAGAGATATTTAGCTGTATAAGCGACACATTTAATCTTTTCATTGTATGGATTACTTGTATAATTAACTACTTTATATTACTACTACTACTTGTATATTACTACTTTCAGAGAAAACAAACTTTAATTAGTACTTGTATCTCAGATGCTTTATTTTTATCAGAGATATGAATTTAATAAAAATAGACAGGACAGATAGTTAAAACTTACAAATTAATGAACCGTTTGTGATAAAAAAAAATTGCATTATATGTCATTTTAATTCAAAAGGGATGTGTTTAATAAATACATAAATTATTTTAAAAAATTGGAAGTTATATATTTCATTTTTAAATTTAATTTTTCTATTATACATACGTAAAAATTTTTATTAATTAAATATATTTAATAATATATAATATATATATTAAATAATATATAAAAAAATATATATATAAAAATAAAAAATAAATATAAAATAAAAATATATATATAAATATATATATATATATATAAAATATATATATATTTAATAATATATTTAATATATTTATTTTAGCGGACCCGATGGACGTTGTCCTGACGCGGCATTATTCTGTAATAAATGCACACAATATAAGTAACTTAATTAAGTTAAAATTAGTTAAAATTAATTAATTTTAAATTATAAATTTCATTAAAATGACTGTTAATATGATATTATCAGTTTGTGATTGTTGTATTATTGTAATGGGTTTATTGATTAATTATGTGTAGTATGGTTAATATTTATTTTCATTAAATATTGAGATGTCCGATGAAAATTGAATTAAAAATCGAAACGTCGTAAAATTAATAATTAGTGTAATTAATAAATTTTCATCCACATTACTACTAATTTTCACTTAACATCATTCTAAAAAAAGTACCTACTACATATTTTTTTTAAATTTAATAATTTTGATGTTGCATAACCATGTAACAGCTTAATTAATCAATTAATAAAAAAAATTAAAGCACTGTAAAAAACAACGTAGTTAAAATTTTAGTAGAAATTTTTATCATTTTTCTCATTCTTTATTTTAACATCTATTTTACCAAATTTTAGATAATTGTAAATTAAAAATAATTTTAGAAAACTTTTTATAAAATTAATCAGCTAAAACATTATAAATTCAATTTTTTAAATATACTTTAAACTATATTATAAGTAACTTATATTTTAATTTTATAAGTGTTATAATTTATTTTACAAACTTAAATTTTTATTTTCAAAGAGCCGTTCAATACTTCATAAGTTGCATAGAATCAAATGAGAACTGAAAATTTAAATTTGTAGGTTAAGTTGATTGTTATTGAATGCACGTGTATACATCATTAAAATTCATGTAAAATACTCACTTCAATACTGCACCTTACAAATTTGCACAATGTACATTTTTTAATTAAACTTTAAAAGATTATTTCAATAAATAATAATATAATATAATATTCTCAATAAGCGCGCAATTCTAGCAGACTCGGCAATGCTTCGCTATTGCTAGATCTGAGTATACATACAAAATAAATGACAACAATTGAAAGTTTCATAAAACCTTAAAAAACTGAACATTAGCAATTTAACAAAATTTAACCTTTCACTCTATAAAAGTCAGAATGCAAATAAATCCAAATGGCAAAACAACAGCGCTACCTATCGGATTTAATTCACACTATTCTCTAATCACAGTATTCGATGGAAAATAATTTTTTAGCGAAAAGTGTTGTGGCTGCAAAATCATTACAATTAATACTGAACATTAAGAACTTACAAAACATTACGGAACCTTATAAAATTTCACCTTTAACTTTATAAAATTCAGAATGTAAATAAATCCAATTGTCAGAACAGCACTACCTATCGGATTTAATTCAAACTATTCTCTAAACACAGTACTCCGTTAAATATACGAATTTTAATGTAAGAACAACACTGAACTACGACGCAAGTAACTGATATGCGAAAAAGCAACGAAATAAAAAAATTCCTAGAATCCGATCGCAGCACGAACTACCGGGTTTGACTGATAAACAAAAAATTAAAAAAAAACTTCTAAAACGTGATCGCAGCTCTGCCTACCGGACCCAATTGTGAACCTTAACCATCCCAAGATCAACAACACATAAATAAATTTAAAAAAATTTTCACTTCAATACTGTACCTTACAAATTTGCACAATGAATATTTTTTAATTACACTTTAAAACGTTATTTCAATAAATAATAATATAATATTTTTCAATACGCGCACAATTCTAAACGCGATCGCAGTGCTGCCTACTTGTCACTTAATCAGTTGTGATTTTGTTTACATTGGCAACGGCCATACGGGCTCTTTGTGATTGGTCGTTGTGTTTGACAGCGGCCATCTTGCATTGATCTAATTGGTTTTCCTTTGTTTACATTTCCATCTGATTTATTAGCCTCTTATTTATTAAAAAACTGTTTTCTCGGGATTTTTTGTAACACAATAATAACACAAAATTACGAAATATTTTTCTCAATTTGATCGCAGCACCGACTGTCAGGACAAACTAAAATTAAAATAGAATATTATTGAATATTCGATACTGCGATGGTAGTGCAGTCTGCCGGATCCAGTGTAAACCATTCCAAAATCAACAACTACTTATAAATAAAAAATTAATTAAAAAAACATTTTCCAGTGGATCAAATTGTGAATCTAAATCATTCTCGAATCCCCTTGAACACACACAAAAAATTTCATCAAAATCGGTCCAGCCGTTTAGGAGGAGTTCAGTGAACATACACACGCACATAAGAAATATATATATATATATATATATATATATATATACATAAAGATTGTTTATAATAAATAATTTTCTGTTTTCATTTTCATAATAAATTTAAAATAAAATATTATTTTTAAATACATAAAATACAAACAAAAATATATTTATTATTCATAAACACTTTTAATACAGGTATTTTTATAATCCAATTATGTTAAATACTATCATTAGAAATATTTACAAAAAAAAAGAAATTTAAAAAATACAAGACTTAATTATACAGATTAAAAAAAAAAAACTACGTGTAATTTTTTACATAATAATTTAATATTAAAAATTATTACTATTGTCATTATTAATATTCTTACTCAAACAATTTTACAAAATTACTCGTATATCAGTTTAAATAAATTAACATATTTTATTTATAAAATTTGTATATTCGAACAAATAAAAGATTTAAATCTAATTTAAATTAAAATGATGTTTTTAATAAAAGGTTAATTTGGATTAATTTAAAATGAAATTTTACTGACTTTTCTCGCACTGCTGTAATATTTTTTTTGTTCATCCTTGTAATTTAATTTTAAACTTAGATAAACTCTTTGTAAAAATTGGAGCGAGTAATAATTGTACCAATACTTAAAAAAGGATGACAGAATATGTTGGTAATTAGAGAGCTGTAGCCTTATTATTGAAATTATCAAAAACATTCGAAACTGTTATTCATAAAAGGTTAGTAAAATTCTCAGAAAAAGATAATTATTTCAATAAAAGTTAATTGAGAGAAAAACTGAATACAGAGAAAGCAATGCTAAACTTTGTGTTCAGTTTTATGAATATTATTAATAACGAAAATAAAGGTAGCTGTTTTTTTTTTGTTGATAGCAAAAGATTTTGATGTGACATACCACGGTGTCTTTATGGTTAAACTCTGCAAAATATGAATAAAGGGGTTAACATTTAATTGATTTAAATCATTAATTAAAGAGATCTATGTAGGAAATTCAAAGAAAAAAGTTAATGGTATTTTAAGTGAAAATAAGTTACTGGAGTGAGTGTCCCTCATAGTTCTGTTTCACAGACAATATTATTTTGAATATATATATATAAATAAATAATTTACTAAACGATTTCGAGGAAATATAACTTCTTTTACTGATGATATACTCTTTTTTGTGAAAGAGAAGGAGGGACGTTTGTAAAACTGATAGAATAATCGTTTTATTTTTTTATTTATTTACCAACAAGATAATTTCTCTAATAGAGTTTTAACTTCCATTTCAGTGTTTTTTCATGTTTTAATTATTAAAATTTATGAGGTAGTATTATAATTTATACTGTATACATGATCCTTTTAATTTGTTATAATTTAAGGGAATCAGTGAGGAGAGCTTCAAAGTTCCAAAAAACTAATGGCCAGAAAAAACCTTGCCCTAATGATGTTTATTTTAACTTCATTTAATCAATTATTATTCCTACAAATTGAGTTACAATGGTCAACAGTAAACTAACATCAATCTACATAAATGAGATAGCTTTTATGTAATTTCAGTTATGAATTTAAATAATTCTGAAAACATAGAACTAAAATTGGTATAACATCTCAATTTTCATTGAAAAGATTTTAGATTTAATCTAGAAGTCTGAATTATCATATATATATATATATATATACACACTCTTTATATTCTTCTAATAATAATAAATGTAAAATAATAATAATATTTGTCCTAGACAAAACCCAACATCACATCCTTGCAATAACATCTAGTTCACGTCCGGGGTGGGCAACGACAAGGTAATTCGGTACCTTCACTTACATCAGCCAACGGTGCAATGGTCTGGCTCAGAAGCTAACTTGTGGATTACGGGATTGGCGGTCCCGAGCTGTCCGAGCTGGTTGCGGTTGTGCTTCTTGGTTTCACTGTTTGCAGCGGTGGTGGGAGGCGTCAGGCCTCCCACCAGATCACGGTCACCGTGATCTGGTTTTACCGGCGGTGGGCGGAGTGAGAACGGAGAGTACTTATCTCTACTCCCGGTTGTGGAGCCGGATTGAGGATGGGCTGCTGTGAGCTTGCTCTGCCAAAATCTTGCACCAACTAGTGTGAATCAGTCACTTCGGCCTTTGGCAGGGATTGTCCCATGGGTAAGGGTATCGGAGCCCTTACTGCTACGAGCGAGCCCAGGGATGTCAGTATCGTGGGTCAGGCAGTACCTGACTCCCCGGCCTGGTTTAAATTTATGGGAGGCGGCTGACTGAGGGAACCCAGGCAGGATCGATGATCCGGGGCACGCCCAACCGTCTCTCCACCCGCACCCTGCGACATACGAACTGGTGAAACATAGTATTATAGAATCTTCTACTTCCACAACTTCTGAGGTAGAGAGTCCACGAGTAAGGCTTCTGGAGAGCCTTTGTCTTCACAAGCGAAGAGGAGAGGAAAAGCTTTGAGTTAAGTGACGTAGAGAAGAAAGCTCGAAATAGGTTTTGACCATAAGATAATGAAGGATGCTAAATTACTTTGTGGTTAAGAAAACTGAAGGGGAGTTTTCCAAGATCTGTTTTTTTGTGATCACTCGAAGAATCACAGAAGCTTCTGTGATCTTTCGACAGGATGAATATGGAAAACTGCGATGAGATTGCTTATTGAGATTGTCAATTACATTCAATCATCTCGGATACTCAAAGCAAAGAAGACAGGACTCACTGACGTTGAGATAGTACCACATGTTACACTTAATACATCCAAGGGAGTAGTTGTGTGCAGTGATTTGTTTAACTGCGAAAAGATAAAATTATGGAAGAATTCTACGGACAGGGAATTATTGCATGTCAACAAAGCGTGTCGATACGACGAAACGGAGAAATCGTACGATCCGCGTCACATATCTTGACGTGTAATAAACTTAAAAGTCCTGAAAAAATAAAGGCTGGATTTCATAGGCTAAATGTTCGTCCGATCATCTCAACACCATATGTCAGAAATTTGGACTCACAGCAGCGAAATGCAAGAGAAAACAAATTTGACATGTGGCGATCCGTTGCACGCTGATGATCAGTGCAGGGACCCACCAATTTATGTTAATTATAATGAACATCACAGTGCAAGATTACGAAACTGTTCTAAACATAAGAAAGAAGTAGCGATACAGGAGATAAAAACCATTTAGAAGGTCAGCTGCTTTGAAGTGAGGAGAATCATGGCTAGGAAAATCCCAAAGACCACGCACGTCTTATGCACAAGTTGCTGCTGCTCCTGCAGCTTCTTTTAAACCAAAGAACGTGATATCAGAACTAGCGCCAGCCTTAGCAAACTTAGTGGAATGGATCATTGATCAGAAGATAAAAAATTTAACAAAAGGGATAGCAGCCCAAAGTCGTCAAGGATAAAAGCAGTAACAAAAGAATACTTTACCAAAGAATGAGCCTTCGACCAGTTCAAAGTCGGAGGAAATTGAGACGAAAATGCAAAAGAAACCTGAAGTTGAATTGAAAATTGGAAAAATCCCCATTTAGGGAAATGAGAAAAAAGAAATTAAAGTAGTAGAAAATGAAGATATGAAACTACACGTTATTCAGCCTCTGAAAGTCTTTAGGTAAGGCCTTATATGAGAGGGTGAGCAGTTCAGCCGCCCCACACGCTTTAGCGGGGAGTGAATCGAGTCTCAACTCTGATGCACTATATGACTGCACCATATGAGCCAGTATCATCTGCTGCTGGCATCAAGACACCCTTCGTAATTTATTGTGACAAGGCCTTTAGGTAGATTTAAAAAAGAAGCAAGAAAGAACAGTCTAAGGGTAAAACTATGCGTTAGAAATTAAAAATTTACTTCAAATCTGTTTTTTATATAATCATTGACTAAATGTTTTAATTTATTTTGATTTTTTTTTGACATTTTGATAGAAATTGTTTGCGTGTTTAAAGAGTTTTGAAGTATTTTTAATGTGTTAGTTTTAAGTTTTTTTTTAAGTGGCAAGGGCTCTTTACATCCTTGTCATTTTGTGTTTCTTTGGGGTTTCCAAAACCTTTGACAAGTCTATTTATTAGATGATCTATTTTGATAATACTAGTCTTCTGACTACATGCTAGTTTTTTTATTGGGAGGGGAAAGAAATATTTTTCTTTTTTGACGTTGGAAGGGCAAATGACCAAAGAAAGTCGCTTCTCGTAAAACCTCAAAAAAAAAAAAAAAAAATAATGATAAAAATATATTCTCCATTTTACTCTTATAATAAACAAATACTTTTTCATATCCCAAAATACATAAAATACTTTGATTAATTTGGACTATAGAGGGCTATTTATGAAATTTCTAGTAAATTTTTTTGGTAAAAACAATAAAACTCCTCTTGTTAGTGCTACATATCCAGGCAATCAAGTAAAACCATTAATTTAATTTGCCATAATACTTTTAACAGTGAGTGAATACTGCAATTCATTATCATCGTCACCATCTGGTGTTCTGCTTGGCTGCAGATCCCTTTATGGTGTATGATCCCTTACGCCATTTGCTGTTTCTATCCATTCCTGTCTCAAGCCTTTTCCTTCATTCCTTTGTAATTTTAAATCTTCTTCTTGTCTATTAACTTCATCCTTTTTCTTCTTTACTTCCTTTCTCTTTCACTGACCCTTCAATGCAGTTTCAAGATTCCACTTCCTCTAACTTAATGTCCCAACTGGTTTCCTTTACTTTTAGTACTTCCCGCATAAATGCTCTTTATTTTTTAATCCTATTCATTACTTCCTCTTTCCTCACTTATCAATCCACTTTATTTTCTCTATCCTTTTCCTTATCCTCTTCTCAAAAGAATCAGATGTAGTACCTCTCCTTCTTCCTCATTACCCATGCTTATTTTGCATACAACAAGATACTCTCTATACATATCATTTGGCTAACCTCTTCCTTAACCTTAAGTTCAGATTTTTATTTCATAGTAATCTCCTTTTCTTACTGAAGGCTTCCTTTGCCATTGTTGTCCTTCCTTTTATTTCCACTGGGTTCTTCCAGTTTTCTGTTACAATAGTCCCCACATATCTGTAATTTTTTACTTTTTCTGTTCTCCTTCACTTGTCCTAATCACAAAATCTTGTTTGTTGTTTCCTTTCATTACTTTAGATTTCTTATATTTATTTTTACTACATACTTTTTCATTACTTCCTCCAAGGCTAATAACATTCTTCGAAGCGCGTATGAGCCATTATCTGTAGTTATCATACCATCAGCAAACCTTATGCATCATATTTTTTGTCCTGCAATACTTATTACTTTTTTCTTTCTTCTAATGTATTCATTGTCATATCTTCAATGTAAATATTGAACAATGTCAGTGAGATACAGGTTCCTTGCTTAACACCTTCATTTAAATCCAATCAGTTAATCTTATTTTTACTTGCATTTTTTGTCTCATACAATATATGAAAATTAATTATTTATTTTTCGATAGGCATTAAAGAGCTGTATTCTCTTACACTATTGACGTTTATGATATAGTTTAGGTCTTTGTCTGAGGTGGACAGAGTTAAGGTGCTGTACTAGTATATAGGACTCAATAACAAAATAACTTATATTTTATACGGCTTGGCTTAGTGATATGTTACAATTCGGTTCATATTCAGTTCAGAGTAAAAGAATGAAAACTAGAAACCATTATCCTTTAGTTTTCGTCTAACTTAGCATGAAATGCTTGTTTTTCATAGGAATTCCTATGCAATTTTTATGAATTACATCTTGTGTCCATTTTTAATTTGCAAATATGCCATAGAATATTTAAATATTAATGGTTTAATTAGATAATATTTAAAATACATTTGCGAAAAGTATCAAAATATTCAATAAAAAAATTGGACCCGATTTGACTCCCTTGATCAAATGATGTTTTTACTTAAAAAAAATATCCAATTTTAAAATTGAGAAAAATCAAAAATTTTATTAAAAAAATGTTGGGTATCAGTAGTCCCCTTAATTAAATGACATTTTTATTATCAAAATTACATTTGTTTACAGTATAATTTAAAAAAAATCAAAATTTGTATTAAAATATTCTCTTGGTCCCATTTCAATATTTTGCGTGATAGCTACCTAATTTAACATCTTTAATAACAGCTCAATTTGAAAAACAGATGAAGTATAAGAAATTATAAAATATTCAAAAAACTTTCCCACAGACCCTTTTTTTTAAAAAAATTCTCTGCAAGAAGATTGAATTTTCGTTATTTTGTTTTCAAAGGAGTCAAGACATTATAATCTATTAAAAAAAAAAAACTCTTGCTTATCAAAATTAAATTATTATAAACGTAATTTAATGAAATAATTTAACAGATAAAAAAAACTATTTTCTTATATAAAATAAATATGATGTTTAAAATGATTTTTCAAATATTATGTTAAACATTTTGTTTTAGTAAATTATATCTTGCGCTAATATCTGTTGGTACATACTTAGAACATTTATAAAAAGAAACGTCAACGTTCAAATTTGCTGCATCATAACGAATTTTTAATTGAGCATATCTTAAGAAAGAAAAAAACAATTTTCATAAAATTTTCACATACACACCTTCAGAGACACTACTATAAATTTCGCTGAAATTGATCCAATATTTTTAGAGATTTTTGAGCCACAAAAATTTATTCATAGGGTTTTATATATATATATATATATATAAAAGGAAGCCACAATTTAAGTGAAAGTTATTTATGAATTCCTCATATCTCAAAACGTAAAGAAAATTCATTTTCATCCCCAATCACACCCTGCGATCGAAAGTAATACCGTATTTTTCTTTGAATATTTTTCGCCTAAATCTTTTCGATCTTAAATTGAGCGTAACTCAAGAAGAACAACAATCAATCATCATAAAATTTTCCGTTCATAACTTCAAATAAACTAATACAGCATATAAAAATGTCAAAGAGCTTAATATAGTAGTTTTGGAGATTTTCGAGTCACAAAATTTGATAGATAGGTCTATTTATATATATATATATATATACAAGAAAACTCCAATTTAAATGGACGGTATTTTCCTATTTCTCATATCTCAAAACGTAAAGAAAATTCATTTTCTTCCCCACTCCCACTATGCGACCGAAAGTAATATCTTACGTTGAAAAGTCTGTAAAAGTACAAGAATATGACTTTTTAATTGTATAAAAAACTGATTCAATTTCTAATGTGTTTCATTAATTACTCCATTTTTGAAAATTCCTAATTTTTAAAAGTTCAGTAGAATTTTTAATGTCTGGCACTATGCTAATCAATTCAAACTTTGCATGTTGAGGTTTTTTTTGATATTCATGTTTCATGACCCTCCCTTTAAAAAAATAACACAATTTTGGGATTGAAAACTTCCGAAGTATTTATGTGTTTATGCATGAATGCTGGCCTGTATTTGTTTGATATATCCAAACTGAATGGATCAATTTAGAACGATTATTTGTGTGTATAGTCCATTAATTTTATTTAATCTTGGTTAAAACTGGTCAAGGAGCAGACAAATAACCCCTTCTTTTGTCGTTTCTAGACTCAAAGTCACGAAAATCACATTTTTTTACTATTACATAATTCCATTTTATTGGTACATAATATCAGTATTTGTGTGATTTCATTTAGGGATACGACATAGTATGCCTAATATTTTTTTATTTTTTCCTCAGTTATTGTTTTATTTGATATCTTAAGACTGCTCTAACCGATTTGATTGGGTTAACCGATTAAATTGGATACTGACTTCTCAATGCGGATTATTGATGATATTTTGGTTATAATAGGTCCAGCAGAAGAGATACAATCACCATGGTTTCCGTGTCATAAAATTTTATTTAAAGAGTAGAATAATTTTTTTTACATAATTCACTGTTTATTACGAGGCTTATATACCTTTATCGGCAGAGTAAAATTTCCAGAATTTACTAATCCTATCAATATTTGTAACAATTAAACAGTATTAACTAATAAAGTTCTTAAAGTTAATTGATAATTAATAATAATCTTCCTCCAAGTAGCAGACAAACTTGTCAGCTATTTTTTTTATTTGAATCCGTTTATTTGAAGGGGAATGAGTCAGTAAAAAGAAAAAAAAAATGTTCTACAGCTTTAGACTGGAAAAAAAAATCAGTTCAGTTTGACTGATGCATTTCTGTACTAGTACTATGTAAACATTTCTGTACTATGTAAATAGTACTATGATTAACACACAAAGGTCGAAGAATTAACAAAATCATAATATATACTTATTTTAAATTAAAGTAATTTAAAAATTTCACTTTCAAAAATAACTACAGTTATTTCAACCTGACGATGAAGTTTAAAAACCGTAAAAAGCGGGTATTTTTCTTTTGTAATATTTTTAAGTTTTTAATGGTAAGTCTACGTAATTGTAATTTTAATTAAAATAAATCTTACTTTATAATTATAAATACTTTTAAACTAAAATTTAATATTTTATATCTATATTTTTTTTAAATAACAAATTAAAATATTTTTTATGTATCGCCAAGAAAGTAAGAATTAATCAGTAAAATCGTCTTCATTAGCAACTGCACAACTATTGGTTATGTAGTTATCAAATAAACTTTAGAAAATACAAAAATATATAATTTATAATAACGAAAATATAAAGTATAACGAAAACCTAATTCTTAAATTAATATTAATCACAATAAAAAATTGATAAAAGCCGGCAAAGGGTGACGTAACTTACTCTGTTTCATCGATAGACTATTACTTAGAAAGAAAATTAAGCGGAATATTAATGTATGTAAGTATGCACGTAAAGAATTAACTAAAATAGTTATTCTTTTCTAAAAATTTTGAGATACAGAACCCCTCAGTGATCGTATCTCTCTATCCACTTGACTAACTGTAAAACTAGCAAAACGTTTTTACTTGCATCAATAACCCATAAACAGAATTAATCGTATAGAATATCGTTAAAATCGATTAATCTACTTTTTGAAGTACCACTTTTATGGAGAAAGAATCTGATGTGGACATCACATGACTTCCTTGTACGCCTATTGAATTACATATATTTTTGATATATTTATATTTCTTATTACATATTTTTTTCTTCATAAATTTTTTTTGTTATTATTGAATTATTATTTATTGTAAACTTTTTTTACAATCACAGGTTAATATTATTAATAAATAAATATATTTAAATTAAAAAAAAAGTTGAAAAAAATAAAGAAATGAAGTCGGATTCTCGCCGATGTACCTTCCCCTTATAAGATACAAATATTTCATTATTGGGCTATAACTCTGGAACCAAGGAAAATAAGTATCACTTTTGATATATCGTTGAAAACTCTCAATGAGGACTTATTATTGCAGTTAAGAAAAAGTCAAAAATTCTTTTTGTTTTTTATTTTGAGCTTTTATTGGACAATTTTGGTCTAGCCGATTGTAATCAAACGGGAGGTGCACAATTAGATTTTACAACAGTAATAAATTCAAAATTTCAACATCCTACGACTAATCGTTTTTGAGTTATGCGTGATACATACGTACGTAACTACAGACGTCACGCTGAAACTAGTCAAAATAGATTCAGGTAAAAATTAGATGGTAAAAATGGATATTTCCGTTTAAATCTGAAAACAGAAATTTTTCGCGATCATAATACTTCCTTGTACGAAAGAAAGTAAAAATAGCTGAGAAAGAAAAGAAAAAAAAATAGGCGTATTATTCCCTCACCTATCTAAATAAAATCAGTTAAATACATAACTAAATGAAATTGGAAATGTAAATACAATTAGTATAAGAATGTAACTTCGAGTCCAGATTCGACAAATAGAAAAAATTGTTTTTAGCCTTCATCCTTTTATAAAAGCCAAACACAATCAAAAAGAATCTAAGATACATTAAATTATGTGAAAAATCTGTCTATTCTTTTAGTAAAATTTTAAGATACGGCACCCATAAAATTCGTATTTCTCTGTCTACTTGATTGTGAAAAAAATTCAATGGAATCAATGACCTGTATCAAATTTCATCCAAATGGATGAAATTTGATACATTTAGTCAGGAGTTATCAAGCAAAAAAAAACAGTGAAAATACAAAATTACTTAAATACATCCTTTAGAACAATTTTTAATGCTAAAATTGTGTTTTGGTTAAAGGCGTTAATGAAGCGTCAAGATCTGCAAAAACCTCATCGTGAAAAATTTTACCCGATTAGCATATTTTCCCTGTATAGCTTACATAATATAACCGTACAACCGGGAGTGTAAAAATAACATTTTGAAACCGAATAGAAAAGAAAGATGTTCTTTTTATTTAAAAACTTTAAATAAAAATCTGGATATCGTGATTTGAGTAATTTCATATTATGTAACCAATCTTTTCAGATAACCATCATCACCGTAATTGTCAAGTAAGCTATCATTTTGATTACTAACTGTTAATCTTGAAGATTTATAATCACTGAAATTATTTGAAAAATTATTTAAAATTCCTATCTGATATCGAAGAAATGTACGAATTAAAAAAATGTTTGTAAGTGATGTGACCTAAGGGTCACACCTCTTAAGGAGTGTTTCTGCTTTGGAATTTTTGTTATAAAATTTTCTTGAGAAAGTGAAAAAAAAACTATATATCCGCAAACAAGCAAAAAAGGTTACTTTTTGATTTATGTATTAAAATCAACAGTGTTGATAAAAAAAAAATATTTACTAGTTCTTTCTGTAGTTAATTAACTTCATTATTTCTCGGTTTAAAGAACTATAATGTAGCAATTTCTTTTTTTCATTTATTATTGATGATTTTATTTAATTTTTTTATTTATATTTTATTATAAGTAAAAGTAATAATGACAAAATAATAAAAAAAAAATATATAAACTAAAGCATGAAATTAATCGATAAAGTTCATCGTAATGCATTGAGAAATGCTGTAATGGAGAGCCATCCTGTAGTTTAGAATTAGTTTTTTTCGTTTTTAGAGTAGCACGTCGCTTCAACTGACACGGTCCAAGAAGCGCGCGGTGAAAAGACCGAGCCGCAGGTATAAGTAAGACGTACATACAGCAAACTTGCGATCAGTGCAATCGTTATCTCGCCATGAACATAATAGAAATCTGCTAGTCAGTAAAAATATATTTATCGTCAATATGTACCTTTCCGTTGGAATATTGCAGGTGAGTTTATTCTAATAAATAATTAATAGATACAAATTATTAATAAATTAACAACAATAAAAAAAAAAAATCGTATGTTACATTAAAATTTCAATAATCTAAAAAAAAATGCAGTTTATATAATACGTATGTGTATTAAATACGGATGAAGCAAAACCTATTTTTATTATTTTAAAATAAAAAATGAACACTTTACAAAATTCAACATATTTATGTAATTCTACACACATGTAATTTTATTTTATAAATAATATTTATAATACAGAAAGCTAAAATAAAATGTAAAAAAAAAGTTACACGTGCTTATTTTATTACGGTGAGGGTAAAATCATTTATTTAATTTTTTTTCAAGTTTAGTCAAATAATTAATTTAATAATTGTTTATCTTATTCACTGCTAATAATATTAGATTTGTATATCATTTAAAACCAGTTTATACCAGCCCTATTTAGATGTATAAATATAGTTAAAAAAGTAAATGTTTTTAAAGACGCTGTCATTTCAAACATTGATACATAAAGAACGTTTCTGAATAAGGTGAAAATGTACGCTGCAATTTTATTTTGGTCAATAATTATTCATCACTTAGATCGAAGAAATATGGATTGGAAATTTTGTAACGTATCTATGAGAAATTACCTTACTGGGATTCGAACCCGGAACCTTCGGAATAAAATGCTGAAACGCAACCATTCCATTATGGAGGTTTCTATTCATAAACCTTCAGCTTTTTACATAAAATTATTGATTAAATTAATTCAGTTATTGTTTACATAAAACGTTTTTGTTAATGTAATTTTCAACTTTAATATATTTTTTATTTAATTATTGTTAGTAATTAGTTTAGTCCTGGTGAATTTATATCTGAACTTATAACGGATAATAAAATTTCAATTTTTATTAATGAATTTGATAAATGAATAAGAATTTTATGAAATGGAATTTATGTGAAAATTTATTTTTATTGATTATTGAAGATCTCAATTGTATCAATTGAAATTTTGATCGAATCAAAATACTAACTTTTAATTTTTCAGAATTTACAAAATTATTTTAATTTATTCTTCACATTTTCTTTTTTTTTCATTATTAGTTATAGAACCAAATCGCTGCGAAATTTTATTAAATAGTAGACCTTGCGTAAGAAGTTTTTACAGACGCTAAAGATTAAATTTCAAAATTAACATTATTTAAAATTTAAATATCTAAAAGTTATAATTAGAAAATTCTTAAACTGAATTAGGTTAATTTTCAATCAGAAATAAATGTAAATTTTATTAATAATAAATGTCTGATATTTATTAAATTGATTTAAGGAAGAATTAATAATAATAATAAAAAAAATAATAATAATAATAATTATTTTTTATACAAAAATAAAATTGCTTTTAAATTACGTAATTATTGTAGAATATATATTCTCCTTCAAAGTAAAGGAAGAAGTATTTGAGATTGCGAAAAATTTCGGTTTTCAGTTTTCAACGGAAATATCAATTTTGACCAGCCCTAAATCCATTTTGACTAGTTTCGGCGTGACGTCTGTACGTACGTACGTATGTATGTATTTCGCATAAAAAATGATTAGCCGTAGAATGATAAAATTTTGGATTTAAAACTGTTGTAACATCTAGTTGTGTATCTCTCCCTTTCATTGCAATCGACTGGACCAAAAGTGTTCAAAAAGCTCAAAGTCAAAAAAACAAAAATTGGATTTTTCTTAACTGCAGTAATAAGCCCTCATTGAGAGCTTTTCAAGAATATATCATAAGTGGTACTGCTTTTTATTGGTTTCAGAGTTCTAGCCAAATGAAGTTTTAATTAATGAAATATTTGGAATTTACTAGGGAAAAGCACATCGGTTCGAATCAGACTTCATCTCAGGTTTTTTAAACTCTTTTTTTAATTTAAATATATTGATTTATTAATAATTATTATTCTCTGATTATAAAAAAAAATTCGTTAAATAATATTTAATAAAAAAAAAAAAAAATATGAAAAAATATCAGAAGTTATTAATGAAATAAAATTTTATGTACTTTTCATTTAAATAAAAAAAAAAAACAAAAAAAACTTTATGTTATGTTTAATTAGAATGTTTGATCAATATGTCTAATAATTTATGTAAATTAAAATTAATATATTTTAAATTAAGTAATTAATTATAAAATTAAATTACATTTTTCCGATACAAAAATTCCCTATAAAATTTAAGGATGTTAAAATTAACAGTCTTAGTATTAACCAGAAAAGATCTGTCTGGTTTAAAGAAAAGTACCGATAAAGCTAATAATTTAATTGTAATTTACTATTTAACACATAAATTAATACCATCATACGATTTTCTTAGTATTTATGATTTAATCTATTTTAGGAATATTTGATGAAATATTGAAAAAAAATATTTATCAAATTGAATTTAACTATCCGGGTTGTTGTTCGGTAATATTTAATAAATAAAAATAATTTAAAAATGAATAAATAAATACATAATTGGAGATAAAACATATAGTTTATTATATTTCTAATGCGGAATGGTAGCTTCCTACCTTTCATTATTAGTCTTAAGATTCTAATTTCTATATTAATTAAAATACAATGATTATAATTAATAATTATGATTAGATTTAATTATATTTTTTATTCAAATCGTTAGCCTTATTTAAAATCACTAATTAAAAACAAATTAAATTAAAATCTGTAAATTTTACTTCCTTGTACGAAGTAAAGGAAGTATTATGATTGCGAAAGATTTCGGTTTTCAGATTTCAACAGAAATCTGACCATCTTGACGGAAATCTGATTTCCATTTTGACCATCCCAGAATCCATTTTGACTAGTTTAGGCGTGACGTATGTACGTATATATTTCGTATAATTCAAAAACGATTAGCGGTAGAATGATGAAATTTTGGATTTAGGACTGTTGTAAGATCTAGTTGTGCACCTCCTCTTTTGATTGCAATCGACGGGACCAAAAGTGTCCAAAAAAGCTCAAAATCCAAAAAAAAAATTGAATTTAGGACTTTTTCTTAACTGCAGTAAGAAGCCCTCATTGAAAGATTTTCAACGATATATCATAAGTGGTACTTATTTTTAATGGTTCAAGAGTTATAGCTAAATAAATTTTAATTAATGAAATATTGGATTTTACAAGGCGAAGGCACATCGGTTCGAATCAGACTCATCTCCTTTTTTCTAACTTTTTTTAAATTTAAATATATTGATTTATTAATAATTACTA
Organism: Lycorma delicatula; assembly: GCF_047948215.1. Lineage (NCBI taxonomy): Eukaryota > Metazoa > Arthropoda > Insecta > Hemiptera > Fulgoridae > Lycorma > Lycorma delicatula. The sequence continues at coordinate 38,077,769 of NC_134457.1, read as the reverse complement.
ACCTCTGATTATAAAAACAAATTTTACGATATTTAATAATTCAATAATAACAAAAAAAAATTATGAAAAAATATCAGTAGTTATTAGTGAAATAAAGTTTTATGTACTTTTCAGTTAAAAAAAAATGTGTATATGAAATTTAATAGGAGTACAAGGAAGTCCACATCAGATATCCACAAAGATATCCACATCAGATTTTTTTGTTTGTTATAAAAGTGCGGGCATCAATAGCTGTGTCATTAGATGGGGAAAATGTTAATGTCTGAAAAAATATCATGCCTGACCGGGATTAGAACCCGGGACCTCCGGGACTTATCCTGAGAGATAATAGGAGGTAGAAACTGGTGCGGATCTACATAGTTACAAATATTACTATTTTATGCTGTATGACATTTTTCCTCCACCTTGGATCCCACTATATTGAATCAAACTTTTTTAAGAGAGATATGGTCATGTAATATATGATTTTAATGTAAAAGTTTAGGAGGAAAAGATTCCGGAAATTTTTTCTCGATAAATGTCTTCGTTTTTGAATTATAAGCAAGCAAATATGGAAAAAAGGAAAAATCGTGGTACTAAAAAAAAAAACGAGATAAAACGTCCTGTAGAGGCTTTTATTTATTTCGTATTACCTTCAGAATTACACCCAACACAAACTTTAAATAGTATTGTAATTAATGGCTCATACACTAATAACAGCTTTCATAATAATAATAATTTTTTATTTTTTTTGAGGAGGGAGGTGGAAATGCATTTACGCACGGAGTGTCGGGCTCCCGCTGATGGTATTATCCAATCACTATCAGAGACTACCGACTAAAACCATCCCCCTTTCTACCAGGGCTCGACCCGGAACCGTTTAACACATTACTTCCGGTCGAGTCCTCCTATACAAGCCTGTTAGGTGCTACCTAATTTTCAGGACTATCCAGGTCAACGTTTTTGGTCCTGAGTATGTTGCCGACGAATCGGGCTACACTTTCCCAGCTGCTCAGGTCACGGAGCATCATCGCAACCACGTTGTGGGGACTCAGTGCTCCTTGATCCGCCTCTAGTGTCCCTCGATCTGCCGCCTACCGAGCACATTTGAAAAGGGTGTGCTCAGCGTCGTCCCGTACACCGGGACAATACAGGCAGTCGGGGGACGGCGCTTTCCCTATAATATGGAGGTAAGCGCGGAAGTACCAGTGACCCGTTAAAAATTGGGTCATGTAGTACTCCACTTCTCCATGCCGTCGCTCCGTCCACGGTCTGACCAGAGGAATAAGCCTTGCGGTCCATCGTCCTCTGGTCTCGTGGTCCCAGGTCTCTTGGGACCGAACGTGCGAGTGCGTCCTTTGGGAGGAACGTGCGAGTGCGTTCCTCATTGGCAATGGTCACCCGGTCTTCGCCTGCCCGTCGCCTCCTGTAGATCGCCTGGCGCTCCCTTGCTAAAGTAGCAATGGGTATGACGCCGGCGACCACAAGTACTGCAGGCTCGGAGACCGTCCGATACGCGGAAGCGACTCGCAAGGCTGCGGTGCGTTGCATTTGCGCGAGCCGCTTCCGGTTTCTCGCAACTCTTAATGCCTGGGCCCATACTTCCGACCCGTATAACAGGATGGAATGCACCGTGGTCATCAGCAATCGACGTCTGCTGGCCTTCGGTCCGCCGACATTCGCCATAAGCCGCCTGAGAGCAGTTACGGCTCTCGCAGCTTTGTCGGCGGCTGTACGAAGCTGCTCAGCAAAGCTGAGTTTCCGGTCAATCATCATACCGAGGTACTTTGCGGCCGGCTTGGTCCCGACAACCTCTACCCCGACCCGCAGGCAGAGAAGGGTGTCGATACATTTCTTCATGAGAACTACGATCTCCGTTTTGCCGAGGGCTAGAGACAATCCATGATCGTCCAGCCAGGCACCGACTCTGTGCTTGGCCCGACTGAGCCTCAGTTGGGCGCGCTCCACGTTGCGGTCTGTGACAAGTAGCGCAACGTCGTCAGCGTACCCAACCAAGGCAGATTCTTCAGGCATCTCCAACCTCAGCAAGCAATCGTAGACGGCGTTCCAAAGGTCGGGGCCAAGAATCGAATAATAATAATAATTATTATTATTATTTATTTATTTTGTTTTTTCGTGCAACAGAACAGTTTTATAAGGCCTTCATATGTTGCACAATATTACATAAAAACATATGCAATAGTTACAATATCCTTACAATCTTACAACGGTTATAAGTAACAATTCACATATAATTGAAAATACAATATTTTAATACATAAATCTCGGAATACAATACTAATAATAAATTATAAATTCACAACAATGGAAATAATAATTAAAGTTTCAAGTCAAATTCACAAAAATTAAAAAAAAAACAAAATTCAAGAAACGAACTTGCGGCAAGAAAATAAGACCATCGCCTTTACCATCTTATAAATCAATAGTAAATTTACATATATATAATAATAAATGCAAGTTATGAATCTGTGCATAATCATAAAAATAATACTAATAAAATGGTCCAAAACAATTTTAATAATAATAATAATAATAAACGATATCTAATAATCTGCAACATTACTACAAATTAAACGGGAAGTAAACTAATATTACGTACTCTAATTATAACAATACTTACTTATTCTTTCTGTGCACTAAAATAAATAATTATTATTTGATAAAATTAAACGAAAATAATAACAATTAAATTTGCACTAGAAAAGATTTGAACCACTACAACTTAAATCTACTATTGTAATAAATTAAATACAATACTTGAATATTGAAGTGAGAAGCCAAAATAAGAAGTTAATAACTTGCATTGCAGCGTAATACAAATTCCATTGTTGTAAAGCAACAACTAATTTACTACGCTAAATATGTAATACAAATTATAAATTAAAGAGATTTTTATACTGTTAATTTTTTCAAAATTTATTACATTACTTATGTAGAACCGAGAATATTTAATTAAATTTTTAAATTAAATGTTATGATAATTAAAGTAAATATTATAGCCATTAAATTTGCTGTAGAGTTACAAATTATTAGTTTTTGTGTTGGTGTTATTTTAGTGTTTGTGGCATTAATAGTAACTTCGTTTAAAGTTTACTATTCGATGTAATTCTGAAGGTAATATGAAATAAAAAATATATTATGTTTTACTACGTTTATTACTACCACGATTTTAATATTTTGAAATTTTGATTGCTTATAACTCAAAAACGAAGGCATTTATCGAAAAACAGTTTCCACTCAATTTTTCTCGTAAATTTTTACATTGAAATCATTTATCAGATGTCCACCTTCCTATTTAAAAAAAAAAAATTGTTTCAGTGTGGCGGATTCAATATGGTGGACAAAAATTTCAAATATCATAAACTAATAATTTTGTAACTATGTAGATTCGCAATTATTTCTACCTCCTTGTATCTCTCATTTTGAAATATGAAGCCGTTTCTATACTTTAATATAATATTATTCTGTGTATAGTTATAGAAAAGCGAAGGCTAACTCGTTTTACACCCTAACACACATTGTAGGCTAGGGTGAAGTAAATCGGTATATATGCAGAGGGGTATAAAACCTCTCTACCTATTATTCCATCTCACTGAAATATTTTTATGAAATTCTACAGGGGCCTGAGCTTAAATTTTTATCAAATAATGTATATTTATAATTTACGTAATCTGGATTATTTTTAGTAGGAAATATTTGAAATAAAAAATTTTAAATAAATTTTGTACGATATGAAGCATGTATGTTTAGTTTTAAAATTATAATACAGTTTTTCTGCCATGTTTAGGTCTGTCTTAATTTTTTATATAATACAAATTTTTTAAATTCTTTTTCAAGTTCAGTTGACGTTATTTGGATTGATTCTCTAAGAATTAAATTTGTTTAAAAATTTTATAATAGATTTTTTTTTCTGACAATTTAATGAAATTATTGTACAGCAAACCTAAATAATTGTGTTTTGCGACACCAATTTTGGGTATTTTATAATAATTTTGTCAATTATTACTAGAGATATAGTTGTGAAACCTGTTTTATTTTTTTAAAGTTAAAACCAATATAAAATCATTAAATTTATCCCTTAACTTAAATTCTAAGAATTTTAATGCAGCTTCAATTTACCTTTAGAGCAGAAATCAAAGCAAAATTTTTCACGTTCTTAATTCGTAGATAAAACGTTTTTGGAATTATATTTATATGAACCTTTTTCTTTATTTTTACTTGTAGAACATATCCGGAACTTCTTTCCGTTTCTCCATGAAGCACTCTATATAACTTTGATCGAGGATTCCTTCACAGCAAATAAAAAAGAATTTTGAATTTCTGTTAGTTATCTTTTTTTTCTTTATACAATAATCTTCTATGTTTGAGTTTCATATTTACAGTTTTAATAAGAGGGTTTTTGTAACAAATAGATCTAACCATGTGTAGCAAGATAACATCGCTGCTTGTAAAAACTATAAAAATATAAATATGAAAACGATTTGTGTAAATTTGTTAGTTTCAAATAGAATATTTTCATATTTTACGCTATTTTCATATTTACACTATATTTTACACTAAGTTTATAAAATACAACTTTTCTTTAATTATTTATGAAAATTTAAAAATAAAATTCGATTTACTGAAAAAAAAAAAATAGAAAAGATAAAATAAAATTTTCGGAAACATTTTATAAATATGAATGATATCAATTCTTTTGTAACTTTACTCAAGAGAAATGTAACCTGATACGATATGATATATGAAAAGTAATAAAGTGCGACATGAAAATAACGAAAGATACTCTCACTGATATTAAAAAGTGTTATTCGCTTTCCGCTTACACAAACAAAACTTCTCAAATCCTTATTAAATGTGCATCGATAAAAGGTTCCCCATAAGTGAATGTTATGTACGAGGGTAATTTAATGTAAAGAACTTTATCCTTTAGCCTCATTATACCTTAAGTATATGATGAGGCCAGCCAGCATGATTTTATTTAAGTTTAGATTTGAACAAAGGAGTCGAAATTCAGGATGTTGAAAATAAAAATTTTCAACATCCTGAATTAGTAGATGTATTAAAAAAAACCCGGAAACGATTAAAAAACTTTTGCGACCCTGTCCCTTATGCACACCAAAATTTAAAAAAGGAAGTAATACATTAAAATTAATTTATTAAGTAAAATTAATTTAATTTTAAATAGAAACTCTAGGTGTTGTTTCGTTTTTATAAATGCCAAAATCACCTCCGTGGCGTGAGTGGTAGTGTCTCGGCCTTTCATCCGGAGATCCCGGGTTCGAATCCCGGTCAGACATGACATTTTCACACGCTACAAAATTGTCATTCGTCTCATCTTCTGAAGTAATACCTAATGGTGGTCTCGAAGGTTAAAAAAAATGCAAATATAAAACATTATTAAACTTGAAGTTAAATATTTCTTAATATAAATGAACATTAAAATGGTGAATATTATTCTAAAATAGACTTTATTAATGATTAGTATTGTTATTATTTTAATAATAACAAAAAAAGTGTTTTTATTGATTTGGCTGAAGGAAACAGATTTTAACTATAACTGCGTGGAAGATCAAATGACCCCGACCATTGGATCCGACTTGACCTCCTTGATCAAATGACGTTTTTACTTTAAAAATTATGCAGTATTAAAAGAAAAATTGCAGGAAAAATTAAAATGCTTAATAAAAAGTTTTATGTTGCAGTTAACTTGACCAAATTTTTGTACTTTTTGTATTTTTTTATCTTCAAAATTATACCCTAGAATGTAATTGCTAAGAAAAAAATTAGAATTTTTGTAAAAATATTTTGGCACCATTTAATCCCTCCTCGACAGTAGTGTATAATATATTATTAATCTTAAGTCTGGTCCCATGAAACTCCATTTTTACACGACTGTCCAAAAAGGAGTGTAACGAACTTAGGGTGCAAGAATGTACGTTTGTTTCACCATAGCAGCTAATGGTTGAACCAATTTAGATGTATGACCCCGCGATGGAATCCTTATTTTTTTTTGTATTCTTGTTTTTTTTAATATTTCTCTTGTTTAAAAAAGATCTCATTTCATCATTAAATTGGATCTTCAGCTTTAAAAATGAAAGTTTTTAAAAAATTTGAATTTTAAATACGAATTCCATTCCATATCGAACAAAATCTATACAAAGGGATTTATCAATCCCCTTATTTTTAGGAATTAAAAATTTAAGTATTGAAATAATTGTTTATTTCAATAAGTTGGTCCAGTTTAGTGCAATATTATTTCACAAGGCTAAAAATACGATTTTTATTGCTTTAGTTGTTTAAAAATTATTACGTTCTCTAATTATGATCTGTAATGAATACCACGGAAAATGTAACAAATATTGACTGTTTTGAACAATTAGAATGATAGAATAATTTGTAAATAAAATTAAAATATTCTTCTAATTGCTCTTTGAATGTAAACGATTCTTGTTGATAATCCTGAGAGTTAATTTTTTGAAATTTGATCTGAGAAGCTTCTTATTTTTAAGTAAAACTATAAAATTTTCAGAATCAATTTTTTTCTCGAGTCAACTTACTTAAAATCTTCTTGATTACGACTTACAACAGATAATGAAACCCGAGAAAGATGAATAATTAGAAAAAATATCTATAATTTTCAGATAAAATATCAAAAACAACTGGATAATTAAAGAAAAACATCAATTAAATGTTTTTATTTCATTTTGTGGATGATTAACATTTTGATTGTAGTTGCATCACTTGTCGGATTCGGTAGATCTAAGTATTTTTCACTTAACGTTTCATTTATATACGAGTGGAACAAAGTTAAAATAAATCTAAAATAAATAAAATATCGTCTGTCTGATTTTTATCGTAAAATATAAAAACATTCAGCAAAAAGCTGCATAATTTCTCCGATAAATTTACAGGCATCAGAAAATATCTTAGCTACCGAAGAATTAAATAATGAGAAACATTTTCTTACTTTTTGACTAAAATTTTAAGATACGGGATCCATATGATCCATCGTCCATATCTCTCTGTCTCCTTGACCTATTATGACCAAAATTAAATTGTATCAATGGATTATATACAGAAATTATGGTGGAAAATGTAATCCAGATCGGTTTATCGAGTCCGAAGATATAAGAAAAAAAGTGGCCAACATATTCGTACATTCATAAATCCTGCCGGAAATTTTAACCAATAAAATTCGTTTTTAGTTAGTTAGAGGGGGATAATGAAAGGTTGATATGAAAAAATCCGTAATGAAAAATTTTACCCTGTTATTACACTTTCCCCGAAAGTGTGAAATTGTGTTACATTAGCTGTAACACAGACACTGCCAAACTTCTTAAAAATAAAAATCCATATTTTAAACTTCATATATTCTGACGTTTTCTGCGAAAGCTCTTCCCGAGTAGCCTAGAATGATGAGCCCAGAGAGGATGCTTCGCATTACAATTACCTCCTGCTATTAAACGGATACCGAACGTCGAAAGGAATTAAGAGAACAAACAAGTCATTACATTACATTCCTGGTCACATGGAGGGGAGAACAGTAGTCTGGAGATAACCTTAAAGGTTCAGTCCAGTCAAGAATCTCAATTGAGATTCCCTGTATGTGGTCGGTGCTGTACTCCGATAGTAGATGATGCTTTATAATATTTTTGTCGAGTACTGCAGCACCCACACGGGCCTACCATCTGGGTGGTTAAACCGAGTATCCTGGGAGGCGGAAATAATTACGGTTAGTGAAGTGTGTTTTGGAAATTAATATAGTATCCAATGATTCAGTTAACACCAATGCTTCTATTTTCTCAAAAAGCAAGGCCATTCATATTCCAGGCAGTAATTCTGAAGAATCTAACCACCAACGGAATTTGGTAATTACGTGGTGAGTAGGATTATCAGTTACACCTATTTGCTGTACAAGGAGCTCTATATTAGATGTTAGCTTCTCCAGCTTGTCCTCAGCAGAGTTGCACACATTGCGCTCAACAGCCGCAGCATATTTTTTCGGACGAGTATTAAAATTGTTGTTGACTTGTCTCTTGACCTAACGTAGGGAATTTAGCGTTGCCCAACTTTCCAATAACCCTACTTTGGCTATTTACGTTACTCAAGTTTAACGTGGCTCGTTTCTCCCGATTCTGTAATAGATTAGCAGTCCTTGTAACATGCCCTTTGCCTCTGTTTCATCTCCAAAAATTCTTTATACACCCTGCACCCTTTTTAGTTAGCAGGGTGATCGGATTGTCAGAGAGATCGTTCACTGGGGCATTTCTTTAGGCATTTCTAAAGAAGAAATAGATTATGCATTATGTTTCTTATAATTAATGTGATTGTCCTTTGACAGGAAAACCCATATGTTCTATGGCTCTTTGCTCACTTAACATAGCGATAAGACCGTATGCAATTGTTTTTCTTGTGTTCATAATGCTGGCATTTCATGCACTGGACCAAACCTGGAGGTTTCCTTGGTGTTTCGAATCTAACCCCATAGCTGGCAGTATATTTTAGATTAAATATTTCTTTGTTATTTTCATTAGGTTCCAAATTGACAAAGAACGGCGACAACAGTTCTTTTGTTACCCTGTGGTGTATATTAATTATATTTCTTATCTTGTGTCCATTACTTTCAATTTTCTCCTTGAAGACCTCGGTCAGGATCGAGTAATACAGATTCTCAGAACTACTCGTAATGCCATCCTTTTGTCCTTTCTCATGAAAACGTGCCCAATTAATCCTTGTGCACGCACCAAATCAATTATATTCTTGTAAGCGTCAACATCCTTCAAGACAACACGTTGTTTTTTAGCATTAATTATCCTTATGCAGTAGTCTTTTTTTGGACATGAGACCGTTTCAAGCAACTGGTAAAGACTCATAACATCTGTTATGCCGTATAGTACAATCGGCAGGGGCTTAACACAGTTCTCCCAGCCATTTTCAACGATCTCATTCTCCATTCGGAGGTTTTCGTATTTATTAGACAGAGATAAATCATTTGCGGCATCTTTTGGACTACACAACTTTGGAATACGCAATATTCCAAACTAATATTGAGTAACACAGTACGGGGTAGTCTGATAATCGGTAATCTCAGCATTTCGGTTTCGCTTTCAAACATGTCGCGCATATTGAACGTTAAACTATCCCTGATTAGTTTTAGGAGAGAAGGCTTTCTAAGACACTAACGGTCCATGCTTTCTGTTAAATAAGATATTAGCACCACTCCAAGTCTCGTTTTCATCGCCTTGAAAAGCTGATAGTTGATCCTTGATCGCACCCGCCAGTGTAGGATAGAGGTTAACCCGCACAATTGTTTAAAAAACTGAATAAAAAGTCATTACTTTTTGATTTCTTATTAGGAGGCAAAAAATAATTCTATAATACAATACTCTTTTAAGTTTTTATCTTTTTAAGACACACTGTTTATCTTTTCAAAAACACAAAAATCACGGAATATTATACAAACACAACTTCTAACAAAAACAACTGTTCTATTTTATAACTAATAAATGTACAGATAGATAAACAAATCTATAAGTATGATTGTTAGACTGTCGAATAATTTAAAAAAAAGAAAAACTTCACAATAATTAAACACCAAATTTTAATCGTTATTTCTTTAATTGTGTCAATACATTATCTACCTAAAGAATACATAAAATATACTGTATTAAATTACTACTTTAAAAATGGATAAAACTGTTGTATTATGTTTCTTCTTTCTCAGGTAGACGTAACATTGCTAATCGCATAAATAGAACTTCTACTTTAGATAATAATATTTCGGTTATTATAAAGGGAAATTAGAATCTAATTTATTAGATGACAGAGTCTTTAAGGATGGTCAAATTGATTTCGTTTCTAAGAAAATCAAACCGTATTGTCTTACTTAAAGAGGCTTAATAAAGTATTAAGCTTGTCATCACTTTTAAGTATTTATTTTGCTTACGTATATTCCCCTATAAGGTGTAATGTCATTTCTTGGATCTCTCACAAACAGTCAGAATGATTATCAAGATAAAAAAAAAATGTATTGTCAGGTCGTTGTTTAGTTCTTATAATCTTGTTGACCGATATTTAGAAAATTAAAAATGTTAATTATTCATGTATTTATATCAATGAATGTGTACAAAAAAAATATTACTTATTCATAAAAATATCAAATCAGATTATAGAACTGTTTTCGTATAACTCAACACAAAATCTTGGCTTCTAGAAAGGGTCTTCTTATACTTCCGTTGGAATTTTTAATAAATTGTCAAACCATGTAAAAACATTTACCACAATTTGCCTCAAATAAAATTAAAAGACGTTTCTATTAAAACTATATTTACTCTGTCGCTGAATAAAAAATTAATGAAATTATAAAAAAATTCCTGAATGTTCTGCATTCTGTTGTTTACGTTAATAAATGCTCAATTAATTCTCATCAACGCTTTCTAACTTGTAAATTAATTTGTAATAATTTTTATGTTTAGTACCTTCAATTATTTACTTTAATATTATTTCGTATATTGACAATTTAAGTAACTAATATGGACTTAAATCGTATAATTCTTTTTTTTTATATATAATTGTGCAATTTTGTATTACTCTGCTCAAGATTCTACAATGATTTTGCACGACCCCATCGTGGCAAATGCTGGAGCAGTTTCTTTTTATCGGTGGAATAGCATATACACTCCTTTTGATTTACGAATAATGCATTTTTTTTTATAGTTGCATCAACAATTAAAGTTATTAGTGACTTATCAGTGTAATATTACTGTACCGATAAATGTTCGGTCTTGAACAAACTCAGACCAACCATTCCTGAGACATCTGATTAATTAAAACCCAACCACCAAAGAACACTAGTACCCACGATCCGATATTCTTTTTATATATAGATCAGAAGAGAATTAAATTTTTTAATTTATTTGAAATAATTTTATAATGACAGCGAGAAAAGATTTATATGACCTTGCGACGCCTCTATTTATTAGCGGTGTAAAGAATCCTGTTACCAGAGGCGTCTCAATAACTGGGTAACATTTTTTAAGTGTTATTGTCGTTTTATAAAATAAAGACAATGCTTAAAGGATATGAAACAACTAAATATTTATAAATAACATGAAATTATAAATAATTATAATAATAATAAATAATATACTTACGTCAGCCAACGGGGCAATGGCCCCGGGAGCTCGGAAGGTTCTTTTGAGCATGAGATTGGCGGTACCGCGCTGTCCAAGCTGATTGTGGTTGTTCTTCTCGGTTTTGATTCTTGCTATGGTAGCGGGAGGCATGATTGTGATCTATTTTTGTCGATGCCGGAGTGCGGACGGGGAGTGCCGAACCCTCTTCGAAGTTTTGGAGCCGCGTTGAGAGTGAACTGCTGTTAGCTTGCTCTGCCGAAGTCTTGCGCCGCCCAGTATGAGTCAGTCACTTACCAGGCCCTTAGCAGGGATTGTCCTATGGATGGGTAAGGGTATCGTACCCTTTCTGCTACGTGCGAGCCATGGGATTTTCGTATCGTGGGTCAGGCAGTATCTGGCTCTCCGGCCTGGGTTAAATCTGTGGAAGGCGGCTGACTGAGGGAACTCAGGCAGGATCAATGATCGGGGGCATGCCCAAACGTCTCTCTACCCGCACCTTGCTACATATTGATTGACGGAACATAGCTTTTATGGAATCTCCTACTTTCAAAACTTCCTTGTCAAAGGGCCCACGTAAAAACCCTTGTTTTGGAGAGCCTTTGTCTTCGCAAGCGAAGAGGAAAAATAGTGTAGTGCTCAGCGTTAAGGAAGAGTGCAGAGATCTGGAAAAGAAGAAGGAGGAAACTACTAAGTTTCGACCAAAGAATAGCGGGTGAATACCAAAATATTTAGTAATCTAAGAAAGCCGGCGATTTTTCGAAAATTATTTCTTTCGTGATAGCTCATGGCATCACGAAAGCTGCTGAAGGACCAGATACAAGGTAAACTGCTATGGAAGTATTTGTAGAAAATGTCAATGACATTCAACCGTTACAGCTACTCAAAATCAAGAAGATCGCAGTCTTAGACATTGAAGATGCCCTTTATAATACCCTGAGTATTTGAAAGGGTGTAGTCGTGTGCAGGGATTTGTTGTACAAAAGAAGAAATTGTAGATGAACTTCAGAAACAAAGAGTTGTTACGTTTCGTTGGTTAAAAACACGACGCAACTGAAAAGTTCTATCCTCTTCATAGCACGTTTTTATCTTTCAATAAGCCGAATTGTCTAGAGAAGATAAAAGATGGATTTTAAAGGTTGGATGTATGTTCATTTATCCCGACTCCTTTGCGCTGTTTTAGATGCCAGAGATTTGGATACACAGCGGCATGTTGTACGAGGAAGCAAATCTACGTATGTGGTGAACCATTACATCCTGATGACCCGTGCAGAGATTCTCCTTTCTGTGTCAACTGCCATGAGCACCACTCTGCAAGAACTAAGGATTATCCTATTTACCAACAAGAAGTAGCTGTACAAGAGATCAAGAAAATACAGAAAGTCAGCTATTTTGACGCAAGCATTTTCTGCTTGGCAGAACGCCAAAGAATGTGTCATACGCACAAGTTGTGGCTCCTTCTGCAGCATCCTTTAAATCAAAAGAATTAGTACATAATTAAACCCAGCGTTGACTAAGGCGATCGAACGTATCAACAGTGACTAATTAAAGAGTCAACCGTGCAGGGAAAGTATTCGCAAACCGACGGCAACGAAAGAAGATACTTCCAAAGGAAAATATTTTGCGCAACCTAGCAATGGGTCTTCAACCAGTGGGAAAAAGAAAGAAAATGATCATGAAAACAGAAGAAAACCGAATCAAAAGGAGTTCATGTAAAAGTGCAGATTAAGAAAGTGCCCGTTTAGGCATTTGTGAAGCCATAAATTAAGATATTAGAAAAAAAGGACTTTCAACGTCGAACAATGGAGCCTTAGAAGACATGGATGCTTTAAATAAGAGGGCCAACACTTCAGCCGCTCAAAATGCGTTAGCGGGGAATGCACTCAAATGCACTGGTCACCACACCATTTGAGCCGGTATCAGATACCGGCAGTAATATATCCTCCGTAATTTATTGTGGAGAATCAGAAGATTCAATTTCTGAGGCCTCAGATACCTTGGAATATTAAATTGAGGCCTTCAGAAAGATGGAAAGGAGAGGAAAGAAAGAATGGCTTAAGGGCAAACCTAGGCGATAGGAAATAAGCAAATTATAATGAAACGATTATAAAATATAATGTAATATAATAAAGAGTGCCCCACGATTTTTTTTTGACTTAATGATATCGCCGCTTAAGCTTGAAGCTTGCCTGTGGGATACGGTAATAGAATTTTGTAGCGTATGAAAAATGCCACTCCTGACCGGGATTCAAATGCGGGACCTCCGGATGAGAGGCCGAAAAGATACCACTCCACCACGGAGTCGGCTTTTATTATTCGTGATATAAAATTTAAAGGAATTTTGTTAGTAAATTCATTCATTATGAATGAAATGTAGCTGAGAGCTGTAATAAATAAATGTTCACATAAAATGCAGTCACTACCGTGAATAGCAAAACAAATTTATGTCATCATTATCAATAAGATCTTATTTAAATTTAATCAGAGTTTATTGTAAACGTTTATTCTTGATTTAACATGAAAGTGAAATTATTTTATAGTGCATCTTTAAATATATTTGTATTGGAAAATTTTTCCAAACAATTTATAGATATTTTAATTCAATAATTTCCAAATAGTGAAATTTCGGTATTTTTTTGTAATTTTTTCATTAGTTTAATAAATGCGTATTTTATTTATTTTTTGGTTTTCTTTTGTTTAGTTTTCTTATTAATAATGAAGTTAAAAAATGATTAAATAAATAGAATTGAAAGACATTTCTACGAACCGTTTATAATGGGATGTGTTGATATATTCATCAGTTATAATGAACTACAGAAGTTTATTTCGCGAAAATTCTGTAGTTTGTCAATTAGCTTTGGCATACAGCGTAAAATACAACACGTAACATAATCATAATACCTTCCAACTAATCTAATCCGTGCAAACATATAACTAACTATTCATCATACTTATCGAACTTGCCGATCGTTATGATAATTGTGGGTTAGATGTTATTCTGTAATATTCAAGATCACAGATTCAAATTCAGTTAATAATATAATTAGTTTATATTGACTTCGAACATCAATCAAACACGTGATCTTAGGTCGTTGATAAAGAATTAATTAAACTGATTTAAAAATTTTGGCCTGAATAATTAGAAATCTCTGATTTACTGTAAAGATGAATAATTAAAATAATGAACAATTTAATCAATAAAATTAAAGCTTTAATTGTAGACATATCTCATTAGTTTAATCCGGGGACCGGTTGATGTCAGGATACAACTTTAGTACAATATAAAACTAAATTACTTTTGACTTACAGTTCAGATCTTTTGAGTGAAAAAAATAAATATAGATAAATTATAAATATAGATAATTTTAAAATAAAATAAATCTAATTAAATAATATAAATAAAATATTCTAATATTCTAACTTAGATGTGTCATCAATTTCTTCTTTTTTGTTTCATAGCTTCATTTTATTTTTGAAAATATTGTAAAATTCCGATCTCAGTACAGGATCTTCTCGGAATTCACCTTGATCTCTTATTCCTTTTCTTGCCTTTTAATACGAGTATATGTATTTTTTCTCCTCTGTTCAGTCATCTACACTATAATAATGAACTATAGTATCTTCATACTATAATAAATTATCTATATTTATAAACATAGATATATTTAATTTAATATCTATAGAATATACATTTTTTTTTTAATATAGAATATAAAGATAATTTATATTTATATTTATATTTATATTTAATAATTTATCTATATTTCTTCATCTATATTTCTTTCTATTGCATGTGTATTTCTTAAATAAACGAATTTATTACCTTTTTAATTCTCAATTATTTGTTTCCTATGTTCTGGGCTTTGTCTTCGTTTACTATTTTTATCCTGTATTTCCTTAAATAATAAATCTTTTATTTTGGTAGGTTCATAATAATACATTACATAGATCGCATCGTGATTGGGTAAATAAATTAATCCACAGATAAAAAAGTAACTGCTCCAGCATGTTGGTGGGATGGATCAAGAGAAACCTTGGTAAAACCTTGATCAGAGCAGCATCGAAGGATAAATAAAAAAATGGATGTGATTTGAATCCATATTAATTATTTAATTTATAAACACAAGAAATAATGTTAAGGCAAATATATGAACATACTAAATATAAGGAAAATGTATAGATTCATTATTTCTGGGTATTTTATTAAGCAGGAAAATGTAAGAAGTTTGTTGACTCTAAGAAATTGATACAGAATAGAAAGAAATGTAGATGGACATTCAAAAGAACCAAACAGATAAAAAGTAATTTATTTTTATGTTGTGAGTTATCCCGTCCTCAAATTAAAGTAATGAGATACGTAAAAAAATAATAACTTAAATTTTACTGATAAAATTATTCACTGTTGTAATTATTCATCTTTACAGCAATCTGAGAAAGTCAAAACATTCAGGCCAAAATTTCTAAAGCAATTATTATTAATTTTTTACCTTTAATTCTTATTCCTTTGACAAAGTTCCACCACAATTTTCTATATTTTAAATTAACCCATCTAATTATTAATATTCTCGTGCAATAACTTTTTTCAATACTCTCTACAGTTCAGTTTTTTCTGCTCCCTTAATGTCAATCTTTTACATCGCTACACTCTGTATAAATATTTAAAATAATTTCTTTCAATTCCTTTGACTTTCTTTTAAAACAATCAGATTTCTATTTTACAAGTTTAAGTTCATTTGATATTCTCTAAAATTCCCTATCTCCATAGTTATACAATCAAAATAATAGAATTCTTCCATGTATTTTTCCCCCCATTTAATATTTTACTCAAAAATAAAAATAATTTTTTTCATTTTATCTTTATTTACATATTTTAATTTTACACTTAATTTTCCTTCAATTAATAATTTGACGATGGAATAGTCTCGGTAGTTGAGTTGGATAACTATGTAATGCATTTCTTTTGTTTCTTTATCCCTTTTTGCACTTATAATAAATTAAACCAAATATATCAAGTTGCGTTCTTTTTTCACTACTTTCTGTATTGTTTTTTGTTATTCCTCATCTTCTATTTTTATTATAGGTGACTTATTCTCATAAAAGTGATAAATAACAACTGCTTTCTACATGTAATTTATGTTTCTTATAATCATAAACATTTTATTCTTCGCTCCATTAAATTAAATAAAGAACATGAAAAAAAGATAAGTCAATGCAGATACATAGTTTATTTTTCTCGAACCAGTCTTTTAAAATTTATTCTAAAGTTTATGTAACTTGTGATTCTAAATATTTTTTTCTAAAATTTAAATTCTCTTCATCACACTTTCTATCGATCGGTCTATTGTTATGTAAATTATTTTAGTTCGTAATTTGAAAGGGTAAAAGTATTAAATATACTTCAGCATTTCTTATGTTTACTTACATCTCTTTCTTTAGTAAAAATAATGTTTTCTACCGAAATATTAAAGTGTTTCTTTACTTTTATAAAAACATTTTGCGCTGATATAACAGCATATTCGGTTCTTCTTCTCCTATACAACATAGTATCTCGGTACAGGATCTCCTCGGAATTCACCTTGATCTTTGATTCCTTCTCTTGCCTTTTAATACGAATATATGCATTTTCCCCCTCTGTTCAGTCATCTTCATTATAATAATGAACTATAGTATCTTCATACTATAATGAACGGTGCATTTCGTCTGGTTGTCCGATGTTACAAAATTTGACATCAATTGTCCAATATTTTCTCTTATTTTTAATAGTTACATTTATGATTTCGTTAATGATTTCCTTTTCTGTGTATTTTCTATATTCATCTTTCAACCAGTCTTCCTTTCCGTTTTGGATTTTCTATTACTTTCATTTTTACTTTCACGTCTATAACTATATTACTGTTGTATCGGCATACCTAAAAGACGAAAGTATAGCGATCAGTGAAAATTTCTGGTATCTTCGTTTTTAAAAATATCGAAATTTCACGTTCAAAAAAAAAAGATAAAAAGTTAGTGAAATTTCTGAACAGTACATGACCTCTCTCTATCTGGACATTATATATGTTGGCCTCTGTATTCTGATTCATATCTCTGGATTGGCTCAACATAAATTCTTCAACAATGGCTCAAAGATTTCTATAAAATGGGGAACTGATGGTATTAGACTTTGGAAAAAAATAAAAAAGGGGGAGAGTATTATTAAACAATTGACTTTTTTATTATTTGTACAGTGGTCATTGTAAAGTTTAGTACGATGAAAAAATTTTTTAAGTTATTTAAAATTCCAATGTTTTAAACCGATCAGGTTTAGGGTTGGGGATATGCAACATTACTTCTAAACACAATTTTGTTTTACATATATATATATTCTCATGTATATTACATGCCAGCTTCTGCCTTATTTTCGACCTCATCGGACAAGAGGTCATAACGATTCACACATTTCTTTTAGTAAACTGTAGTTTTTGATAACCTTGCTGAATATCATTGCACCAAATCGGGCCAGTTAATTGAAGCAAATGATTATTTCAATAAATAAACTTTTAAGCTCCCAGAAACAAGGGCCTGAATTAGACCAGTATTTAAACTACCAAATGTTTTACATATATACGTTTCAAGTTTGAATATCCAACTGTATTTAATATATTATTGTAGACGATATGGGAACTATTTTAAAAAAGAGGTCCCACAAGACTTAACAGTTAAAATTTTTATTCATTTATAAATATATATATATATATATATATATATATATATATATATAATATCTGATATTTTATCTATTTTTAAAGTAGCGGTTTTATTAAAAAATTTTACTCGAGTTAATTGTCGAGCTAGGAGTTCAAATGAGATTTTTTTTACTAAAAATTTTGGATTTTTTGTAATTATACTCTAAATAAAGTGTAATTTTGATGATAAAAACATAATCTGACCAAGGGGGCAAATCAAACTCAAGTTTTTTACTAAAATTTCGATATTTTTTGCAATTGTACTATAAATATTGCATAATCAATTAATCATTAACATTTAAAACTTTATGAGGTATTTGAAATAAAAATATATCAAGGAAAAAGCCGGGAATATTTCAAATCATTTAAAGGTTTTTTATTGGTCGATACCATTTTTTGCTTTAAAAAATTGGAATTATCTATTCCATTTTTATACTTTCTTTGTTTATCTATTAGTTGTTATATTTTTTATTTGTTAATTTTTTTATAATAATTGTTACCTTTTTATCAAAACTACCCTCTTATATCTTAATTATTTATTTTTATAAGTTTATCAATTTTTTCTGTTGAATCAACATTTTAGTAATTTTTTTGTTTAAGCTTTAATCTATTTATTATTACTCTTTCAATCCATAATTATTTTATTATTAATTATGTACATTTTTCAATTTATTTATAATTCTTCTCTACATTTTTAATATTGCTTTTTTATTTTATTTAGCTTCAACCTACATTACATTGTTAGTTAAACCTATTAGTAACAATGCATACACTTGGATATGATTATGGTAAAAAAATTTGGTTTCAAAATTTCTGTCAAACGGTTATATAATTTCTAATGTTTTTCCTTATCTCTTAGCCTTATTTATGTATATTCTTTTTTTCTGAATTTTTAAAAAGGATATTTGTAAGAAAAAGTAGAATATATTTAGGGTAAACTCAGCTACAACATTCCCTTCTTTTCCGTCTGTTCCTATAACTTTTCAATCCCATTACGATCAATCTGTCCTCCCCTTTTACATATCTGATATCATTTATTTCTTTATCTACCCTTATGTCTGTTTACCGTCTACTGATATTGTTTTTAAAAATCTATGTTACTTCAATTTGGATTTGATTCTTACTCCGTTAAAATAATTTTCTAATTTGCTCTTTATGAACGTGTACGGCTACCCTTTTTATATTCTTATGTATAACTGTGTTTTTTTTTCCAAAATAATTTATTTTATTTCAATTATTCTTCTATAGTTCTGTGACTAAAAACCCTGCTACCCTCCTCCTCCTCCTATTTATATTAAATTTATCTCTAACTTAAGCTAAGTATATCGCTACGTAAGCTTGAATAATATAATCTAATATAATTTTATATAAGCTGTTATATAAGTTTACTATTTTCATCGACGAATTTCATAATTCTTATACGTTTTTCATAACCTATTCTTTGTTGTTCTATCTTAACCTCCCATTGGGAGAGAAGTTAAGTTTTTACTTTTGTAATATTTTACACAGCATGATGCTTAAAAATAGGAAGGGAAAAATAAAATAAATTTCCTCACAGCTTACACCTTTGCAGTTTTTCATTGACTACAGCCGAGTAAAACATAAAATCTCGAGCTAGGGGAAAATTTCTTCCTATTTTAATATAAAAGTAAAACAACGTTTTCTTATATTTAAAATGAAGTTTATTACACCAAATATGTGCCTTTTTGATCGACAACTTTTGCCATTTTTGAGGTAAAAATCATAATCCCCTCAATGTAGTACTATGTTTTCTGTATGAAAAACTGAATGGCATTTTTACACGCTACAATACATTCATCTCATTATCTGAAGCAATACCTAACGGTGGTCCCGGAGGTTAAAAAAAATCAAAACCTCTAGAACCACTGGAAAAAAATTATTTATAAAATTTGTTATTAAAAATCGCGTTCCGTTCCACGTCGAGCCGTCCGGTGCTGCGATCTAGTGGGTGCTAGCGCTAACCGGAAAGTCAAGCCGTACTAGCATTCTACGTTAGAATCCTGCCAGTGCGGTCTCATTTTTCATTTCGTCCGGATGGACAATTAGTGTTACTCATAGTTACTAGTATTCTACGTCAGAATCCGATTCAGAGCGGTCGTATGTACTTTCAGTCCGGATGGACATGTTCGGATGAACGTCTAATTTATTAGTATAATTTATATGTGTAAAGTTATGCATTAAATGTTCAATGTCAAGACGACAGTTCTTTAAATCATTATTCAACAAGCAACAAGAGGTTGTCTTCATTTATCACCTATGAATATAAGTCCAACCTCGCTCTAAAATCTACCAAATCGATTTCGAAAATCATTTTTTATTCGTAATACATCATTTTTTGATCGATTTTAAGTTTAAGTCATTAATATTTAAACCCCTAATGGTGTATTTCAAATGAAGATATAGCAAGGTCGAATCCGGGAAAGTTATGCAACATTTTGCCGGCTTTTAATTTTTTTATTTGTAAATAAAGCCGTTAGCTATTCTACTGTAGTATGAATTGTTTAAGCTTGAATTGCAAGAATCAAAATTAATTTGTTTAGTAATTTATCATTTTTTATAATAAATTAACAACATAGTTTTTTATCATCATCGGTGTTAAGACTCAGGTTTCATTTCCTCCTTTATTTATTTGTAAAAATAAAAATTTTCACTTTTTTACTTACTCTTTATAAATTTTCACTCTTTCTTTTACTCTTTATAGATTCTTACTTTTTTTGTTACTCTTATTAAATGAATTTGTCTAATTCTCTATTTTTAGTCAGTCCATCCTCCAAAGATTCAAGACTTGTGTTTGTTACGAATGTATTAGTTGGTTCAATAATGTTATATATGATTTACAAGTTCAAATTATAATAAAAATAATTTATACTATAAACGAAATAAAGACCTTTATTTATTTGATAGAACCAGCGAATAATAAAATATTTAGAATAATTAAACCTAACCGAGGTATTGAACCAAGGCGGCATATTATTCGATATTAGTTTTTAAACAAGTATAGATTTTCAAACGAAATGTCTAGGAAGTTCCAGTGTTATAACGGATGGAACGCATGATATCGGTGGAGACATTTATAATGACAAGATGTTAAGTCGACATAATTTTAAACTACGATGACCACTGTTATATTATATTACGTTACATAAACAAATTTACATGACAAAGGAGTTTTATTTTTAATAAGATTATAACATAATTTTTCATAATGATGATGGAATTTTCTTCTGAAAGCGCTTGAACCCATATAAAAAAGAATTGTTGGTAAGTAGGTTTTTTAATTATTAACCAATTGTTTTATTTATGACCATATGTAAAATGTTGACTGTATGGTCTTTTAATAGTACCATATGTATGCATTTTTTTTTAATTACAAATTAAGGACTTAATATGTATAAAGCTGCAAGCTGTTAAAATAAACAGCACGGTTCACAAATGTTTGATCTCGAGTTCTTCCTGGCAACAGGTAGTTTATGCCACCTCTGTCTCTTATTTATCCTAAGCCTTCTCCTTCGTTCTCTTCAAATTTTCAAACTTCCCCTCATCAATTAACTTCATTATTCTTCTTTCTCTCTTTTTTCTACTTCTACTGATACATCCAATACAACTATCAAGATTCCACTTCCTCTAACCTCCTGTCCTATCGGTTTCCTTTTCTTTTGCGTACGTCTCGCGTAAGTGCACTATCCTCTTTAGCCCTGTTCATTACCTTCTAATTCCTCACTTTGTCTATCCACCTTATCTTCTTCATATATCTCCATAGTCACATTTCAAAAACCTCAATTCATTATCTCTCTCTCTTCCTCATCGTCTGTGCTTCATTTACAAACAAGACATTTCAAAGTACCTTTGGCTAAACTCTTCCTTTATTCTAAGTCCATATTTTTACACACAGTACTTCCTTCTTCTTATTGTAAGCTTCCTTTCACATCGCTATCGTTCCTCTTATTTCATTTGTGCTCTTTCAGCTCTCAATCGTCATACTTCGTAATTATCTCTGTATTTCTTTTTACCTTTTCTATTCTTCCTTCATTTGTCCTTACCGCTAAATTCTTTTTGTTATTTACTTCCATTAGTTTACTTTTCCTATATTTATTTTCATTCCATATCCTTACATTCCTTCCTCCAGAGCTATTAAAAATCTTTGAAGCGCGCGTGTGCCATCAGCTAGAATTTACATTTCATCAACAAACCTATGCATTTTAATTTTCATCTTTCTATATTTATTTCTTCTTTTCTTTCTTCTAATATATTCTTTATCATACCCTCATTGTAAATGTTGAATAGTATCGGTGGGAAGGAGCATTCTTGCGTAACAACGTAACATATGTCCGCTCAGTCATTCATTACTCTTATTTCTGTTGTCTGTCTCATGTGTAATTCTGTAATTAAGTTTCTGCCTTTCCATTCTACTTATTTTTCTTTAAGAGTTCCCATCATTCTCTACCAACTAACTCTAACAAATAATTTTTCTAAATCTATGAAACACAGACTCATTCCTCATCCTGTCCCTAAATGTCTCTTTCCAATCATCCTTAGTAGTCCAATAGCATCTCTGGTTCCTTTCCCTATTCTGAAGTCAAACTCTTTTCCTCCTGTATTCTCTTCCATTATTCATATCAACAATTGGGTTTACAATTGTTAACAATATTTTAGAGGCATGAGCTATTAAACTCATTGTTCTGTGTTTTGTACATTTTTTGGTACCTGTTTTCTTCGGAATAAGAATCATTACAGTTTTTATATAGTCTTTAGGCCATTCTCCTCTACTGTAAATCCTAATACACAGTTCAATTATTTTTTTCACTCCTTCCTTATTTAAGCATTTATAAAATTCTACAGGAAGTTCATCTACTCTAGCCAATTTTTTATCCTTCATTTCTTTAATTGTTTTCTGTATTTCATATTTTAATATCGATAATCCTTTGCCCTCTTCAGCTACTAGGTCCTTTTCTATGTTTAGTTCCAGAGGTTTTTTGTAGACATATTCTGATCCTCCATTCCATTCATCTTTCTCTTACTTCTTTCTCCTCAGGTAGGATTTTACTATCCTTACCTGCAATTTATCTCATTTTACCATTCCCTTTCCATTTATCCCATTTAATGCTTTTCACCTTCCTACATATCATACACTTCTGTTCTTTCTTTACTAGATCCTCGATACGGTTACATTTTCCTTCAACCGCGTTTTCTTAGCTTTTTGTGATTCCCTCATTACTCATTTTTTAATTTGGATCTTCTTTCTTCTATTTTCTTTAGCATTTTTGTTGTTACCCATGGTTTATTGGCTCTATTTTCCTCTTTGTATATAAGCTTTTTTCTTAACTCTGCATTTTTTTATTCTTATCTAGGTCTCATCACCTTACTCATCTTTCCTTTTGGTTTCTTTTAAACATAAATTTTAAAATACTACAAAACTTCTACCAAAGTTAAAGTATAAATTTATCATAATAATTTAAAAATTGAAATCTTCGAATGTAATTTACAGAAATCAGCACACTTAGGAAAGTTCGGTTAAAACCTGCGGCCTTGAGAAGTATTTAGAATCATCAACGATCAATTATTATATACATTTACTATAATATTTAATTCAATTAAATGTATATTAATTTTTATTTCAAATTTACTTATTTACTTTATTTTTACTTATGCTGTCATTGTAACTTGATCTTTGAACTTAAATAAGCAGCACTATCTTTGAACAGATTCTCTTAATATTTTCCCAGAATACTGTATTGAAACTTAATTTGTTTTGAAGTTGCATAAACATAAAGAGCTGGCAATGATTTTAATGAGATTTATTATAATTTAGAAACAAATTTATAATTTAATATCTCCTGAATGATTAACCTGACAAATAACCTTATTAAATATTAATTAATCTTTAAAAAATATTATCTTTTTAATTTAAAAAAAATCAGAATGGTTTTTAATTAGTATTAAGATTTAAAAAATACATGCAGATTCTGTAATCTTTGTGTTTAGGTGTTATAGAACAAGTGTACTTGATTATACACTGGTAACAATATTTATTTTTTTAATAATTAGTAAAAAATACTAAAATGTAATCCTCCACTTCTGTAATATACATGAGATTTTTAATTATTCCTATTTTAATAATGTCACGTTCGGTAGGTTAAAAAAGTCAAAATTGGAAAAATAATAAAAATTAAATTTTTACAGTTAAAGATTTTTTTTATATAAATATTTAAAAAAAAATTATTCGTTGGTTTTACGAAGGGTACTAATTTCTGATAATATAAACTAGAGACTGGCAAAATAAAATTTTCATACATTCTGAGCTTTTGTGACATACGACTTTTCATTAACTTTTTCTCTCTAGCTCATCTGTCTCTTTTCTGTAATATAAACTCAAATAAAGATTAACAAACATATAAACATGAAACGTAAATAATTCATGCTAACTTAGGTTACATTTTTTTTTTCTTAAGTGGATTTCAAATTGTCTAGATATACGGAAATTCATGGTCTTTTTGTCACAATATTAGTAGCACATTCCGTTGTGTAATAATAATAATGTTAAGTCTTTTATTCTAATCGGTATAAAATAATACATTATATTGATTACATCAGGAATGGGAGAATATGCTACTCTATGAATAAAAATGTTGTTCTGCACTACATTTACCGGCATGAATCGCGAGGGAAGTTGTGGTAAACCTTGATCAGAGTAGCATCATAAAATATACAATTAATTATAAAATAAAAAGAAAAAGTAGATGTAATTAAACTCCATATTAATTATTAAAATATAAACATATGAAATAATTACGTGAAAATATGAAATATATAAAATTACTACAAAAAAGTTCATAATTAAGAAGGCATTAATGAAAATTACTCGAGCTTATATTTATGTACACAATTAACGGGTTGCAATAAATTCAGGTATTTTTTAAAATTGTTTAATTAATATTATTTAAAATTTCATCAACATATTAATATTGTTTCAATAAAAGAATTTTTTTTCTTTTAATTTTATTCACTGAGTAGCATATCCTCCCATTCCTGGTGTAACCAATATAATGTATTATTTTATAACTGAAAAATAAACTGAGTAATATTATTTATTCAATACGTGATAAATCTCTTTATAAATGAAATCCCCAGGATGTCTGTTTTTCTTAATAAAATTGAATGATTATTATATAACTAATAATCAGATGCTTCTAAATATTTTATTTGTAATTTTTATTGTATACCAAGAATATTTATCGATAAATCAATATGTTCGAATTTTGATGCTGATATTTGAAAAGAAATTATTGAAACAGAGTAATAATTATGAGAAAAAATATAACTTATATTGCAATTTAACAATTTTTCCAAAGCATTTACAAATCTTTAATTAACGAAAGAAATTATTCACTTCCCGTATAATTAAATTGTAATTTTATTTAACTATAAAATTAGATAAACTTTTTTCGAGCCAATAATAAATTTATTTAATAATGAGAACATTGGGTATATCATTGTTATAACCATTGTTGGATATTACAATGTTGTTATAACCGAAAGATTAGCCAGTTTAAATAGAAATCCTTTTATAAATTAGTTTATTTATACCTCACAAAATATCTTTAATCAGTGAATAAAACATACCCTTTACATTAGTAGATTAATAAATATATTTAATTAATTAAAATATTTAATACTTGTCCCAGTAAATATGATAAAATTCAGTTAATATAAAATTTTATGGCTACATCTCCAAATCCTTTTGAATACCTACCTGTGCTGTATTGGTGCGGGGGTTATGCAGAATTATTTTCTTTTTTTTTGAGAGGAAACTGGGACGTTTCCTCCTTAATACGTGTTTCTTTTTATTTTCTGGCATGTTACAATAATATTCGCCGTTGATTGTACATCGTTCTTTCAAATAATTGCATTAAATTGGACCCTTATAGTCCTCAATCACCAATAGTATCACTTTACTCGGCTGTCGCGTAGATTTTTAATTTTTTTTTTTGGGTGGATAAATTCTAATTTTTCCATTTCATACTCTAACATTTGGATTCTAGCACAAAATGATGAATCCAAGTTCCATCATAAATTATTATGTGATCTACAAAACCATTGTTTTGTAGATCTTTCTCTAAAACCCGTTGTTTAAGTTCGGTACAGATGTGAATTCGGATGTCTTTGTCATTTTGAGTCAACCATCTCGGAATCTACCTTGGACACGTTTTGCGATAATTTAATTTATCATAGGTAATGGAATGGACAGCGCCTAAACTAGTGCAATACATTTCAGCAATTTCCCAAATTTTTATGCATCTTTCCTGCAAATGAGATCGTTTGTGCGATTTTTAAATAAATAAAAGTGGTTATAATAATGCAAATTCTTTTCTAACAGCTGATATTTTCTATGTCAAGAGTACCAACTTGAACTTCAGGTGGTATAAATTTATTCTATTACATAGTTTAACGGCTGTTGCCAATTGGCCAATTGTCTCTTTAATTGTTGTGTGTGTTTTTTTATATAAATATATATATATATATATTTTTTTTTTTTTTATTTATTGTTAATTCTAGTAAAAATAATTAATATTTAATCGAACTGAACGTAAAGTGGAGAACATGAAAACACACAAAATTACATCAATTTTCTGCCGTAACTCGGCTATTTGTTGACCGATTTTAAAATATCATTTTGCTCAAAATAAAAGGGTTAATACTTTAGCTAATAATAAAACTAACATTTACGGAGATATAACGGATTGAAAAATAAACATGACTGCCATTTTATAGTTAGCAAAGGTATTAAATTCCTGATTTTTTGATAATTTTAAACCTTATTACCAAGACGCTTTGTATAAAAATAACAAAACGGCGGATAGGAGGAGAACGAAGGAGAAATTGTCATTTTTCCTTTATGTTTAATTTTACAAATAAAATCCGAAAAAGTTTAGATAGCCTATCATTTTAGAACCCCTCCCTCTCTCTCTGTGTGCGTGTATATATATATATATATATACATATGTAAAGTTCAATGATTTAATTATCTAAACCATGTAGGGTGTATATATAATACAGAAATTTTTAAAATAAGTTAAATATATTAAAGTATGTTTTTTATTTTAGAATTGATCACGATAAGCGTTATTTAATGTACTTCTTTGTTATGGAAATAGTTAAAGAACTAATAAGATAATTATAAATTAAAATTTAGATAAGATTTTTAGATAGAATTAAAAAGAATCTGCCTTTGTCATTGAAATTTTTCACTGGACTCCTTCCTTATGAAGTAAATCGTAAAGAAAAAATATATTAGTTCTGAGATCTGCAAAACTTCAGATTGAAAAAAAGGAATATTAACAGGGAAATAAATTTTTAATAATGATATTATGCTTATAGACGCTTCAAAATAAAAAAAAATTCCTTTCAACACGCCAGAAGGCGGAGGCAGATTTCACTCCGGTGCTAAGTAGGAGATAAAAAAGATTTCCACCTTAAAATTACGAAAAACTTCAAATTTACTCAATACGACAATGGTTACATGTGAAAAAAGTTTCACGTATTTAGCACACGACAAGCCCCATCTTCTTACAATTCCAGCAACATTTTGGTCATCCCTTGCCGTAAGGGTTGGTCATATCAAAAATTGTATTAGAAAAACTTTTTAGGTAATGTTTAGAGGACTACTATTTAGTCGACCACTTTAAACCGATTCGATACTGTACCTATAAAGGGAGGTATGATTTTATTGTCTTCAAAACCCAATATTTTCTCTCTTCTGGGCCAATGGTTGGTGATATCAAAAAAATTTACTAAGATAAGTTTTAGGTCTTTAACCAAAAAATAGTAGGAATTTTAAACGAATTCGATATTTTTTCTTAAGAAGAAAGTTATAGCGATATTTTGTTTCTTTCGAAAAAGCCCTTCATTTCCACTCCACGTTTCGATTTTGCTCATTAACGAATTTGACTGAGATTTTGGGTCGTTGTATTTTATGTATCAATTTGAAAGTGATTGACGCAAAATTACGGCAGTTATATAATAATTCTTGTCCACAAGAAAGTGAAATATATATATATATATAAAACTTTTGAACTGTCGGTGGTTTTGGGGTCTGGGGGATTTGAAACGCGAAGATATGTCGAAATTTTCCGGATGTCGAATCATGGTACCCATTACAAAAGGTAGCTTTTTTATGAAATCTACCTAATAGTAAAGTTTAATTTGTTGTAAATAATATTAATTCCATGAGATCGTCCTATGAGAATTTTACACCATAAACTTTACTCTCGTTTGGTAGAGATGAAAATTATTTTAAAACATTAACTTTTTTTCTTTAAAAAAAAGTTAGCATATTGTTAATATAAAACTCATGAATAAATTAGAATTTTGATCAACCAAATATCTACACACATGATATATATATGGGGTCAAAAAAAATGTTGTAAAAGGCACACGTCAAGGGATGGTGTTACAATGTATTATAATAAAAAAAATTGTCAACCAATTTTTGACCATGTACAGAATCTTAATGTTAATCCTCTAAATGAATTCTTCAATTGAAAGAAAAAACAAAATTGGAAAATACGTCTACAAAATTTTCTTATGATAAAAGTTTTAAAATGATTTTCCCAACTTTAAAAATACTGAAGATATACTCCCCAAAATTAAATTTTCATTAATTGTGAAATAATTTCAGTGTATAAAAATGCAATCTCAGACTTTTTTTTAAAACTTGTTTTTAAATTCTCCAATTGAATGTCATATTATTATAATTTTTTTCTTTTTGTGATTTATTTGATAATGATCAATATTAGCGAAAGGTTTATTTAAGAGTTATAAACTAATGAAAATAGATCTTTAAACATGTTTTATAAAATCATTATTTTTTTAAAATCTCAAACTTAAGTTATATTTACCTCAGAGAGAGCAGTTTTTTCTTCATGATTTACTTCATGAGGAAGAATTTCAGGGAAAGAATTCAAAGGAGAAGCTAGAATTTTTTTCTTTTTCTTTCTATCTCAAACATTTTATTTGAATATAATCCAAAGTTATCTTCTTAGATTAGTAATAGATAATAAAACACCTCTCCATAACAAATCTCTTTAATTAAGCAATGCTTAATATTAGCGCAATCAATTCTACATAATAAATATTCTAATACTGTACATAATAAATATTTTATAGCGATTACAGTCCTAGAATTTTATTATTAAGACGCTTCAAAGCATGCAGATTTACTGAAGCGTTTTCTTTAAGAGTTTGATGCTTTAGAGTAATCAAGTAATATTAAAATCCAATTTGTGATTCAATCATTAAATATTACAACAAAATGGTGTATTTTAATGAATAAGTAGATGTTATGTCAAGATAAATATCTTGACGTTAACATCTATTTATTCATCTTAAATTTCATCATTAAATTTCTTCTTATATAAGAGGAAATTTAAACTTAAATACATTATAGACGACAATTTGATAAACAACTCCATTGAAATTATACAATTTCATTGGTGTTCATTCAATTATAAACACTGCGCACGTAACAATTCTAATAGAATTTATAATTGAATTCATTTTATATTATGTCATAAACCAGAACGAGTTAGTTATTTAGAAGCGTATTTTCTTTTAAACACTTGTCTTTTACGTCTCCATTCCCGGACGTGTAATCAATACTCACAAAATTCCTGTACTCAGTAAAATATTTATTAAAATATTTCATTAGTTTTAACTAGCTTCAAATTTATTATCGATGTATTTTTAAAATTTTTTTTTCGCTGTTGACATTGATTATGTAAAAATGCTTGAATTGCGGGGTACAGCGTGCAAATCCAATATTGAAATACTTGAACGCTACCAAATAAAACACTGCTGAAAATGCTCAACATACCCTGGTACATAAGTATATATAATGATCTTAAGTTGTGAACCGTTCGGCAGGAAATCTCTCCGGTCAGCCTACGGTATCAAAATCGTTTGGATCGGCACCCGAATTGTTTGGCGGTCAATTTGTTAGGTAACGCGATTTTTTAAGATTGCTGAGGAACAATATTTTTGGTTTATCTTATCGTTTCAATTAGGTGACTTTATGGTCTGGCCGTACGGAGTGCTCTTCTATTTCATTATTATGTCACAAACTGCTTAGTCTGTGGCATATTAATGTTATTCAAATACATTTTATTTAATTATTGTTCAATTATCTTGCTGAAAGTAAAGTTGCTGTGTCGTTATAATAAAAAAATAAAATAAAAAAATAATGTAAAAATTCAAATAAGTATTTATTTACTTATTCAATAACAATTATAAATGTTAAGGTTTAATTTTAATTTGATAAATTACAAATGTAAGAAGCAAATCGAAATTGAATTCATATTTTTACTACAAAAAAAAGGAAAAACCCAAAACATAAGAGAATTAATTAGAATATTTTTATCGAAGGATAAATTACTGTTAAGCAGTCTATACGTACGGTAATCTATTTGTCGAACGTTGTTTACTCATACCAAATTCCGGTTTGTTTCCCCGTGTATAAATGCTAGCGATCGGAGTTCAGGTGAACAAACTTGGTCTTCCATCGAATTAATTAATTTTTAATCGACTGGCAAATAATTTTTCTTGGATGCACCACGTTCTCCCGGTATATGAACCATAGTTGGTCACTATTTAGTCGCTGCTGTCTTCTTGGTCGGTGTATTTCACAATATCAGACAACGCTGCCTTCATGAATCTAACTTTCCTTACGGATTTTATTGAAGCATATCGACAATACCCATATCTGTTAAAAGATAAAAGGGATTAATTCAAGGAAAGGACAAGATGCGACGAGGTAGTAAACTTTCTTTTTCTCATGACACAGGAAAAAATCCCAAATTCGAATTTAAATTTCTTGAAGTCTGGGATTAAAACACTCAAACGATTGTTTTAGGGAATAAAGATAGGTGAATTTAAAACTGATGCTTTTGAGGAAACAATATATAAATCCAAATTATGGTACTAAGAGATGTCATTTATTATATATCATGTTTAAAAAAAATAAATCGAAATTTCTCGTTCAAAAATCATTGTTTTTATTTTACTGTCTTTTGTTCTTTTTTGTTAATCTCCGAAACCATTATTAAGTATTTCTTCAGAGAATGAGAGGAATGACAGGTAGCGTGTGAAAATTTCATGGCTAACCGTGGTTCGAACCCGGGCCTCCGGATGAATGGCCGAGGCGGTACTACTCGCGCCACGGAGACCGGAAAATTATTATTTTATTGTCTGTAGAAAAAATAGTACACAAACATGATTCGCTAATTTAAGTTTGGCGAGCCAAGTACCCACGTACAGTCATTTTATATTGTTGTCTAACTCAGAATAGTTATTTTTAAAAACAGCCTATATATTTATAATAGTAATTTGAGTTCTAGGAATGGTACTAGCAAACATTTAATCACATAAACACACAAAAACAGTTCAGTTATTGAAATTTGCGTGAAACAGTGCTGTTTTCGTATAAATGTATTTTATATAATAAAATTACTTTATCTGATGATAACCCTCAAGTATTATAGAGCTTATAGTTTAAATGGATATTTTCATTAAAAAAACACACACACTCAGGATAGGCTGGGGTGCTATTTAAAAGAATCCTCATTTCTAGACTTTTTAAAAGTAAAAGCATATTGCTGAATGGATCTTTAGTTTCTGAAAAAAATTTGTTGCATCTTAAATTTAAGTTGATCGACTCAAAATTAGAAATGGGTATAATGTTAAAACTATCCTGGGTAAAAATATACCGTTCTTTAAATGGTATGAAGGGATAAGCGCCTATGCATCTAGTAATGATTTTCAAGCAATCCTTTAAATGGTTTTTTCTCAAACGGAGTAGCTATTCTTTTTCAAGATATAATATAAAAGAATATATTTTCCTAATCGTTTAATGATCACATTTTCTATTCATCTTGGGTATTGTAGGTGTAATAACCGATTATCCATTTTGACGTAGCACATCTTTACCCATGCTAAAGATGTGAAATTTATGAAACCGTTATGTGGTTTTTGTGATTCGTTAGGAGGGGGACGGTAATCTGATTACATATCTTTAACAGTTGTTTCATATTTTATCGACTTCCCATATGTAGTCAAGCACCTTTTCTAATCCTACTTACAATACAAAATATTTATATTACGATGTATGGATGAAACCTTAGAAAATTAGGACAAATTTACTTCCAGTATAGAAATATTTATATTATTTTTCTACAGAATACCAATTAAGTCAGAAACCAATCAAAAATAATTTTGTTTTGTTTGCACTTTTTAATAAAATTTAAAACATCGGTTTAAGAATAATCGAGTATAAAGTATTGTTCGTTTTTACTTTACTGATTTCAAAGTTTAAAAATACTACTTATTTGTGATTATTTTTAGCGCATTAAATTTCATTGTATTCTGGCCTTTGTTCATAATTAGCATTTTAAATTAAAAATTCTAGATTAATATATAAATTACAAAACTTCGTTTTTTGCCGGTCTTCGTGGGAAAGTATTATTGTCTAGGTCTTTCATCCGGGCGTCCCGAGTTTGAATCCCGGTCAGGCATGGAATTTTTCGTAGGCTACCAAACTTCATTTTCAAGTTCCCACGTACACAAGCTTTTCTGTAAGTTTCTGTGGTGAATTTATTCACAAGGCCCTCAAAAAAAGGCACCCAGATTAATAATTTATCTAAACGTTTATAAAAAAACACTTATTTTTGATCTCTAATCCAATATGAAACTGCAGTTTGTGTAGGTACTCTGGCTTCTCATATTGCGAAACGTTTTATTATGTAGCAGCATTTGCTAAGAGTGACTTTGGTTTAAAAATATATTTGAGGATCTTTATATATAACAATTTGATAGCTCTAATTAAAAAAATTAATCATTTAATTAAATAAACATAAATGCTGTTTAAAAATAATCCCCAAAACTAAAAAATAATCCCCAAAACATTTTCGGCAAATAAAGTTCTAAATATTGCAATTCCGTTAACTAATTAAATGATCTGTCAGTAACAACTAACCTATATTTTAACCAAATTGAACGATAAACTTCTAAATGAACTATTATTATTATTATATCTGAATTGATAAAAATTAAACGTTAATATAAATAGATTAATTAAGAGCAGTATTTACTTTGACTTATTTAATAAGATTATGGTAAATTGGTTCTGTCTTTATAATCGGTTTACATTATAACCGTATGAAGAGACTGATTTTCTACTGAAGTGATTAAATGAATATGAATAATTATATTATCATGGTAAAATACGTAATGTAGTTAAAATTATATCACATCAAAGAGTTGTGTTGTAACTATTAATATATTGCATTTTAGGATTAAGCACAATTTATAAGTTTGAGCCAAAACACAGTTCCTGCTAATAATGTTATACATAATGGCTTAATATTTTCTGTTATTATTATTTCTTTTGTTAGATTTTAACTTTCTTGTACGAAGTAAAGGAAGCATTGTGATCGCGAAAAATTTCGGTTTTCACATTTAAACGGAAATATCTATTTTGGGCATCACTGTATCCATTATGACTAGTTTCGGCGTGACGTCTGTACGTACGTATGTATCTCGCATAACTCAAAAACGATTAGCCGTAGGATGTTGAAATTTTGGATTTAGGACTGCTGTAACATCTAGTTGTGCACTTCCCCTTTTGATTGCAATCAACTTAAGTCCAAAAAAGCCCCCAAAAATTGGATTTTGGCCTTTTTCTTAACTGTAGTAATAAGCCCTTATTGAGAGCTTTTCAACGATATATTACAAGTGGTACTTATTTTCATTGGTTTCAGAGTAATAGCAAAATAAAATTTTAATTAATGAAATATATGGATCTTACGAACGGAAGGCACATTGGTTCAAATCAGACTTCAGCTTCTTTTTCTTTTTTTTGTAAATTTAAATATACTGATTTATTAATAATTATTAGTCCCTGAATGTAAAAAAAATTACGATAAATAATAATTCAATAATAACAATTAAAAAAAAAATAAAAAATTAATGAAATAAAATTTTATGTACTTTTCATTTTAAAAAAACGTGTATATGTAATTTAATAAGCGTACAAGGAAGTCATGTGGTATTCACATCACATTTGAGCAATGAGCATTGTTCTAATTTTGTATAAAAAAAGGAAAAGAAAAAATATAAAACTGTTATATTAATTATAATTTAATCCTATTTATAATAGCTTGGTTTTACTAGCTTTTTTTTTAATAGCTTGATTTCCTTGAAATGTTGATTCTCGAGTAATGTCTCGTAATCATATTGTTATTGATAATTTAATCCTTTTTACAATAGCTTTTTTTAAAACGTTTTGATTTTGATTAATGAAATTAAATAAATATAAAAATGTATAATTTAATAACCTGATATGTCAAGTAGCCTAGATTGTTGTTATAACAGGATTGTTGGAATAAACAGAAAAAAGTTAATTGTGTGGCAGTAGAAAAATAAAAAAAAAATAACTGTTTTTTCAAATAAATACATTTAAATGCAAATGAAATTCAAACAAAAAGGTCTGTATAAAAAGCTGTTCTTTATGTACTCATCAACATTCATTCAATCAGAAAGACGACAGAATAAAATAATAGACAAAGCAAATTGAAAAAAATTATCCCATATTAAAAAAAAAATTAAACAATTTATGATTTTACAATAAATTTATATACTTAAAAATAACAGATTAATTAATTATGAAAATTATTTTATATAAATATGACTTTAACCTACAACATATATAATTTATTGTATTAGAAATTTATTTTATTGAAGAATATCCTTACTTTTCCTTCTGAAGCTCATTGCTGCTGCAGCAGCATAACTATAAAAGAAAATTGTAGCGATCGGCCAACATTTTGGGTATCAAATATGTTTATCGGATTATGTTTTTATTAGATAAAATATTCAGCCTTCTATAGTGAACAAAATTGCACTTTACTTATTTAGATCGGTTAATAAGTAGCTGAAATTGTTAAAATGAATCGTAAAAATTAGGGATGAAAACAGGTACAATATTGTCTGGTTGCACTTTTTATTATTTTTTTTATATCCCAACTCCCCTGGGCCGGACCTACAATCAAGTGACAGCCCAGGGGAGTGTGCTTGTAATTCTAACGGGCCTTCCCGCCTACCGGCAGTACGTCCGGCATGGAAAATGGGCCGCTGGTTGGATCTTATCTTCTTGCCTGCCTTAAGCCGCCGGAGTGCGGTAACTAGGCTCGACTATGTCGTTCCTGGGCTCCACCTCAGAAGCCGGGACTCGGTCTTGACGCCCATGCCTCAAGAGGAGACATCCCCGAAGGGACATCTCCACTGGAACTCAGTCTTTTCTACATGGGGGTTCGGGAATTCCTGTATCTCATCACTACTGCCCATCCGTGCAAGCACAGACGAATAGTAGCTCCGCAGGGGGCTGTCCCTCACCCCCATGTCTCCCTCGCAGGCATCACAGTCTGCCTCCCAATCACGGTAGTCGACCTCCTTCTGCTTCAAGATGTTAGTCACGAGCCTCTCGATCTCCCTCCACTCAACCACGCCCCGCAACATATAGCCAACTGTAGTATCCGGCGTGATATATTGTTTAAACAGATTTTATATTGAAGCACGAAATTTGATTTAATATTTCTTTAAAAGGGAATAATATACAACGGATTGTTAATTTTTACATGAGGTGCCCTTTACCTCCTAGTAAAATATCGACAGAAACTTCAAGAACACTCTGTAGAACCCGAATTCTAAAATCGCATATTAAATTCGTTATCAAAAATAAAAACATTTCCAAAACTTTTTTTATTTGCCTTTTATTATTGATTTTATATAATAATTATTTATAATATTTATTTATGTCATTAATTTTTAAAAGTCCAATAGCATATTTGAAATAAGTAACTGTCAAGGCAAATATATATATAATTTGATGAAAAAGTTTTTTTTTTTACTTGTTATTAAGTAATGGTAGTGGATCTCAATTTAACTAGTTTGTTTATAAAAAAAAAATATTTTCAAACTTTATTTTTTACTAAATGCAGCGATTTTAATGATTCAATTTTATTTTCTATAGACAATTCCTATTTATTCTACTTCAGGTTAACTGGAGTAATTTAAAAAAAAAAAAAAAATTATTTTATATGTGTCAAGTATAAGTTGTCAAGATAGAAATATGAATTTCTTGTTTAATTTGTTCGCCATTATCGTTTTTAGTATTGGATTTTTGTATATAAGTTATAGAGTTTGATGTGATTCTAATATCCGAAATTTTTCATACTTAACTTTTAGAACAGTTAATTGAAAAATTTAAGATCTAAAAAAGATACCCACCAGGTTGGTCAAATGGTAAAATCTTTGTCTCAATTCAGTTGTTTAACAGCTAATTTTTGAAGTCGAAGATTCTATGGTTGTAACCCTAGTAAAGGGAAGTTAATTTTACACAGATTTGAATAGAAGACGGTAGATACCTGTGCACTTGGTGGTTGGGGTTCAATTAACCACACATCTTGAGAACGGTCAGCTAAATCTGACAAGACTAAATCTTATTTACTTGTCATACATGTCACTGTATGAGAACTAAATGAGATTGGGCGATGGGAATTTGTTTATTGTTCCAAGGTTGTACAGACTTTAATGTTCACATTGGAAATTGAAAATAAATTTAAAACTAAAAATATTTCAGAAGCCTTTGCATACGCTCTACAGTAATCTCTTTGCTCTTTTTTTCTTATTTTCATCAATAAATAAGATTAATTTTAAGCCTGTTAGAAAACCCTGTTTAAATAATAATATCTTTCTGCTTTTTTAAAGTTTTTTATTTGTAATTTGGTGTCGAACCAGAATAAAAAAAAAAACATTTTTAAATGATTTATTTTCATTGTTAGAACGTTTTTGTTTGTATTATAAAAATTAAAAAAATTATAACTACTTAAAATTAAAATAATACTGTTAAAATACCTATTGAAATATTAAAATATCTGTCATTTTGAATCCATATAGGAAATTAACTTTAAAATATAAATAGTACATGAAAATTAAAAAACGTGGCCCAACTCTCTCTCGGAAAATTTTTTTGTTTGATGATATCACTACATAAGCTTGAAAATGAGATATGGAAAAATGGAATTTTGTAGCGTATGAAAAATGTCTTTGCCTGACCGATATTCGAACCCGGGATTTTAGGATTAAAGACCGATTCGCTACCACTCCACCATGGAGATCTGCAATTCTTAGAAGGGCTCTGCAGTTTTACCTTATAAGGACTCTCCATCGTTAAGGATATATATATATATATATATATATATATATATATATATATATATATATATATTAAGTCGATTCTTAATGACGATTATTTTTTTAAAAAAACAATTTTCAATTTATTATACTTATAAATTTTACAGAAATAGACATACACTCTAGTAAATTATTATTAGATGTAGGTATATTTCTTACAATAAAATTATGACACAACGTTTAGCGTACATGCTAACGTGTTGAGTACAATACTTCTATCAGATGTGCATTCTAACAAAACAAGTGTAGGACTTACGTGTTCATTGTAATGAAGTGAGTAAAGTCTTCATTGTAATATAGGCTAAAGAAAATTACATGAAAGACAAAGGCTTCAACATACAAACAATTGTTAGAACTAATACATTTCCAGGAACACGTACCAATAATAGTGCTTATGCTAAATACAATTCTAACTTATATATAGATAAATTAGTTAGATAGTTATATAAGTATAGATAAGTTAGTTTATATATACATAAATAAAATCACTTTAAGCATACTTCCGTAGTTTGTCATGAGAAATAAATACCGTCTGTAACTATCACTCATTTAAGAGGATCACCGACAGTCAATTCCCATCGGAGAATATCACAGATGCATGAAACAAGTCTTACGCCTAGACAAATCAAAGCTAGGACAGTCCGCCTACACCCACCAAACGTAAACTAAAAACAAAATATTTAATATATGACCCAAATAGGAATTAAACTATAATCGATAAATATCCACACAAATTTCAAATTATGTTGTAAAATATCCATACCTATACAATATTTAAATAATTATAATTAAAATAAAAAAAAGTGTAGGAGAAAAATTTTAAAAAATTGTATAAAATAAAATTAAAATCATGGCTAAAACTCAAGATAAAATTAAATTTAAAAAATAATGGGAAAAGTTCAATTAAACAATTAAGATATTTACATATCAAAATAGCAGATTTAATACACATTGTGAATCAGATAAAAACGGGACTAAAATTTTTTTTAAATTTATCTTTTTTAATTTTTTTTTGTAATTTAAATATATTGATTTATTAATGTAATATTGAATTACTAACCCGTGATTGTAATAAAAGTTTTACAATAAATAATAATTTTTCAATAATAATAATAATAATGAAAAAAATCAGAAGTTATTAGTGAAATAAAATTTTATATACTTTTAAAAATGTTTATATGTAATTTAATAGGTATTATTACATATGTGTATATGCAATAGATCTGGTGAACATCTTATTATTATTTAATATTAATTGAAAATTATAATTTATAATCGTATTATTATTGTGCCTACGTGTATTACTGTCTAAAATAAAATACTCGTATCATCTTTTGGACCTCCCTCAGAAATCAGAACTAGCTTGTAAGATACAAAAATAATCTGTCACATCATTATCGGGCGCTTACAAGCATGAATTGTACAGACAAATATTTTGAAAATTAAATATGTTAATTTATTCTTATGTTTACATTTATCAATGTAAAATCCTTGCTAAAAGAATAGTCAGTCTTAAAAATAACAAAATCAACTTTTACCAAACCAGACAATGGAACTCTTTATAAATAAAAAAAAGAAATACTTTGGCTTACGGGAAAAGGCGTTATTATGCTTCCGTTGCAAATATCTTATGCGGGAAATAAATTACCGAACCATTCAAAAAAAGAATCTTCTTACCGCTTTAACTAAAATTCAATTGAAAGATTATCTATTATGGAAACACTATTATTCTGAAAAATAATTTTAGATAATATATCGAGTACAAGTAATTAAAAAAGTAATAATAATAATTTTCATTAACGCCTATTGAATAATGCCTTGTATTGTATTATATTTGTAATGTTTAATATATTTTTTATATTATTTCAGATGTTATATTTAAATAATTTATACGAACTTAGTCATGTATATTTTTTATCTTATAATTTATGATTTTACTATTTTTAATTTAACTTATAAAGACGTGATCTGTATATTCTTATATATCTATTTATTTAAATGCGTTCGTGAATTATACCAGCTTAAACAAACGTCTTAATACAATAATGAAACATATTATTCACCATCCACATTCAGCTAAAAACCTTTAGAAAATATATTTGTATAAATTTTAAGTTGCTTACTGAGTGGCAGAAATGTTTATAAAGAATCTCGTAAAAAAATTACTTAATGAAACTAAGAGTATAATTATTAATAAATATTTGTATAATCTTTTAGTTTTCATAATATGATGTAATTTATTATGAATGGATGCTACTCTAAAATATAAATTTTCAGTGTTCTGAAAGATTATTAACGCTGCTTTATGAAATATATGTTTTTATATTATTACATTTTACTGTAAAAAAAGTATTCAGTATAAAAATAATGAATACTTTTATGATATACAAATGAAATCAGTGTAAAACGTAGTATAAAACTAAAACATCTCTTTATTTTATTCTGATTATATTTTTAATTAATCGGTATTATTCGAAAATTGGTCGTAGTAACAATGATGAAGATAAAAATAGTAATATTTTTTTTTGTGGAAGGAGGTGTACATGTATTTACGCACGGAGTGTCGGGCTCCCACTGATGATATTATCCATTCACAATCAGCAGACTATCGACTAAAACCACTCCCCTTTCTACCAGGACTCGACCCGGAACCGTCTAACATATTACTTCCGGCCGAATCCTCCTGTACTAGCCTGAGAAGGCCACTACCTAATTTTCAGGACTATCCAGGTCACCCTTCTTCGTCCTGAGAATGCTACTGATGAATCCAGCCACACTCTCCCAGCTGCTCAGGTTACGGAGCATCATCGCAACCACGTTTTGGAGCTCAGTGTTTCGAGATCCACCTCTGACTTCCATCTTCAGGTCGCTATACGCACTGGACTTTTCGGACTTCTGCAGATCATGAACATTGCGGCTCAATCTATTTTGGGCTCAGGAGATGAAAGCGCAGATGAAACTGCTTGAATGGCAACAATTTGTCAGAATACGGATATGATTCCTATCCGAGTGGCAGGCATTAAAAACCGTCTACGACTGACTTTCAGAAACACATCGAGTAATGAATAAAGAAGACTAAAAAAATTAAATTCAGTTAAAATTACTCAATTTAAATGGAAGAGTGATGCGAAACTGACTTGCTGAAAACTAGTGGCGTTAACCAGACACAGAATCGAATAAAAAATTCCTGTTTGTTAACCGGACATGAAATACAAATATGCAGAGTATGTGAAAAACCACTTACTGTTAAGCATCTACTGGAAGAGTATAAAACATATAAAAGCTAAAAAGAGGTAAGGATAAAGAAACAATATTGCTGTTGATTTGGAAAATGCCAAAGAAGGAAGAATAATTGCTTACCTAAAATCCAATGAATTACTAACGCGTTTGTAATAAGCCTTCGTCGATAGTCAGAATATGTTATGTTTGACTGAGATTTCCTTCTGTGAAAAATTTTACACCTGAACACAGTGGTCTCAAAATTACATGCAATTTTCAAGTCCTTTTGTGTATTTTCTTTTAATGTGTGTTTTACGTTGCCATTTTAACTTTTCTGTTTTATGCATATTTCAGAGCCCTTTACAGTCTGTATTTTATATATATGTGTGTTCTATTTAATATTTGCATTTATTTTATGTTTTATTACTAAATATAAGGGCTCCTTATACCCTTATTTCTCACGATTACAAGAGTATAATACGAAATACGTAGGCATTATAATTGATTCAAATATAAGATGGGACTTTCATATACAAACCTTAGTTAAGAAAAACAAATACATTAACTATGTTTCAGGAAAATTAAGCTATAATTGGTTATTATGGTTCGTATTATTTATGGTTTATATTATGATATAACATATGGAATTTTAGCATGGGATTCTGTAAATAAAAAAGTTTTTGAATTTGTCAGAATAATGCATGAAAAAGTGATAAAAATAATTTTTAAGGATGACACAAGTAATATTAAAATACCGTTAAACTTGAGAGAAAAGTACGTTTTAGAATCTATTACTCATAATGAGTTGAAAATTCTTTTTTGTAGAAGTATTAGCAACACAAGAAATAAAGATTTACAATTATTAAAAATCAACAAAAAAATTGGCAAAAATTTACAAATTTTTTGCTTATAATTATTCTAACAAGCTTTCTGTTTTAAAGATATAACAACAATAAACATTAAACTAAAATTAAAACGAGTATAAAAACTATGGAAATCAAATAATTTATATAATTAATTTATTTAAAGATATATATTTAGCACATACTATTGATTAATAACATCATATGAAGAAATAATTATCAATTTTATAATTAGTTTTAGTTATACACAGGCTGCGCACAGATAATATATATCTCATATAAATCATATATATATATATATATATATATATATATATATATATCTGCATTATATATATCCGCTATATTGTACATTATTTTTTTTTAACTTGTTATCAATAAATAAATAAATAACAATCACACAGTCAGTGAAATCGGACGTGTGGAGGTTTTGTTGCACTACGCCAAAATAAATACTGCACGTTATCAGTGGATGTATATTATTTCGGGATTATTTTAATCCCGAAAAAATACACCGCGTGTGAGACCCTTTATTAAAGAAGTGCTCTGGGTCACGGTTCACCTTTCTATAGCTGTCGGTATTAGAAAACGTTCGCTACAAGATCTGTTAAGATTGTACAGTACTTACGGACAAGCCAATAGAAAATATAGACAGATATTATTCTCATCGACAAAATCAAACGATAAACATGAATTACTGACACTGTGTTACTATTGGCATCAACCATAAGAGTAAATATAACTACAATATATTCAAATAAGCAGTTGGCAGATCAGATCGAGAGGATCTGGGCCAAGGAAACAATTAATTATAATAGAAATCATCTGTGTCAAAAAAGAAAAACCAAAAAATCTTCAAGAATCCTTAGAAAAACTAAGCGAACACCCTAACCTTTATCTGAGATGCAGAAAGCCAGTCGTTGGACATTTATAGTGTCGTAAGAACAGTAGAATACATCTCACTATTCCTCGTAACAGCCGGATGAAGGCACAAACTGTATTCGCTCCAGTTAGTAATAAAGATAATAATAAAATAGACGTTTCAAATTTAATTCTATTTCTACATTTTCCAGAGTTTATGGCTGAACTAATTTTCATTAAAAAATATTTTGAAAAAATTAAATATATTAGCTGCTATGGATTAAAAAAAGTAATATATTATAAAAATTTCATTACCTATTACTAATATAATTTTATATACCTTCCTTGATAATTAATATTTATGAATTCAGACAGATCCTAAGAGATATAGTAGATATCACAAAATACTAGGAGAAACTTCTTTGGGTTATTGATATTTGATTATAGATTTAATAAAAAATGAAAACAAAATTGATAGTTTTGATGAATAACTATTTTTTTTTTAAATAATAGAAATGTTGTTTTGTATTAAGTTCTTTAATTTAAGACACCACAATACTGAATTTCAGCCCTCAGTTGAGTTTTCACTTATTTCGATTACTATCACATCAGAATCTAAGGCGTCAAATTGTATAAGAATTACTTCATTATCAGAATTTAATTTCTCCAACCACTATTCTTC
This sequence comes from Lycorma delicatula, assembly GCF_047948215.1. NCBI lineage: Eukaryota > Metazoa > Arthropoda > Insecta > Hemiptera > Fulgoridae > Lycorma > Lycorma delicatula. Next base: position 38,034,970 of record NC_134457.1, on the reverse strand, counting down.
TACTTTATAAAAAATATATCATTCATACGAATGTTAAAATTTTTTTGTGCTATACCCCAGAAGTGAATTTTAAAGTAGAATTCCAATAATTAAAATCACCTGAAACAAAAAAGAAGATAATTCTAAAAAAAAAAATCGCAAAGATTTACATAAACTGAAAATTACTCAACTGAGTACAATTTTAAGTTGGTCTTATTAAGACCATTGAGGTATTATTAAGACCTTAATAAGACCATTGTGGTCTTAAAAAAAAATATTAATGTTAGATTTCATTAGAAAAAGAAAAGCTTCGGCTAGCTTATCAGAATGAATGAATGATAACTGGCCAGAAAACAAATCTTCAACCATATTTACAACAAAAACCAATAGAACTCAGTGGATCAGAAGTACATAAAAGAAATTAAAATATATTAAGAAATTGTACAAGATAGAATAACTTTTAGAAAAATTATACAAGATTTTAAGGGTTTCCAAGAGAAGGAGAATAGTGAAATCAACAGTTTATGGCCAGAAGAAAGATGGCAAAAATAAAGAAAATATATGAGGAACTATTGAAAGACCAGAAAAGAAAACGCCCAAAGTAAAGAGAAATATTGCTTCACATGGTCCTCAGACGTTCTAACTTGGGAAACAAAATTAATGTAATGAAACAAATGATTATGGTTTTCTAAAAAAATTACTAACAGAATTTTCATAAGTCTTTTATTAAACGAAAAACAATAGCAGGCAGGATAGAAGGGGGATTAAATTTCTATCTATCTAACAAAATGTTTGTTAGGTAGAAAGGAAATACAAAATATATTATACAGACGTTTACTACATATCTACGTATGTAGAGATGTAGTAAATGATGATTTAATTATGTACTGCATAATTAAATCGTAATTATAAGTAATATTCAGATCAGACTTAACTCGGATTAAAAAAAAAATAATAATTACAACTACAATGTAAATATATAAATATATATTATCTTCATTGTGTAATATAATACACATGAAACCGAGTAAAAATAATAAATTTTTATAATATTAAAAAATTACTCATGATACAAGAATGTAGACATTGGATTATTTATTTAACCATTATAACACATTGTGTCTATGGTAACAAAAGAACTCTAATAATTCGTCATTAACTTTTATATATATGTATTTCCACTTTTGTCTGCCTGAAATGGAAGGAAATAATATATTTTATTTATATGCACATAAGGATATATTTTTTAACTTTTTTTAACTGTCTTTCTTAAATTATCCCTTTTCTTGTTCTCCTGTACAAAATTTAATTCCTGTACTAAATATAACCCTCTACAATCAATTCGTACTAGTTAAAGTTCTTTTTTTGCTTTTATGTACAAGCGAGCAATTTTGAAATAACTGTCACCAACATTAAAAATGTTTCTGCAAAGTTTACTATTAAATATTAACACTATACACTACATGCCATTAAGGATTCATATACAAATTTCAGTCTTTGAAACAATGTCGAGTAGTTGGTATCCATCCTGTTGTATACATTTCTCGAATGATGATGAAAGCGAAAATTTGCATGGGATTTTCTAACGCCTCTGTGAAAATCTTGCTAATTTCTTCTTGAATTCGAATTTTAACCGCTGCTTAATTTGGACTTTCTATGGATCAACTTGTCACTCCGGATGAAGTGTTCGTTGAACGGTTGCTGGCTGAGGCGCAATGTATATTCGTTTTTATGAGTAGAACGTCAAAAGGTTTTTGTGAACGAAGCCTGGACTGTTTCAGTATTCTTTGGGGTTGGGTGACTTCGTGGAGCTCCTAACGGTTTCTTCTTTAAAGCTGAACTCGTCTCCTCAAAATTATCACCCGTGTTTTGACCGCATGGCAAGATGGAACACGATCATGACGTCCTAAATTGTTGTGACGCCGAAATTTCCTGAAAGCAACATGTAATTTGCTTCATGGCAAACGTGCATTGTGATCCGGTTCTCTGATACATTTTCCTAAATGGCAAGGTGTTTCAGCACATTCATGAAGTACTATGCACTTCAATATTTTCCAGTTTCCTAGTCCAATTTGTATTAAGACTTTGGTAATAAGTATCCATTTATATAATAAATAAAAAATTGTCCTTTCCTTGGGAGTATTTATTTAACGAAAAATTGTATTATATCGTGAAATAATTTCATACCTTTCATTCATATTAAACCATATATTTACCGTTTTAAATATTATAACCATTATCTTTACTGTTTTTAAAATAATTAATATCTTTTATCAGATTTATTTAATATTTTTATCAAATTTTTTCGGTGGTCTAAGCTATTTCAGTGTAACTGAACTGAAAAAAAAAAACAATACAATTTTCCTTCTTCATATCTTTCTTTTCTAAATAAACTGGTTGAATTTTTTGTATTTTATTTTTTAAATAAAAGTAGAAAATATATTAAGATTTTCCTGGATGTAAAGGATCTAAATCTGAATTTTACTGTAGTGATTTACAGTATAATATATTTTTTTTTGTTTCTTTCGATTGAAATATTGATAAGAAAATTATTAATATTTTTATTTTGTTTATATTCGTGAGTATTGATACTTATTTACTTTTTTGTTTCCAGGGCTGCTTTTTAATGACAGTTCTCGTTACATCTAAAGCGTATCACTACCCAGAAACTTACAGCGTCGTAGATGATTTGGACGAAGACGATGAAGATGTATCTGAGACAAGGCCTGTAAAAGAAGATTATTCTAAATATTTTAGTGGAAGCGGTGTATCCGCTGCGGCTCCACTAACAGCTCAGCCGGCTGCTGATACTTCAGCCGGATTTGTACAACCGTTAGAGTTTTCACATTTTTTCTCTGGAAACCAATTCGCGCCGTCGAATGGCGTTAGAGGAATTGTCGCACCTCCGACCACAAGTGGAATTTTTGGGATACCTTCACATCCTATGTTGCCTGGACTGGTTAGTCCAACCAATACCGGGTACGTTCCAGGACTGACAGCTAGTGCTACTAATAGTAACCATTCTAGTCATGTCGGGTTTGTAAATCCAAATCCTAACGTAGCATTTCAAGCTTTATTTGATTCTGCTGGAGCACCTACCGGTCCGATATACAGACAAAATCATTTCTTTAATCCGTATTTGCATACCCCTTTAGCTGTCTCTCAACCAGCATCTTCACAGTCAATGTATTTGCCGCATTTTGAACGGATAAAAGCTACTGTAAGTCATGACGTAGCACAAGGGCAGAGACAAGCAGCTCACAGTGCAAGTAATAAAAAACATCCACCACCTAAAAAAGAAAAGGAACAACGTTATGAAGCCACAAGTTATTCTAACAATGCCGAAGACGATGAGGAATCTGATGATGAAGACGACGATGATATTGTTGATGATGAAGAGGATGCTGAAGATGAAGATAACGATGAAGAGGGTACTTATGTGTACGATGAAAGAAAAGAAAAATCCCCACGGAAGCAAACTTCAGAACCGCACCCTGGGAAGTCCAGTTACCCCGTAAAATCAAAGTCAGGTTATTCCAAGAAAAGCCCTTTTGAAAATCCTTACCCGTATAAACCCGAAAAGTTCTCAGAATCTGAAACACGTCAAAGTAGTAAATCAAATATTAAACAGCCTGCACCCTATAAAAAAGGACCGGTTTCTCCTGGATCAGATTACGGATATTCCAGCCCGTTTGTTTATCCAAACACAGAAAGTGACAAAGAATTTTCCGAGTATGATGTTTTTCCATCTACTTCAGGCCATTCGCAATCACGATTAACTCATGGAAAACCGACTAAAATTCAACCGGCTGCAGCATTTAACACGAAACAAGTTCATCCTCAAACTTTAACCCGTCATGATAAAAATATTGCCTTCAATCCTATCTCTCAGAATCCGATCAGACAGACTATTTATCCAACTTTTGATGTAACAGCCAATAAACCTCAATTTTCTGAGAAAAATATTCAGCCTTCGCAATCTGTATATACTTATAATCCTAAATCATTAAGTCCTGTCACTTTACAAGGAGATTTTATACCATCAGCTTCAATACCTTTTGCTGACAATTATCCAAACGCTTATAAAGTTCCATATACTGCACCAATTAACAAAAGTCCATTTCCTTCAACTATTTTACCATCAAATCCCGAAATTAAGGCTGATTCATCGCAAATAGCAAAGAATGCCAAAAGGTGTACAAAGATTGAAAAGGATGTAAATCCTCAAGATATGACTAAAGGTAGATTTAGAAGACAACCGATGACGTGCTATAAATGCCACGATGTAGCTACTGGAGCTAATTATGAACAATGTTCATACGATTCACAGGCAAAACCATCTAACTATTATGAAAAAGAATCACAAAAAATTAGTGCTGAGAAAACCGTGAAACCATTCACTTTTAGGAAAAAAAGAGAAACTAATGAGTCTCCATATGACTTCAGCTTTTCACGGAACATGAACATGGGTCAAAGTATTACTCTTGTGAGAAAGGTGAGAGAATACACTGAATATGATGACAGTTCTCATACATATGAAACACCTTATGGTACGTCTGAAGAAGATAACTATAGATTTGGACCAGAATACTTTAAAGATGAAGGAGATGATGAAGAGAGTGATTCTACACAAGCAGTAGCAGAAACCGAATCTGGTGAACAGTGCAAAAGAGTAAAGAAAGATGGAATAATATGCATGGTATGTCAAAAACCATCAGGAGGTTCGTACGAACAGTGTTCGTATGCTTCTGATCCGAAAAAGAATTCCTATTCTTATGGAACATCCCGAACGTACGGTCACGGTTCAAAGCCTAAAAAACCAAAAAGAAACAGAAGATACTCGGGAAAAGAAAATAATATGAAAACATTACAGAGGAGAGCGAGACAAGATCAAGATTCTACAAAACGTTCAAAAAATAAATCAGACGCCAACGATGAAGATGAAAAAGACGATGAGCCGTACGAAAATCCAGAGAATTATTCTGAAAGTGTTGCACGTATTCGGAAATCAGATAAAAAAGGTGGTGTTGGTTTAGACCCATTTTTCTACGGTTCACCGGAGGAAACATATCATCAAGAAGAGATAGAAGATAAAGAAAAAGGTAAAGGTGATGAAGAAGAAGATGACGAGGAAGAAGGATCTGATGAAGAAAAATCGGCTACATCGCAGGAAGCATCTCCCACTTACGAAGATTATTTTGCTAGATTATTTCCGGAATTAGCTACATTAGGCTCAGAAAAACGAAAGAAAGAAAGTCAGGATACAAAAGAAAACAATGAAAGTAATGAAGATGATGAAGAAGATGAAGAGGAAGACAGTTCTGAAAATTCGGAAGAAGATGGTGAAGAAGAAGGAGAATCTAAACAAGCGAAAAAAGAATTAATTCCCGGTTTTGAATTTCAAAGCACTATACCTGAATACTTTGACGACACGGAACAAAGGAAAGATTTGGAGAAAGTTCTAGGTGAATTTACACAAAAGGATAGATCTGCTTGTAAGAAAGTTATGAGAGATAAAATGACATGTTACCAGTGCTTAGACGATAAAGGAATGCAACATGAAGAATGTATGTTCGTCGCTGCATCTGAACCAAAAAGCAAACATCTGGCATATCATGAAGTCAAACAATTCCGTTTAACACCGACCAAAAGTAAAGATTCTCAGAATACAATAGATGATAAACTTTCTAATAGGAAACCGGTTACTTTTGATAACCAAAGTAGAGAAACCGATCCGAACTATGAAGCTTCAGAAGAGAATGAAAATTTGAAAAATAAACGAAGAACAACGCCTGATGGTGATAACACCAGCAAGGCATCGGTAAAAGGATCGCATGTGGTAAATGTTGATAATGACAGTCAGGCCGCAGAAAATCTTGATATAATGCGGTTACATCCGAAACAATCGACAGGTTTTCCTGTTTCAACCGTTACTATTCAAAATCAAAGATATTTTTCATCAACAGGATCATCTAAACCAGAAGATAGTAGATTGACAACACTTCAAAGAAGAAAGAGGTTACCGGCAGATGATGATGTAAAAGCTGCCGCATCGAAAATTTATCATCGACGAACGGCTCGAAGTCGAGAAGAGGATTATGATGATGAAGAAAATGACGGTAAAAGGAAAAAAGGAAAAAAACCAAAAGACCTTCCTAAAAAAGTTTATAACCCTATACCTACCGATCCACCAAATTTTAATATCCCTGAAGGTCCTGAAGGAGCATATAGTCAAGATACAGAACCTGCATTCGATACGGTATTAAAAATTACATTACCAAGGTACATGTTAGAAAGATCAGAACATGAAGCTATATTCGATGAAGTTTTAGCATCTGGTTAAAAATTTTCAGCTAGATATTACAGTTTTTATTTAATGTAATCCAACATTCTATATTAATATTAAACACCAATTTAAAACAAATTTTTCCCCTAAAAGATACACTATTCAAACTCAAAATTTAGAGAAATTTAATTTATTATAAAATTGTTAAATATAAATCATATTATTTATATTTTTATCCTGTGAAAAGGAAGATAATCAGCTTTAAAATGATACAATTCAGAGTTACAAACAAATGAAAAGTGTACATAAATGTAATTTTGCATACTAATTTATTAAAAATTATGAACCATAATTAAAAATAAATAAAGTGAAAGTGTGACGATAAAATTAAGGAAACATTTTTACGTGTAATTAATTTTGAAAACCAATGAATGTGTGTGTTTTTTACAACAGACTGAAATGAGTTCAAGTGAAAAGTAATCGATACCAAAGGAAACAGTATTGTTATAGAAGATTGTATTTATGTAGCTTATACGTAACTAGTTGAAAAATAATAAAAATAAAATATTGTTTTGTTTTTCTTACTCAAATTTCATAAATAAATAATTTATTAAAATGTAATTATTTTTATCGTATTTACGTGAATTTATAACAATTTGATATATATTAAATATATTTAAAAAAAAGTAATTTAATACTATAAGAGCTAAACAATTCATTATTAATATTTAATAACTGATCTATATATATATATATATATATATATATATAGTGATACAAATATATTTTTCTCTCTAAATGTTATTTGACGAACTTAAACTATTGATTTTAAAAATAAAGATTGTAAATGAGAGAGTATTAACATAAATTTTTAATATTATGGTGTAATTTTTTTAATGAATAACTATTTTCTTAAAAAAAAAAATGGTAAAATTGTAACCATCTTTTAAAAATACATTTTATAAATCAAAACAGTATTTTTAAACTTAAAAAGCACATCTCATCGTACCATGTTGTATTGTTATTATTTTTTCGTTATTAATAAAATATTAAAAAAAAACTATTGTTGTATCATTGATGTAATTTCAAAAAACTAATCAAATATATATAACAATAAAAAAAAGTGGATGTTTACATTTATTTATTACAAAAAAAAAATAATTTTATTATCATGAATAACTTTAAACTTAAGTAATTTCAGTTGATTTAATGTCATTTTTGATTCAACAGTTTTCAGACCAATATTTGTCTATCGTTGAACATTACATAAACGAAAAAATGTGTCCTTTACGTATAACTGAAAAAGAAATACTTTTTCATAAATATTTACTTAATATTTAAATAGGTTATAGATTAGACACTTACGGAATGCTAAAAACTCATGGCAACATATACTTTCAACGGTTATTCACAGTTCAACCGTGAAATGTTAAGTTATCAAAATGAAGTTTATCAAAAAATGTTTTTAGTCCAAAAAAATCCATTTTTTGGTATAAGAACTTCCATACACAAAGCAACTACTGAAGCTCGATGGAGGGATCAAATAAATATTAATTGAAAAGGTTGGGGTTGTGACAAATTATTGTAAAGGCCTCTGAATAAGAAATAATTTCACGTAAAAAACATTGATTTAGAACAATCATAATCAAAATGATGAACGTTTAATATTTCTTATAACTAGTTTTAAAATAGATTTTTACCTTTTTTATATAACTGTCAATACTGAAACACAAAAAAAAATAAAATAAAATTTAGCTTCAAAAGATCTTTTTTTCAGTATGAGACCGCCAAGCCGCTTTGGTGTAATCAACATTTTTTAAATGGAAAGAGTAAAAGTTGCGATATATGATTTTCAGGTTAGTAAATCAACATGAAAAACTTCAGTTTACTAAAACCTTAACCAATATGGCGACTAATATATCTTAGGTAGTAGTGGTCTTATATAGAAAAATAGTTGCTTTTGTTGTAGGAGTATTTGATAATTTTTATTTATTTAGTATTTAGTTTAACCACTATTTTGGTTAATTGTTGCAGTCTGGAGATTTTGTATAAATTTTTTTTTTTCAACACCATTAATAAATGTTCACAATCCTACCCTTTCCATTTAAAATTTTTCCTTGGATAGTTCCTCTACTTTTTAGATAGTTCTTGTTTTCCTTTTCCTTGGATAGTTAAGATGTAGTGGTCTCACATAAAAAAATAGATTTTTTTCAAGTTAGGAAGATTTATTAAATTAAATTTTTCTGTTAATAAAATGAAATTTTATTTAAGATTAGCCTTACTTTCTTAATACTACAATATACTATCCTTTAAAATATATATTCAGTTCAATATATTTATCCACTACAATATATTATCATTTACATAGAGGTTTTATCCTTCCTTTTTTTGAAACCATAGCATGTTCCGTAATGTTACCGCAAACCAATTTTCATAATACTCTGAAGCAACAACTAACGGTGGTCCTGGAGTTTAAACAGGAAAAAACTTTCATAATTCTGGATGAGGTGGGATCAATCATCAACGCGGCGTTGGACCCACCGTTAATCAGACAGGTTGCACCATGGATTTACCGACTCAATTTCTGGCTAACCCAGTTCTTAACGGGGCACAGGGTCTTTGGTCATATCTTTTCTGAAGGATGAGGGCTCTCAATTCCGAGTGCCTACATTGCGGAGACTATGACTTCCCTGAACATGTGTTCAGGTGTCGACGGGGGATGGTAGCGAACAACTAACTGGACCCCTCGATGTAGACACGATTATACCGAACATGATATTTGGAGTCGAAAAATTCAGGGCTGTCTCAGAATATACAACAACGATACAACAGCACAAAGGCAAGGACAACGAGGGAGCGAGGGGTTGATGGACAGCCTCCTGTGCAGTCGTCGTTCATCCGGGCTTGCCGGGATGGGCAACGATTATGAGACACGAGAACTCTATCGCCTCGAGCTATTAAGACCGAGACCCGGCTGAGGCCTCCTCGAGGTACCCCGTTAGAGGCAGGCAACTGTTACGACCAAGACCCGGGTCGAGTTGAGTTGGCGATGACACCTCCGGAGCTGAGTTGCTTAATTGCGAGTCTGACTTCTGGAGGGGTGTATATAAAACCATTGAAAAAAATTCATAATACTAGTTAATTTTAAATCTATTAACTTTTTTATTATTCGAGTCTCAGAATTAAATAGAATAAGATATGTTTTCTGATATTTTTATAATACTCTTTTTATAACCCCTGTAAGAATTATTTCAACGTATATTTAACGTAATTAAAAATAAGTAAATTTCAAATATCATTTAATGGTCGGTTAATTTCAACATACCTATGGAATTAGAATGTTATACGAGGTGAGATAAAAAATACAGAGAATTTTAATTTTTATCAAAAACAATTTACTTATTCCTGTACATCGATTTTGTCCCTCTTTAAAGAAATCACCCAGAGATGTGACACACTTATGCCAGCGTTTCTACAAATACTCAAAACATTACTGGAAATAATTTTTTGGTATAGCTTTACGTTCACTTAGCGATTTTATCGGTGCAAATCGGTGTTCTTATAACGTTCCCTTAATCAATGGGAACACGAAAAGTCACAGGAAGCCATGTCTGGAAAATATGGAGGTTACGGAATCAGTATGGCGTGATTCTTTTCTAAATAATTACGAATTAATAATACAGTATCAGCTCATTATCGTTTTAAAAAATCCAAGAATTCCTTGCCCAAATTTAGTTATCATTTTCTTTGGATCGCCTAACGTAGATAGCCTAAAATTGCTAACTAATACTGTTTGTTGACCGAACAACTTGCAATGTGAATTTATTAATGGACGACACAGTTGAAAAAAAACAACAAAAAGGACAATCTTAACATTCGATCGAAATTGGGGTACTTTTGTCGGTCTTAGCTTTTATATAAGCTTCCATCGAGATGATCGGACCTTAATTTATTTATCGTAACTGCACACACTCGCGTTTCGTAGTCCGTTACGATACATTTGAGTAATCCTGAATCATGCCAACCTCCGTGGTGCGAGTGGTAGCATATCGGCCTTTCATCCGGAGTCCCGGGTTCGAATCCCGGTCAGACATGATATTTTTACACACGTTAAAAATCATTCATCTCATCCTCAGAAGCAATATCTAACGGTGGTCCCCCCAGAGGTTAAAAAAAAATCCTGAATCCTCAACGATCTCAGCTAGCAATTCTTCTAGCTGAGATCAACAACGTTTTTGCGATTCTGCTTTAGCCGAATATTCAACCGTTTTGTAAATAACTTTGTTTTTACTCGTTTCGTACTCAAAATGTCAGTTAAATTTTTTTTTTATTACTGCCGTAAGAGATTCCCACTTCTTCAGTGATTTCTTTAATAGAGTTATTCGATGATTATCAATCAAAATTTCCCTTATTTTGTCGATATGTTTCTATTGGTTGTTGATATGTTAAGATATACAATCCTTATGTCGTATTTATAGTCGTCATCTTGAAACCATTTTTTTCCACTTTTAAACCCTTAGTATCAACATAACATCCTTACTAAAAACTGTTCTAATATCTTCATCCCTTCACTGCACTTTATTCCATTTTTAACCCAAAATTTAATGCAAATTCTGTCACATTCAAACTAAATAAATCGTCATTTGTAATAAAATATGACGAATTACTTTAGAAGCCAAATTTGAACAAGGGGTCTATATGGTTAAAAATATCGTTATACATGACGCGCATGTTTACTGTTCAAGCAAGTTTATTACTCGGTAGGTAATAAACTTTTTACATGATAGTGGTTAATGTTTATGTAATAATGAGTGAAATTTTTTGACCGACTTAAAATATGAGTGTATGTACCATCTATTATAAAAATAATATATAATTATAATATGGCTTTAGAATACATTTTCAACTCGCGTACGTAAATACGATTTCTGCGTACTTTAAAAGAGTATCCTTATGTAGACTTAAAATCTAGCTTAACAATTTGTATCTTGAAATTCGATTTTTTCAAGTTTGAGAATCGATTTTGACTAGACAAAACCCAAACAAAAATGAAAGATAATAAATCAAACTTTTTTAGTTCTGTTTTAATTATAAGAATTATTTTACGCTGATTCATCCAAACATAAAAAAATGTAGTTCATTACTCAACTATTTTATCCTCAGAATTACTTGCTTCTTTATTAGCTGATATCGTGAAAACACTGAGTAGACTAAAGTTTTTGAAGTTTTTTGGTAATACTTAATAGATAGAAATATGACTGCGTTTTAACATAACATTATAAACGAGGAAGAATGTAGATGAACCTACGTTCTTATGTACGTATTTCTTACAGAATATATTTGAATTAAATAACATAAGATTGCTGATCCGTAATAAGCTACTTCCATTACGGATATATAAACTCTAATTTCCTGAGGAATAATTGCAAAATAAGCATCTATAATACCGTTAAAAGCCTGTAATTTGAGTTTTATAGTTTCATTTCACGGTTTTTCTCCTAATTTTTTCCCCACTATATCTACTTCCTTTCCTCTGTTCATGGTCTGTCTTGTTCTGAGATATTCTTTACGTTTGGCTGGACGTCCACTCGAGCCGTGTAACACAGTTGGCTTTCCCTATGCCCTATTAAAAATTTCTATTTTAAAAACCTTTTTTTATAATGAATGATATGCATTTACTCGGTTTTTTAGAATCTACCTATCCTTTATAATATAAACATAAATTTATACGATAAATTATTGCGAATAATACCTTTATACGAATATAAATTCATTCCTTGGGTTATGACTTGGAAAATTAACTAATTATCTATAATTAACTATAAACATTAGTTCTATCTAAACTTATTAGTTTAGTTCTATCTAAGCTTTATAAAAGGGTTAATGACCAGTGGTGAGGGTTGAAAAATTCTTCCGGTTCTAAAAAAAAATCATAAAAATTTATGTTTATAATATATATATATATATATATATAATATTCTTCTACTAACTACAAACAGTGTGCATGTTTCATTATTTTCGGTTAGAAAGACATTTGTTTATTTACAGTATAACTCTAATCTTTGATATGACTGACGCATGTAAAACAATTGACATACAATTGGCAATCGACATATCCATTTATTTGAAAATAACGATTACTTTACAGCTTTTCACTGTAGTAAACAAAATGAAAGTGTTATTTATAGATCTATATCATCGGTAGATTTGGCATACTAATATTCAACAACATATCAGGTATATCAATAATATAACCAGTACAATGTATAAACTAGCGCCGGTCTTGTTATTCATGGGAGTTGGCATTCTATTTTCGTAAGTTTTAAGTCGGCTCGGATACGACCATTTTATAAACCAATTCGACTAATACATAGAAAGATATGTATAATATTAAGCAAACCGTTTACTTTTTAAGCATTCCAATGTATTAAACTATAAATGAGTTACCGAAAAACGTTGTAGTTTTGAAATATTTTTCACATGTATGTGGAAAGTTAAATTCATAATTAGATACTAATGCTATATTACTACTATATATTACTATCTCCCTCATGGAGAAACGGAAAACATTTCAGAACAAATTCTACAAATAAAAATAAAATAAGAAAATTCATAAAACCTATATTCTGGAACGGTTTGTTATTGTACTATACATTGCGAAAAATTTCGCCCTAATTTATATTCCAAGAACACGTACTGAAGCCGTACTGAAATTCTTGGAACCCTTGAAAACTGTGTTTTGTGACACGAATATTTTGCGTTTTTATACTTTTTCAAAGGTTACTAGAAATATAGTTCTTGGATCTATTTTATTCAATTTTCAGTCTAACAACCACATAAAACCATCAAATTTATCCTCAATCTCTGTTCTAAGAATTTCAGTCGAGTGCATTTTACCATTGGAGAAGAAATCAGGGACAATATTTTTTCCCTGAAAACCTTAATTAAAGGGTGAAATTTTTCGGAAGTTATTTATTGAAAATAGAGTTCCAGACCAATCTTTATATAAAACTATTTTTTTTATTTTCACTTATAGAACATGTCCTGAGATTCTTTTCGTTTCTTCAAGAAGAACTGAACACATATACACACACGCGCGCGCGCATATTTATGTATAGTTATCCATGGTGATTGGATTCCTTGTGGTTTTAAATTCAGTGGATATTGGAATGTTGGTCTTTGCAGCAGCATATATTTTGTGTAAAACAGTTTACAAAGCAAGTCGATCATATCCGTACAGCGAGAATTTTGTCAGGTATTTGGTGATAATCGGCAATGTAAGTCTACATCTTCAAGAAATAAGATCGGTTAAGGGATGCGTTATCCGCGTGAAACCGGATCCCTACAAGTTAATCCTAGTATTTGAAGCAATACCGCCCGGTAACCTAAAAGTATGGAGCGCGTGAGAATAAGCTTGGAGAGGAGTCCCCATCGATCAATCTAGCCACATTCGTAACCTACGAATTTTTCAGAAGAAGTGTGCTACGAATTTAATATCTTATTTGTATTTTCACCCGTATAAACAGCAAATCATTCAGTAATTAATTGCTGTGCACAATCTGTTGTTCAACCATTGTTGCCAATAGATGGTGAAAGCAGTACACCCGCACAATGATTTAAAGAGGAATATTATATAAGTGAAAGAAATTCTCGTTAAGTGGCTCGACAAAGAAATAAAACTACTGAAATTAAACTTTTAAAAGTCCACTCCAAATACATAATCGGCTACTACACGGTTCTAAGGTCGTTTTGTGGTATTACATTGCAATATAGGGATTTATTAGCTATTGCGTTTTCGAAGATTATAACGGTATTTCTGTGTAAAGGCCAAACGTTATAACATCGTATTTGAAGCCTTCTTTCTATTTAAATTGAGATTATGGCGAGAATATGGTTGAACAGGACGGTTTTACAGCCCGTACAGGTCGACTCTCAATGTACACCCTACGTGCTGCATTCCCCAGGCAACCTTCTCTCAGTTTAATGAGAAAGATCTTCCTTTTTACTGGACATTAGTACAGCAAAATTTTTTTGTGGGAGTATTTGAAAGTTTAAGTTTTCATTCAGCTTCCCTGACATTAACACACTTAAAAACAAATACAGTTCATCAGAAGATTACGAATTTTACGCAGAATACTCTATGACGTGCTATGGCCAGTGTATTTAAGAGATCACAGCAATATCTTCTTGTATTCAAAACATAAAGACTGTTTTATAAATCAGAAACACTGACTTACTTAACCGTGTTCAATTATTTTTATTACTATGTACAAAAAATGTCACTCTTATTTTGAAAATGAGTTATGTTACATGTCCATCCAGTATATGCAATTTTTTTTTAATGTAGTTTAGGTAAATTATTAAGTATATTAAGGTTTATCGCCTTTATTATCGATCGGGGAGGGTTAAATTTTAAGTCGTTTAAAATGTTTAATAGGTAACATAATTTTCAGGATCTTTACAATCTTTGTACTTGAGTGGTATAGCTTAACAGCAAATATATAAGACTATACTTAAATGCATATCTATTTAAAGGTAGTAATATATCTCAATCAATTTACTTAATTTTAATAACGTAAAAATTTGTAACACTTAATCAGCAAAATTTTGAATTAAATATGTCATTAAGCCATGTAACAGAATACAATTATTATGTAATTTTTTCTTCGAACTCTACCGAGTTAATTCTATTCCTGTTGAATTAAACCGTCAGACAGTATAATGGTGCAACGTATTACAGAGGCTTTTCGTTTATTGTTACCGCTTAAGTGCATCCAAGTGGATAGCTTCATCAGATTGTTACTTAAATAAAATCATTTTTAATGTAGGAAGTCGTTATTTATAGTCTATATACCATGGCGATAGCACGGCAATAATAATAAAATAACAAATAATTGTTAAAATTAACTCATGTAAAGTTTTTATAATATATATATATATATATTTATATATACTCGTATTTTATACGTCATTGTTATTTAAGTAAAATAGATCTATAGTAAGGGGCAGCATCATGTTATGCTTCATCTATTACAGCAACAAAAACGTTATTCTTAGCTAGATATGCACACTGGATATCCGTTGATGCATGTCAAATAATTGAGAAATCGTAGTGCATAACGGCTACGGATATAGTAGCTTTTATTTTCTTTGTCTTAAACATTACATCACTCTTTCATTCAAAATTTTACATGCTATAAATATTAGGAAATTAATAACCTTATGTAATATTTACCTTCCTGGCAATAGCTATATAATACGTAATGCAGCAACTAAACATCTACTGTACGAGGAAGGGAATGATGATCGGTCATAATATTGGGTATGAAGGTAACTGAAAATCTCTTCGTTTTATGATATTCTTTAAACTGAAAAACACAAAAATGACACATTGAAAATTCCAGAAAGATATTGCTTTAAACTTATGTATGTTTCTTTCCATTTTGATAAGTATCTCCTAATGCCTTAAAATTAAAACTTGAACTTTGGATCTAATATTTCTATAAATAAGGGATTGATGCCGATCAATATTAAACTTAATCAGACAAACGAGGTGACGTATTTGCCGCCATTTTAAAATTTCATCTTTTTGTCGGGGTTTCCTTATCTAGAATTATTACTTAAAAATCGAGTTGCCTTTCATTATCTTCCCGCCAACATTATCAATTAATTTTTATGATATTTATTTTATTACTAATAAAAGAAAAATAATCTATAAACAATTTTATAATTAAATGAATTTATTATAAAAATATCAATATATTTTTTAATTATATGATATATTTTTACATCACGGGTCTTATATGATATGTGAGATATTTGTAAAAAGTATATTGTAGTATGAAAGTGATATTTATTGTATTGACAAAAACCAACTAATGAGTTACTGTTTAAGCCAAAAGGGGGAATTGTTTTCCAGATTGGACTGGAACGGATTCCGACCCCTCTACTTCTACTCTATCGGGCCAGAGAAATTCACATAAATGGCTATTTAATAAACATTTTCACTATGCCAATTTTTCGACGAACGATTAACTAATGATTGGATAAGTAAAAAGGAACAGTGGAACAGTTGCTAAGCATCAAAATATTCGTGAAGTGAACAAGTAGAAACATGTCAGCAGTGGATCATCATCAAATATGTCCTTAATATAATCATATTTTCACTTTCTGTTCTTTAATTTTAAAGTAGAATTAAGTTAAATTTTCTCTTTATTTTAATTATTATAGAGGTATAGTATTGTAAAGGTTCTGAAAATTATCACTGAAATTCAATTCATTGATAACAACTGCCGGAAGGATAACGGGAGAGATCCTAAAATCAATTTATAAAATTGTGTTTTTTTGTTTGTTATGATAAATTTAGTATATTTTAACAATAAAATCATAATAATAAAAAAAACTTGTATATTTGAAGTAAAATCTGCCAAGGACGAGAATTTTAATACACTTTACTGATTTTTACAGTTAACACAGTTCTTTTTTATTTACAGCTATTTAATTTCAAAATAAAATTGCTGTTATATTTAACATATTTGTAAAACAATGTAATTATAAATGTACTAGCCGTTCGGGGCTCGCTTCGTTCAGCCGACCATCTAGCCAGGGGGCGGAGCCCGCTGGTCTTCCGCAGTTTCGTTACCCTCATGGCTGTGAAAATAATACTGATAAATAACAATTAAATTATTCAGGGTTTATAGAAGAAGCCTAAGAAAGAGACTAAATTACGAAAGCAGAGAAGTAATAAATTTGGTAAATAAAGTACATACTCCTTTGACGACGGAAAGTTCATAACTCATTTCTATTGCCATGGTGATAGAAATATAATAATGAAGTAAAAAAATTAATATTTTTTTCTTAAAGGATATGTTTAATTCACAACTTGATTCCCAAAGGGGCAAGGATTTCAATCTATGGCTTGAAATCTTCCCTAGGATAACACAATAGTATCCTGCAAATTTGAAAGGAGACAGATAAACAAATAAATTTTATTTATAAGATTTCATATTAGTTTGTAACACATCAAAACATTTTAACAGATATGTAAATTAAACAAATATAACAGTTATATTTTTCATACTTTTAATTTAGCAGGTATTCGAAACAATATTTATACTATAATTCTAATTAAATTATAGTAATAAATTTAATAGCAATTTTATACCCTTGCGTTGAAATAATAATATTTAAAACATTAATTAAATCTATCTAATTAAAGTAATTAAATATATTACTTTACAGTATAATTTTTCATTACTTTATAGTCACGTCTAAAATTTAATGTAATATATCTAACTGTACATCATTTGATTTTGATTTTATTTTATTTTTTTACGAAATATCTTAAAAATTTTTAATTTGTTTTATAATTTTATTATTACTCAGTTTTTTTGCTTCTGTATTACACAACTGGCCGTTGAAGTTTAGCATATTAATAAGTATAAAAAGGGGATAAAAATATCCCGATAAAAAGAACGGTTGCATTGTTGAATATATAAGTAGCTTGTAGAAATTTAGTTAAAAATAAACAAATTTGAAAATTGTTGTAGCTAATTATTACTATAATGATAAAAATAAAGCACCAACGAAAATGTTATAATAAATACGATAATTTAACGCTAAATCTTTATTGTTATTTTGTATTATTATACTGAGTATTTTCATTTTTATTATAAACTGAAACACAATTATTCTTATACACATTATTAATTATTTACTTTTTTTGGAAAAATTATTAGATAACAAAATTTTTATTTATTTTATTTTTCATTTTAGTACAATTAAATATCTATATTATGTTCCCTCATAATAAAAAACAATGTGGTAAATGGTTTTGTAATTGATTTAAAGGAGTGAAAGTCCAACAAAAACTAACTCCTTTATATCCCGTTTATCCAGTGATATTCTGTAATAGCCGGTGATGAATGATAAATCTGTTTATAGAGTACGAAAAAATTCCATGTCTGACTGAAATTCTGGACCTTCGGATGAAAAGCAAAGACGCTACCACTCTTCTATCACGGTGCTGCAGGACCATAGCTACGAGTATAAAGTGAAAGTGTAGCGATCGGCTAAAAGTTTGGATGTCAACTTTGTTTTTGCAAATTTTAATGTTTTTAGACCATCTTAGTCAAAACAATATTTAAAAAATTAAAATTGTTAATTTATCCATATGTTTATATATGAATGTACAATTTTTAGTAAAAATAATATATAGTTATTCTTAAAAATAAAAATCTCCACTTCTACTAAACAAAAAAAAAAAAAATAAAAAAAAATAAAAAAAAAAAATAGGGTTGTTTTCATATTAAACATAAGAATTCGGTTTATGAAAAATAGTTGCTATTGCCACCTTTATTAATTTATTGAAAGAAAGCCTTTTCATCAATCTATTTAAAAGATAATATTAAAAAGGTTACTTTCGTAGAAAAAATATTATCCTCGACAAATT
Source organism: Lycorma delicatula (assembly GCF_047948215.1). NCBI lineage: Eukaryota > Metazoa > Arthropoda > Insecta > Hemiptera > Fulgoridae > Lycorma > Lycorma delicatula. The sequence continues at coordinate 38,016,254 of NC_134457.1, read as the reverse complement.
TTTAAATAGTAGCATTTAAAAGAAAAATTAAAAACCTTGAAATTTCTTGATGCCTTTTTTATATTTAATATCTTAATATTATTTCATATTTTAATATTTTAAATAATTAATTTGGTTTTAATCTCATTTATTTGTTATTTTATATTAATTGCGTATTTTGTGATGCTGTTCTGATCAAGATTTTATTACAGGTTTTCACTTTACCAAGCCAGGCAAATGCAACGTCAGTTACATTTTTAAACGTGATGGAGTAAATCTAAGACATTAGCTGAGTCTTGTAAAATTTAACCCACCGGGTTGCTCTAGTAGTGAACGCGTCTTCTCAAATCAGCTGATTTGAAAGTTCAAATCCTAGTAAAGGCAGTTATTTTTACACGGATTTGAATACTAGATCGTGGATACCGGTGTTCTTTGGTGGTTGGGTTTCAATTAACCACACACCTCAGGAATGGTCGAACTGAGACTGTACAAGACTACACACGTCATTTACACTCATACATATCATCCTCATTCATCCTCTGAAGTATTATCTGAAAGGTAATTACCAGAGGCTAAACAGGAAAAAAAGTGTTGTAAAATACGTATTAATGAAGTAGTGCATGTAGAGATGCCAATAAAATTAATTTATTTAAATTAAAGATTAAAAATAAATACGACTAAATAAAATCATATGTTTTACTTAATGAAAATCTGCATCTTTGGTTACCTGCTTTTATCACTAAATCTTAAGTATGAATAACAGTAATCATTTCATTTATAATATTTATTACGTATTATTTTTATTTTTAAAATTTGTTTAACAATTACTTATACTTGATAATTAATTTTATATTAAATAGTCTAAAAATAAAATACAATTTCAACCAGATTAATTAATAGAAAAAGAGACTAATTTTTGTACTTCTTTACGATAACAGAAATAATAAATTTGTACAATTAAATTGTATAATTAATTTTGTATAAAATACATAGATATTTTAAATTATAAGCAGAAGTTACAGACCAAAATATGTTTTGTGCAAAAAACTTTTTCAGTATTTTATTATAAATCATTTCATTATAACTATTCCCTTTGTTGTTCTCTTCAGTAAACATATTTAACAACTTTGAAGAGCGAAAATGTAATGTTACGATAATAACTTATAAATCGTTCGTTAAAAAACCTTTTCATTTTTATAAAAGCAGATTCTCAACTTAAATAGAGTAATATTTCTCTAAAGATTCTTCAACTATTAAAGATTTTATAAAATATTTTAGATTATTAATGCAGAACATTTTTTTTATCTATCAGTCTTTTTTTTTTGTATTATTTGCTATAATAAAATTTTTCATAATTTTACTGATAATTAAGCAATTATATTTTTATTTCGTTAATGGATCTTAGCTTGTGTAATTATCTATTATTCCAATTGTAATGTCCTATTAAATTGAATTATTTTCCTATTCCAGGAGCAATTTGGGTTTGAATAATAATAAAAAAATAAATAAATAAATAAATTTAAAAAAATAATTAAGATAAATATAATAAATAAATAAAGTAATCACGGAAATCATGACAAACATCAAATCATTCACACAAGAGATACTCAGTACGAAAAGATAAATATCACCAGCCACATTAAGCTCTAGGAGAGATTATACGCGGAAAAGGAATAGATAAAGTGTCAATTGAAAATAAAATATTAAAGTTGGAGAGCTTTAGATTTATCTCCAAAAACATCTACAATAAGAAGAAACTGTCTAAGATCGCGAAATTAAGTAATTAAACAAATGTAGTAATATCAATAATCTTGTATGGCACCGAAATATTTCACCTAACCCAATTCGATAGGTTGCTCAAGATCGAAAGAAGCATACTAAGGAAAATCCATCGTCCAAAGGACTGGAATCTTACAAGGAGATCTACCAAAATGAAAAAGAAGAAATCAAGGAGAAATCTGGAATCATCGATAAGGAAAACAGGGTTAAATTTCGTGAGGCGTATGATCAGAATGGCCCAAACAGGTAAAATAAACAAATATCTGAAAAGCCGTTTAACGTGAAAAGCAAATCAAATTAGATGAAAAAAGACCTTCAAATGGTAGGCTTGAAAAGAGGGAACTGTTGCGATATAGAAAACTTGCGAAGATTAATTTGCAATATAAAAGTTCTTGTGACAGAGGAAAGAAGCAAAAGAAGAAAATGAATAGATGAGAAAAAACAAAGTCACGTCGAAAAAATGAGAAACGCATGGAAGAAGAGAAAAGAAGCTAGAAAGAAGGAACATTTGTTTGGCCCATAAAAAAAAATAGTTGAAACCAATAAAAATCAGCATTTATATTATTTTAAAATTAAGAAATACTTAAACAAAGCAGGAATAGAAATTCCAGACTTACAAAATCGGAAATTAATTTAAAAAAATTAAAAGAAATCTCACAAAGGAAAATATTTCTACGAAGAAAAAACTCCAAAATAAAAAAAGAGTAGTAACAGAACAGTTCAGGAAAAAGGACAGTGGGAGACTCTAGACTTTAGAACTGAAACGTAAACTACTGGATTGAAAGGAAGGAGACACTAAGAAAATTGTTAAACGCAATCCACGTTTGGGGGAAACGAAAAAAAACAATAATAAAAAGTCTTCTGTTCTGTTCGATACATAATACATTATATAAATTACGTCAGGACTGAATAGAGATTCTACTTCAAGGTTAAAAAAGATACTGCTCGAACATTTTGTTGGATGGATCAAGGAAAATATCTTGATTAGATTAGGATAATGCTTTGGATTAGGGAAATATTATTATTATTAGGGAAATAAATAATGCTCGATAAGAGCATCATCACAATATACAAAATAACTATAAATAAAAAAATAAATAAATGTAATTTTAGTCCATATTAATTATTTAAAATATTAATATATGAAATAATTTTAAGGTAGATATTATGATAAATACAAAAAACATATTACACAGTAATTCACAATTCAAAAGGCTTTGATGAAAATTATTCCGGTATATATTTAAGTAAATATTGAATGAAGTATAGAAAATTCATGGTTTTCATCAATCATTTTATTAATATTATTTTAAACTTCAACGAGAGTGTAATATTTAAATATATTTATTTATATAATTAATAATATTTTTTTTAGAAAATTGTTTTTTTATTTTTCTTCGTTATTTTGATACGTAAAACAATTTTCATATAATAATTTGAATGTATCCAAACTGAATTAGCATACATTTTAAAAGGGACTATTAGAAAATATTAATATATAATAATTGATATATTTTTGACCTAACAGAAAACTGTTTAATGTTTATTTTTTTTTATATCTCTCTATGATTATAAAATTCAATAACCTGTTGATTTTCTTATTAGATTTTTCAGTAGGAATGTCTGTTAATTAGTATTTAAAAATAATAATATTGCTATTTTTAAAAACAAATGATATGAAACCTTCTATAATTAGTTTTTGTTAAAGAATATCAGTTTTGTAGTCTGTTAATGTAGCAAATATCAACAGCCTTGTGGAAAAATATTTTTCTCTTGTAAACCACGAAATATGAAAAATCTAAAATAGAAATATTTTAGGACTTTTGTATAAATTACTTTTTACATATGATATTGAAAAAAAAACCCAAATTTTATCGTTATATCTTATTTATAATATCTAATAAAAATACTGTATTAGCGTATGACACGTGCCTTAGTTTGGAAAAACTGCCGACATAATGCAGATATTGTTGTAAATCTACCATGAGGAAGAGTAAAAGACTAAAATAATATACTCGTATATCTAAAATAGAAATCAGCGTACTTGTAAACATTTAAAGTGAGAAATATTATTGTAATATTAATTATTTTCCGGTCTCTGTGGCGCGAATGGTAGCGTCTCGGCCTTTCATCCGGAGGTCCTGGGTTCGAATCCCGGTCAGGCAGGTATTTTCACACGCTACAAGTCATTCGTGTCATCCTCTGAAGCAATACTTAACGATGGTACCGGAGCTTTAAAAAATATTGTAATATTGTAACGCTGTAAATTGCTGTGGTTAATTTAAGTTATTCTTTTAATGATTATTTTAAATATTTATCATATTTGTATTACATTAAAAATTTTTTACACGGAATAAATATATTATGTCATAATCTATTTATTATACTCAAACTTCCAACACGCACACAATTTCACTCCACCCATCATTTTTATTGCTATGACTGAAAAGGAGAAGGCAGTTTATTTTTTTTGTTCACAAAACAATTTTTCAGAACGGAACCTAGCGTCAATTGTTTGTAAATGGATAACTAAATAGCCTAACACTTCTGAAAAATCTGAAAAATCATGTCAGTATTTCTTTTTAATTTTAGAAATTAATCAGTAGAATTTGATATTGAAATACATTCATATCATACCATATGTATGGATCTTTTATACATCTTAATAACATTGTAATTTACCTAGTTTCCTGCATAATAATTAGAAAATTGTTTCTATTTCTTGTTTATACTTTAATATAAAAACCTAAAAGAATTTATGCGCATGAATTTGATTAAATTGAAGTTTACGTATTCAAAGTATTCAATATTAATGATTTGCAGAAAACCATACTGTATCTTTTGGTTTTATCGAAAGGGCTTTATTATGCTTCTGTTGTTTGAATAAATTACCAGACTACCTAGAATATCTTTTAAAATTCAAGGTATAAATAAGTATAGGCAATCAAAAGCCAAAGTGGGGTAAGTGATTCCAGTTTACCCAGAACTGAGAAAAAATTAACATAAGTTTATTATCCCTAGTTAATTAATCACTGACTTTATTTAGTATAATTGTTAGTTAACATGTTTAATTGAAGTATGAAAAGCCAATTTGCATTAAATTTAAACAATATAAACCCATTTTAGCCATAAATTACAGTTAAAATTCTGTTAATTTGTTGGAATTAATCTCGTTATCAAACAAAGATTACGATTAAACGAAACGTCAAAGCGATCATAAAAATATCTTACTTCCTAATTACTGTTTATACAATATTATTATTAAAAGTTAGCATCTAATTATTAAAATACTTTTAAGAAAATGTCGTTTTTCTTTATTATAAGTTCCATCATACAGAAAAATTATTCATTCATATTGAGTCTCCAGAAATCATCCTCAGGACGATGGAAGTTCAAAAGTTGTACAGCTTGTAAATTGGTAAGGTATTGGGAGTACAATACCCTACCCTTTTAGTATTGGTTGGGTTTAGGGTATTTTTTAATACCTTAGGTTGTATGTACTGTAACAATAAAATATCTTTCTTTTTTGGAATTGAAATTAGTCGATCTTCAGGATACAGTTCATTTTGCTTCACTGAAGCGAGCGATACTTGTAGTCATCCTAAAATAGATTTAATTAAATTATCTGTTTTATAAGACTCAGAATCTGAAAAGAATTCTTAATATTCGTAATCTCATGTTTTTTTTTTTTTAATTCTTATCCGTTTAATTTTGAGCCTGTTTTCATTTCTGCCATCAACAATGTCTCACGGTTCACAATACCATTTTAATGATTCTGAGTTGAAAGAAAATCAATATGAAAGGTGTTTTCTACTTGCAAGTATAATATAATAATATCATAAAAATCCCGGGGAGAAATTTTCAGTTTTATGTACGCGTTTCTCGAATATATCAATATCAAAACATCATTTCACGGAAAACTGTGTCCTGAAAAAAGGGATTTGAGATTCAAATAATTTTCTGCTATCTGAGAAATATTCGATAACATCACTAAATTTAAAACACGCTTAATACTTCTATTTTCTCATAAGTAATCACAAAAGGCAACAATGTACTTATAATTGTAAGCATTTAATTTTTTTTAAGCATTTATTTTGTAAGCATTTTTTTTTCTTTTGAGACCCAAGAGAACCTTCCGTCTCAGACTATACGTACATAAATCCATGGTCAGTTTTTAAGCAATGGCAACCAAGGTTTCTAGATCTTGGTCAATGTCATACATGACCTGGATAAGGATTTTTTGTTTGTATGTTTATCAACGGTTGGTGCTACATGGGAAAACTAACGCAGGGAATCCTGCGTTAGTTTGGAATAAATATTAAGGAAATCCTAATCATTTACAAACTAGTAGGTCCTACGATGCCCACGGAAAGAGAACGAGATAATAGTAGATTTCACTTAGACCAACTATCAAACGCTTCAGGATAATTATTCAAGGAACCAATAATAACACCGGTAAATGTTAGCACCTGATAATCGTATTGCGGTTCACAATAAAATTTTCAAGATTCTGAGTTGAAAGAAAATCTGTTGACATTTCAGTCAGTATGAAAAAATATTTTCTACTTGTTAGTGTACTTGCCAGTTTCGGGGAGAAAAAAGAATTTTCCATTTTACGCACGCGCTTTTCTAACTGATGTTATTATTGGTTTTTCGAATAATGCTCCTGAAGCGTTGGGTATTTGGTTTAAGTGAAAATTGATTATTATCGGGGTACAACAGGATGCAGAACTTAAGCAAATAAATTAGTCGGATTATTAAACATCACAATTTTATTGAGTTGTTTAGGTGTTTGAGATGACCTGTTAGGTTTTCAGTAATTAAGGAAATGTATTATAACGTTTTATTTTGTCTTTAGTAATTTGAATGGTTGAATCAGATCTTCAAAATTCCCTATCTAGTGCCTGTCGTTTCATTTCGGTATACCCCTTACATCTTTCCATCCCTAATAATTTGTTTTACATATTCCAAATGTTTACGTTTACTTACAATTCGCTTATAGTATGCCATTATAAAGATTACGCTTATAATAAGCCACTGATGTGGACAATTTAGGATACGGCATTGGTTTTTTGCAGATCAAATGTAAAATGATAATAATTTTCATCACTCCTTTCTTTATCAAGTCATATCTCATTTCTAGCAGGTTCTGCTCCAATAAAACGGATTTCTTCTTTATTCTTTACTATTTTCCTTTCTCTTATTTTTGAGATGATTAGTGATTTACAGTAACCATCACAAACCTTGCAAAAAGTTTTTGCCGAGGCTTACACCGGTGATTGAATTTTTAGAAAATGCATGAAAATATATTTTCTTTCACAGGAATTACATTTTCATCTTTACATTTCTCTGAGTATAAATCATAAATATTTTTGTTTGCTAGCCCTGGATTTCAATGTTTACCGTTCGGATTGTGAGAACTTGTACAGCAGCTAATATTAATTGGAAAGGATTGAATATGTTCAACCACATCAGAAATATCTATTTTATTGACAAGTACATGTTTCACTTTACGATTAACAACGAATTTCTAAGTCTAATGACAGTAGACTTCATAAAGTCTACCGTCATTAGATTTAGAAATTTATCTCTGAAGTATTTTTACACACTTTTACAGAATCATCGGTAACACGAATAAAAAAATCAAATGATTAAGTTCTAGGAGGCTTTGTTCCTGATGATAAACATAGCCTGAAAATGTTTTTAGTATGACATGAGCCTCGTAAAAATATATTCTGTTTAGTAAAAATCAGAAAGTTTGTAAAACTCAAGAAATCCCCTTTTTCTTTAATCAGCTGAAATCTTTGAATTATACCTTTTTTTACAGTTACAGGAAATATTTTTAAAAGCATTATTACTTCTCTTTTTTCTCTCAGTTTTCTAAATTTATGGGTCGTTTTCTCCCTCTAATGGGTTGTTCACTCTGATCAAATGACAAAATGGTAGATGGATCAGCAACATCTTTTTTGATGCTTAGTACTACTTGAACAGTCATCACTATCACTATATCACTACTGGTAACAGCAGTTACTCCGTCTATTTTAGGTAATTCTTCACTTGATATAGTAAAATCAATCTTTATTGACCAAAATAATATTATCTGATTCACTTATTGTTCTAATTTCGAAATTTACTAAAATTGTTCTGCGTATTATTATTAATAAAATATGCTAATTAAACATTAATTTTATAAAAGATTTATAAAACTTAAATGTTTCTAACCCACTAGTCATAACCATTTTTAATAACTTGTAAACACACTGACATTGCTGACTGATGAAATACAAATGAACTGGTGATGTCACTAGTGATGTTCACAAACTAATATAGAAAAATTTAATGTTAATATTTTAGAACAAAAATATTTTAATAATTAAAATAAATCGTTGTTGTGATAGGGTTTAACAATAGACAAAACTTTATCTGTTTACATTTTGTTTGGGGTTAAACAGATTGACAAATGAAAACTTATATGTCCAGTTGATAAAGAAAGTGCTGCAACCTGTGATCAGACAGCTAAGGCAGTGAGGTAATCAGTATAGCCATTAAGTATGAATATATTACCGTTTACAGAATCCAATTTTGGCGAAATGGTTTGTAATTTGAGTTAATCACCTTACCTTCTGGGTGCTTCATATGTGCTCAAATAATTTTCAATAACGCTGCCTTTTGAATTGTAAATAATCTTTTTACATTTACTAATCTTCATATTTTTAACTTAAAATTATCTCAAGTGTTTATATTTTAAATGATTAAAACCCAAATTAATTACTTAAATAACATCTACTTTTCCCTTTATGGTTGTGTATTTTATAATGCTGCTTTTACCACGGTTTTCCTCTTGATCCATTTAAGCAAATGCTCGGTGAGTTCCTTTGTTTATCCGTGGAGTTGCGTATTTACTCAGTCCTGACATATTCAATTAATTTTTTAATAAATATCGATCAAAATAAAACTTTTACTCATTTATTTTGTTTATTAAACAATTATTTACGTGTTACTAATATTTTTTTTTATCGGTCTTCCGGTAAAAAAATAAAACGTAAATATTGATTTGTATGATTTTTAATGAGAAATCAGATTTTCATTTATATTTTTATTCAGTCTACCCTATCGGTATTTTTCTTAATTATTATTTTATAAAAAGGCAGAATGTATTTAATTTGAGAAAAACATTACGTCAAATGTTATTTAATAATCTATGACGGATTTTTAACGTTATTAATATGCAATTAATCAAAATCTATTCTTGAAAAGTAATGATTACTTGAAATAAATGTTTATTTAACCCGAATCAGTACCCAATGTTTAATATATTATAGTACTGCATTTTTTCATACACAAGAAACTTTTAAAATAGTACGAAGTTTGTACCACAACAAGCTTACTGTACTTCAAACCTAAAAAAATGTATTTTTCGTCACCGAATTATTCTGTTTTACGTTAGATATAAAGAAAGCTATAAGAAATACCGTTCTGGAATATGTTTTATTCGATTTTTTAGATCAAAAACCATAAGAGGCGATTAGGTTTGCCTTTTATATTACGTATATATCCCTTACTTAATTATACCTTTTACATAATGTAATGCCTCACAAAATTTCAGTATGATCTCATTTCACGGGGAGAACTGAGATTTTCGCTAGCGGTAACTCGCAAACAAAAGCGTCTTCGGACTATATTTATACGAAATGTTTCCTTATTACAAGTTCTAGAATCAGTTTCAAAATTATTTTCCTTTCCTTCTGAATCACTCTGTATAGACGTGAAACCTTCCGTGAATATATTATACAAAAAAATATATATAAACCATTCTAATTCGGACCAACCGAAACTAATAAAAATTTATCGGTTGCAACCCCGATTTTTCCTAGTGTATCATAAATTCCCAACCCCCATCAAGATTGCAACTCATGCAAAGAATCCAATGTTGAATCGATTTGGATTAATGTTTACACCGTTTTTCTACCAATCAGAATAAGGTATTTATTTAACAAATAATAATAATGGATACATTTGACATTCAGAAAACCCCTTATCTAGACCAATTGCAGATTGTAATTATCTAACTTACAGTGGTTTTTAATGGTTTTAACAATCCCAACAAATAATAAGACAACGTTTTTTATCAGTCATAAGCATGTACACATATTGTATAATGTAATAGGTTAAAATTTATTAAAACTCTACAAATATAAATTCTTCTTTGGTACATCAATAATAAATTAATACAAATTTTCAAAATATGTTTTATCCTGCTTTCACAGAAAATTTCGTGTTTCCAAAGAATTATTTCCAAAACTAAAAGATTAATGGATGTTATTTTTGCAATAAGTTTTCTTCTAGTTCATCTCAAAGTTGGAAGTGAAAACGGAGGAATGTGTTTAGAAAATTAATTTATTAACGATTAATGGACCCGTTCTTTCACAGTAAAGCAAACTATAAGAAACTGATAATTTAGACAATCAAGAAGGCATATAATATAGGAAAGGCAGCTGTGAAATAAAAAATATTCGCAATATTTAAAAAGCTTATAAATATGGTTTTACAGAACAAAACATTTTCTATAATGGAATTTTGATGTGGTTAAATCGAACGGTAACAGTGAAAACGAAGAAAAATTTTTTTTTTTAATTTTTAGTCACTGCAAAAAATCTTCCATCAATTTTCTATAACTTATATCTAAAATATTTGTATCCCTTTTTTTGTAGTACACAGGCAACATAATATTAAGCGTGTAGGCGACATGACGCATAAAACGCAAGTTTTACAATATTTCATAGCCATTCTCAAAAAAAAAAGAATTGCATTTCATGTCCTATTTATTAGGGAAAATAAAAATTGAAGGGCTGACTTATATACTGAGAAAAACATTCTATTGCCCAAAATTAATAAAATTCAGATCAGCCAGTTCTGTAGGTGACACTGTAATTCTATTCTCCACTGTGTTGTCCATATTGTGAATAACAATATTATCAGATAAAGTTGATTAAACCCTAAATTGTTGCCACTTCTATCTCACATGCATTTTAAGTATTTCACATGTAACGTTATCTCAGAATTAATTTGTATAACTATAAATCAGACACTTTTTTTACATTTAAAAGAATTTTAATTCGATATTTCTATTTTTAATCGATTTTATTATTGTTAAATTTATTCGTTTCCTTGTAATTTTCTTTCGATTATCATTACCCTGAAATTCACTTCCAATTTGTTAATTTTTATTATGAGAATATGTCAAATTTAATAGCATTTATGTAAATAATATTTTCACACTATTTAAAAATCTATTTACATAAAAACTCACTAACTCTTTTACTCGATTCTAGGGTGGCCTGCGAAATAGGTCAGTCTATAAATGTTGGAAAGGTATATAAATATTATTTTCACACTGTTTAAAAATGTATTTATATACAAGGTGATAAGTCTTTATTGTGTTCGTACTTTGTATACTGTATTGTGTATTGCGTTCATAATTTAATACTGAAATTAAATATTATTTTCTATTTCTAAATGTCAGTCTTTCTATTTTATTCAAAGGTAGTTACAACGCAAATATGTTCTTTTTACATGATTCTCTATCCCTGAGGCAATTAAGAATCACTTTTTGAGATAAGGAAAAAAATGTTTAAACAAAATTGCAAGAGATTTTGTAAATTAAAAAAAAAAAAAACTGTACGAAACTTTTACTAAAATTAACAGTTTTTGAGATATCTATAGAAAGACTAACCCTTTTATTTCTTTTTCAACTTCTTCCGACATTTTATAGGCTGAATAATTTTATTTAGCATGGCCCGTTGGTATATATAAGTATATAAATTATAATTCCGCTTACCAACCAATGTAACTAATTATTATGTTCTAGCGCTTTTGGAAGTTAATTTTCCATCTTCAGGAACATCTGATAAACTTATATATAAGTATTCACTTGTATATTAATCTGATGTAGATTAAAATTAAAATAAAATAAAATTTCCATAAATAGTTATATTTATGGAATCGATCGTCAAGTTATAAAATAAGTCATACATTTGTATGTCTAGTCGATAAAAGGTCTCAATTATTATATGACATAACAACTGAAACACTTTTACCGACTAGACGTCCAAATGTATGACTTATACATGACGGTCGGTTGTTATATTTATGGAAATTTATTTTATTATTATTTTAATTTACATCAAGTTAATATGTGAAGTGAGTAACTATATACAAATTTATCAGAAGTTCCTGAAGTTTGAAAATTAACTTCCGTAAGCGCTAGAACATAATAATTACAATGGTTGGTAAGTAGAATTATAATTTATATATTTATTTTATAGCCTGACCTATTTCGTAGATCATCCTAGAATCTTAATAAGCGAGTAAAACTGCTCATGTCAAAAAAAAATTCAACTCATAATAATTTATTATAAAATTAATTACGAAAATATCTGGAAATTATTAAAATAATTGTAAAAGTATTTATTTTTTTTGTTGGTCAGTGAAAACAAATTACTTATATAGATTGGCAGACTATATGTCTCATAGTGCATGATTTCCAATATAGATCCTGGCTAAAATCACAAATTCTCAAAAAACTAAGAAAAAACAATAAATGTAATTTTTTCGTTACTAAACTCATTACAGTTATATCTTATAATAAGCAATAAACAAAAACCAAAGATTTTATATTGAAAAAGTATCCCATCTTTCCTTTAAATTTATTTGTTTATTATTGTGATATTTTTACTAATAACGCTATTTGTATTTTTTGTAGGAGCCAGCCAGTGTCACACCAGCCCTTACATCTCAACATTACTCCTACTACTTACCTGAAGAATCAGTTAAAATGGAAGTTGTATTGAATATACGCAGCTGTCCCGCAGTATAGAGAATGTTACATAAGAAAAAAAATAGTCTTTAAGATTAAGAAAATGCAAAATTAACGAAATAGCTCCTAATTTCTGGTGATAATATTACAGGCAGATGTCAACAGATGAAGACATTCAAACTGTTTAAGAAATGGTGCGGTACTAGTCTCAGTGTTAGTAAATCTGCGGTTATATATCATCCCAAAACAAAGATTCTTTATAGTATATATTACGGAATAAATTATGCAGACATATTTTTCAATGTGCGTACATTATGATAATTATTTTAAGAAGGGGAAGCGTCAACGTGTAAAAACCCAGGATATTTATTCCTGTCCCAATTTCTGTTATACGAGCCTCTCGGAAATTTCTAGACGTGACAAAGAAAACACAAGATTTATAAATTTTTTTTTTTATCTTTCAACTTAGTCACCTTGCAATTCGATAAAAAAATTAGACTCACGACTTCAAAATGTTTAATATCCTCATAATAATGCGATTTGTCAAATTCTGCAAAATAAGCGATTATCTTAGTTTTGATCTGAAAAGTTGAAGTGAATCTTCGAATAGTTCTTCAGATTTGAGAAGTGAAAGAAGTTGCTGGGAGTCTAATCCGGTTAATATGGCATATATAGAAGCACTTCGATGCTTAGATCATGAAGCTTTGAAGCAACAACCGAGAAGTATGTGAAGGCGCATTATGGTGGTGAAAGAACACTTCCTTTTTTGGTTAGATGTGGGCGTTTAGCCTGAATAACACCCTTCAAACTGTGCAATAATGATGTATTAGTACTTGGTGTTAGTACTGCATTTTTCCAGGTGTCTACGTGCACCACGTAACGAGAATCCCAAAAATCCGTAACTGTAACTGTATCCGTAACTGGAAATCTGACTTTTCCTGCAAATGGAAACGTTTTCGCTATGTATGGTTCACTTTGGTTTCTGGTGTGTAATGGTGAATGCATGTTTTATCTACTGTCATAAAACGTTAAATAAACTCACCAGAATATCGTTTAAATAAATTAAGCACCCTTGTGAAGTGTTAATCATGAAGTCAAATCCATTTATACTTGACTACAAAAACAAAACAAAACAAAAGCGGCATCCATCAAGGGGAAAGCTTATTACCCAAATCACCTTGTAAAATGTAGTGTACACGGTCTATAGAGATGTTACCGATAGATGTCAGTAAGCTCGCATACCTTCAGTCGGCGATCATTTAATACGGTATTGTAGATTTTTATGACGCTTTCAACGATCGTATCGGGTTTTGGGCGTCCCGAGTGTTCATTTTTTTTATCTTCTCTACTCCCCTGGGCCGGACCAACTTGATGGTATTACGCCACCCAGGGGAGTGTCCGTTACTCTAATAGGCCCTCCCCACCTACCGGCTATATACCGGCATGGCAGGTCAGCCGACCGGTTGGCTCTTTTGAGATTTTTTCCTTTTTTTACTTTGTCCTTTACAACAATACACCATACCTATGTGTCGTGATGTGTTGTTTGGATCTTTTTCGTTTACTTTTTTAAACCTGATATATTTTTTTAAGAACCTTACAGTCAACCCAAGGAGTCCTCAGTGGCTCATCGAAACCAGCACACCTCAGCATGCTGGCTCTCACCGCTGAGGCTGTCCACCCAAACTACAATCCAAAAACCTATATTCCTTTCGTCTATAATTTTCCCGAGTGTTCATTGTCTTGCATTGATGTATGCTCATGTCTAAATTCAGCATCTCACTTTTTTCCGGAAAATAACGAAGGGAAAGCCTTTAAAGTGAAATATAACTGTTTTATATGTCCACCGGAGTTAAATATTTAAAAAAAAATACTTTGTAACAGTCAGAACTTCAGCTTATCCATTTTATCAGAACATGTCAGAACTTGTTTGCTTTACTCAATCGCTATAACATACAACTAAACGTACGCTTCTTAAATTTCTCAGCATACCATCTGAAGGATCATACATAACAAATATCATAGTCATTTGGTCATACCTGCATCATCTCTGTGTCAGGCCGAGAACTTTCCTAATGACCTTGGGATTATATTATAGTTTAATACCAATGTAATATGAAACATAATATTGTCAGCAATTTCATTTAAATGAAAGATTTTCTTGTTGCAAGGATTTTTAATAGAATGATAAAAGTAAATTTAATTTACGTAAGTTATTTTTTATTATAAGTAAAATAAATAAATGTAACCTAATCCCTACTGAAAAAGGTTTTTTTTTATAATTTTTAAACGTATAACTATAATTGCTTGCTCTATATAAACTTGTCGGTTTACAATCCTTATATATTTCGTTTTCTGATATTTTAAACTTTGTTACGGGTGTGTTTCAGAGATTACATTTTATCAGATTAAATAACAACCCCAATATTTATATTCAGAATTTTACTTTGTAAAATTACTATTATTTATTTTACTTTTTTTATATTTATAAAGTTTTGTGATCACCTACATTTCAAAACGTGATGATATATTTTGTTTAACAAAATAATAATTAAAATGGCAAAAAGAATATTGAAGTTTAAGAATAACATTCCTGAATTTTAATAAGTCTTAAATATTATTTTAATAGAGATGGAAAAATAGATAATTGTAACGAAAGATGAACAATGGATAGATATGTTACGCTAACCTCCGGCTTTGATATTTAATTCTTTCAAACTTAACCACATTATACATAATTAAACTGTTCATCTAATTTGTAATTGTTAATTTTATTATTACTTAGAGTTCATAAAAGGGATTAAATAAAAATATTAAGTTTTAATTTTTATTTCTTAAATTAAATTTTTGTTGAAATAATGAAAAATTTTACAATCAGTGAAAACCTAATATTTAACTCTTTATCGTTTATTTTTGAGAAATGGACGATAAAGATGTACGTGATCAAAATAGTGAATGAATATTGATAGTTGAATAAGAACCTTTACGTATTTATATGAAACTAATTTAAAAGTAAAGCAAAAATTGATTCGTTAAACTTATAATCTTTTTTTTTTTTTCTTCAATACGCGTAATGTGATTTGAGTGACTGTCTGACAACGCACAGCTCAAATTTCTTTACTTAGATAGGTTGAATTATGGAGAAACTTAGATTTTATAACGAAGTAAAGAAGGATTTTGGGAAACTTCGTTTATAAGGAAATGAAAAGGGGAAAGAAGTTTTTTATGAACGTTTTACGTTACTATTGAAAAAACTGAAATTTAGACTGTTCTTTAAAAACATTGATTCTTTAGTTGAAAAAAGATTCCTTATCTTACAAAGATGTGGAAAAAAAGATCTTTGGATTTTTAATCTCCGTTTTTCTAAAATCCAATTTAGAAAGTGGGAAAGGTTTTTATGAAACTAAGGGAGTGAAGTTTTCATAAAATTACATGGAGCGAAGGTGGTACAGTTATGAATATTGGTATTTGCCATTTTTTGAAAACAAAAAGCACATATATTTCACCATTTTTCAAAACCCCAATTTGGGGGCAAGGGTGCGAACCACAATTTTGAATAAAAGTTCTAAATCTCAACAATATGTAATGAATAATGAATGTATTCTCGGAGACGACACCGGTCTTCCAGTGTTAACCGGTTTCGGCCAAGCGTAATCAGTATTTATCCAAAAATACCTCTATACCATCTGAATACATTTTATTTTCACCATGGTAGTGTGGGAGTCTCCCTTGCGAGCTTATCAAGTACACCGCTCCTCATCTACAACACGAGATACCGGGTCCACCTTATGGAATTATCACAACACCCATGTGTCTTGTCTCCATCCACATCCCGATTCTTGGTCCCATGCCTCAACCCGCGTGCCACGATCGTTCTGTGTGCAGCTATGATGTTCGGGAGAACAGGCCTAATTCTTTCCTGCATGCTTCCCTATATTGCTGGAACCGATCGAACGTGAACACCAAGTTTTCTTCGTATCATCCTTCCTGCAACAAACACATTCCGCGGAGGCTCTCAGCGACCGCACGCGCAGGTATGACTTAAACCCTCATGACCGGTAGGATCTGAGTCAACTCTTATCCTAGTTCCTCGTATTTTCGGCACAGAAAGTACAGTATGTGTGTAGGTTTATCTGTTTTTTGTCCACTGATCCCATCTCTCCTGCAACTTGCGGACAAGCGATGCTTTTCCATCCGCCTTACCCGCTCCCCTGAAAATCTCCTTTTCTTCCAACCTAGGAGATGCAGGGGTGTAAATCCGGCTACTACCCCGGTAGAATCTGAGGCGAAGTCTGAGATGCCTGAGGGTAGTAGCTATTCCTATTCCCGCAGAGAAAATTGATTATGGGGAGACTGCTTCTCTCATTGCTTTTCATAGACAGTTTTATACGAAATGTTCTAGAGCGGGTTCACCTAATAAATCGTTATTCTCGCATCAATGTACATATCAAATAAATGTATTGTAGTATTCTCTTCTCGCCTAAAAGTATACAACTTCTCTGAACGCTAAACATCGATGATCAACGAAGTTTTCAGAGTATAAATATTCTGCAAAAAGCCCAAAATAAATAAACCGGTTTGTTACAATATGTCCGCTAACACATCAACCATTACATTATCTCGAATATTAACAAAAATCTAATGTTTCTTTTGAAAATTTATTCTAGGTACATATCTAAAATCCACGAGAACGAAGCCACTGATAACAGACTGTATTGTTTTATATAAAAACAACACTTGGAATAAATATGCACCTGGAAACAATCCAAGTTTACCCTTATGCTGGTTTTTTGAAATATAAGATAAAAATAAGTTAGGAAATACATATTTATATGTCTTAAACCATCTTATTATTAATTAAAATAATTTGAAATAATAAAATAATGAAGAAAGTAGAAAAAAACTTAAAACTAGAATAGGCAGGTTTAGGAAGAATTCTCAAAAATAAATCACTTGTATACAATTAATCCAGTTGATCAAAAAACCAAAAGATACAGTTTTGAATTTTGTTTAGCGTTTGTCGATTTAGTAAAGGTTTTGATAGCTTAAGATTTTTGTAGTTTTTGCGTTAATAGATTTACAAAAAAAATATATGAAGATAAATATATAAAGAAAACAGCTAGAAAAAAGAAAACAGCTTAATTGTGATGTAAGTTATTCCTTTTCCACCGAGCGAATAGTAAGACTAAGAGGAGATCCATTCACTTTCTACAACTTTCTTTCTTCTGATTTTGAAAATAGTTTTAAAACATTTGACTGGGACATTTTAGCAGTTAATGTAAGTAGAAACTATTTAAATAATTGAAAATTTGCGTATGATTACGTAATATTAACTACATCAGAAGAACATTTTTTAAATGACTATTAGATTTAGAAATAGTTGGTAGTCGGTATTAATTTTAATTACTTGAAGTTCACAATAATTTCAAATTGTAAAAAAAAAAACTAATAATTAAGATCACTATCCAAACACTGAATTTATTGAGAAGTTGACATATTAATATATTTGCGACAGTTTGTATCATTTCAAAAGAGTCCGATAAAAGAGATTCTGAAAGGAATCGCTACATCATGAAATAAGTAATGGTTTCTAAAAGAGGGTTATGAAGACTGGTACAAACGTTGAATGGATTGACTTATATTTTATATTAATGTATTACAACAAGCTTTATCATATGGTTGAAACATGGAGGAACAACAAAAGTGATAAAAAACAAGATAAAAATTTGGTAAAATGTACTGAAAGAATGAAACATAAAGAGAAAATTTTAAATTAGAATCCAGATTGTAAGAGAGGTCACTTTGATCCTGCTAGATATTACAGTAAGTTAAAATGAAAATAAACATCTAGCACGAATGAATGGTCGGTCTAGGTTTATAACAAAATGAATCACTTAAGAAAGAAACATAAAAAAAAAAAAAAAAACAGTTAAAGAGTTGGACGAAGTAAGGAAAGACGTAGAAGAGATTAATTGGATCAATAAAGATCGGAAATATTAGCAGAGGAAATGTTAACTGATCTAGATAAAATCTACGGCATCTTAACTCAATTCAATGTAGAAAATAAACAGATTTAAAAACGTAATAATAATATCAATTAATGATCTGAAAAAATGGAGATCAAAATAAAGATTTTAATTTTATCAAATTTGGCCCCAATCATTTGATGTTAAATGATGATGATTTGGCCATTTGTGTTCCATATTTAATCATAAGTTCAGTACTTTAGATTAAAATAGTAACAATTCTTTTTTTTTTTTCATAATAGTGTGTGTTTTATTATTAATCTGAAAGATATATCTTGAAACAAATCTCTCTGTAGACTGCATTCCCCATTTATAGACTTGTTAAGAGAACTGATCACAATTTGTGGAGCTGATACGTTTAGTTGTTCACATTCATCTCTAAATGAATCAGGATAAATTTGTAATACAAATGATAAAATCCCGGATATTTGAAAATAGATACATTTATTATTTTATAATAACGACAATTTTTTCAAAATATACATTATTTCGTTTATATTAACTGGACTGTTAAACTGATATAAAACAAAAACTGATTGGAATTAACAATTATAATTTAGTGCATCTTGCGTATATATAATAATATTGAATCCAACAAGCTTGGCGTCTACGCCGTATCGTATGGTTGTGTGTTACGCACTAACAATTAATAAATAAAATACATGTTCAATAAAATATTAACACATTATATTAAAAAAATAAGTAATATTTCATATCACATGGTGTCAGACAGCAGCGCTGCCTGAATATACATTTCTATGAAATTTTTTTGAAAATAACATCTGTTATTTTTAGTTATGTAAAACATATTATTACACAAAAAACTTATCTGCTAACTGTGTAGTAATACTACTACCACGGAGTTTGTTAGAACTTCGTCGGTAAGAGGCGACGAAGTCAACGAACTACGTTTACAGTTCTAAATATGACCTAACCTAACAGTGAAATGAAAATGGGGAAAAGTAAATAAGAGTGTAAACATTACATTTCAGTTCAATTAGATTAGTAATAAAGAATACTTTCAAACAATACCTCGTATGTTGTTAGACAACGTTTTTTTTTTTTGATTTGATGAAGCGCGGGACCCGAGTGTCATTTTCTTCTTTTTTTAATGTACCTTTACGAATCGTGCCGCTAGATAGCTGTACATGATAGTATAAGGTAGCGTACAAAAGCTTGATAATGTACTTGAAATAATAAAATTTAAAAGAAAATATACTGCAGATTGTTTTAGTAGTAAATGCTCTTATGTAAATGATAGTATTGAAGATGAAACAACTTTTTTAATTCCCATCACTTCTTTAAAAAAAATAAAACTATTAGTTTACAAGAAATTATAGTAGTTTTATTAAATAAGGAAAGGTATGGTATGAAGAAAATGATTTATCAATAAAAAAAAATTGGCCGTGAAATTCAAATTGTTTGTTCTAAGGCAATAAATTTTAATAATAAATCCATAAGATGATCAATAATTCATTAAAAAAATAACCTAACATAACGCAGTCATATCCAAAAAAATTACAATGAAATTGTAAACCGTACGGTAAGAGTCTCGCATATATCATTTTTTTACTAGATCGTAGATACCGGTGTTCTTTGGTGGTTGGGTTTCAATTAACCACACATCTCAGAAATGGTCGACCTGAGACTGTACAAGACTACACTTCATTTACACTCATACATATCCTCATTCATCTTCTGAAGTATACCTGACGGTATACTTAAGGAGTCTAAACAGGAAAAATAAAAAAAAGATATCATTTCTTTCCGGTCTCCGTGGCACAAGCGATAACGTCTCGGCCTTTCATCCGGAGGTCTCGAGTTTGAATCCCGGTCAGGCAAGGCATTTTTCACACACGCTACAAATCATTCATCTCATCCTCTGAAGCAATACATAACGGTAATGTTATGTAATGGAGGTTAAAAAAAAAAAAAAAAATATATATATATATATATATATCATATCTTCCGCTCAAAAAAAAATTCTGTAATATGAATAAAACTATTTTTAACAAAACGATACTGATATTTATAAAAAGGTAGGCCACTATATTTCTATTATCAAAATCTGTTAATAATTCAAAATTATCTTTACAAAAAACATGTTAAATATATGTAATAGACAATAGATGTACAATAATAGATAAATAATGTTTAAGCGCTGCAAATGATAAGCAAAATAAAATAAAAATTTGTTAGAAAACTCTTACCGGTCCTATTTCATTTATTAAACAACGAATAATCATAAGAGTTCTATTATTTCTGCAAATGATAAGTATTTCATTTGCATGTAATAGGACATTGGTTACTTAAATTGTAACAATTTTTTATTTTTTTTTGCTTATCATTTGCAGCGCTTAAACATTATTTATCTATTATTGTACATCTATTGTCTATTACATATATTTAACATGTTTTTTTTTTAAAGAAAATTTTGAATTATTAACAGATTTTGATAATAGAAATATAGTGTCCTACCTTTTTATAAATATCAGTATCGTTTTGTTAAAAATAGTTTTATTTATATTACAGAAATTTTTGTTTTTTTAAGCGGAAGAAGTGAAATCTACGAGACTCTTACCATACCGTTTACAATTTCACTTAATTTTTTTGGATACAATTTACGAAAATTTTATGTAATCACAAAAAACTTTGTGATTAATTTTTTTTTTAAATATTTAAAATATTCAGCCTTCAGTAAGAAATATAATTTGTTTACATCAAAAATTAATTTAAATGTCAGGAAAAGATTTTTGAAAGTATATGTTTGGAGTGTCGCTTCATATGGAAGTGAAACTTGGACAATCGGAGTATCTGAGAAGAAAAGATTAGAAGCTTTTGAAATGTGGTGCTATAGGAGAATGTTAAAAATCAGATGGGTGGATAAAGTGACAAATGAAGAGGTATTGCGGCAAACAGATGAAGAAAGAAGCATTTGGAAAAATATAGTTTAAACAAGAGACAGACTTATAGGCCACATACTAAGGCATCCTGGAATAGTCGCTTTAATATTGGAAGGACAGGTAGAAGGAAAAAATTGTGTAGGCAGGCCACGTTTGGAATATGTAAATTTCAACCTACCTTTGATAACTCGTAAATTTGTACAAATGTTTTACAGTGAATAATTACAAATTTGTAATTTTTAAATGTCCCACTCTTATAACTTACATATTTGTATGTATAATAGTAGAGAATTCTTGTAACTTATAAACATTTACTAGGATTTATAGATTTACACTTAACAACTTTCTGAAACACGAGTTCATTTTAATTGTTGACTGTAACTAGTAATTTAACTGTAACTAGTAACTTGTACTTTTGTGGAACAAATTCCAGTTCAATACGGAAATCGGATTTTCAAAAGTAATTTTATAATTTAAATTTGACTTTCTTTAATTGTAAAAAAAATTATAGAAAAGATTTGTTTAAAGAAAAATGAATTTTTATGAAAAAAATACATGAAATATAATTCCAATTAATTTATAATAGTAATATTTTTGTTTATTTATTTCATTCCGTTTATATTTTTATAGGCTCTGCTAAACTGACTGTCAGAAGTTTTCATATAAATAATAAATACAGAGTTAAAACGAAAACAGAAATAATTTAATTGAAAAATAAAACATAAAAACAAAACTCATAACTGATGAGTTTTCTTAATCAACATAAAGAAAATAAACAAAAAAAATCTCCTTATCCTCGTAAACATTAATATTCTGCTCTTCAGTTCTCTCCTTCATGTTACTTAAAGCTGATAAAATAGTTAAACAAAAATTAAGAATGTCATCATTCAACTTCATAGAAATGAAATATAATGTGTCCGGTGACATATCTGAGAAAAATTTTGGGACGAGATATGATAATAATAATATAATATAATAATAATATATATTATTAAAATAAAATTTATTATTTACGTGTGAACAAAATAATATATATATATATATATATATATATATATACACACACACACACACACACACACACACACACACGAGTATAAATATTTTAGTTTAATAACAGTTTTTTAAATGTTGCCATACATAAATTATTTTTCTTAACTACAACTTATTTTAATTTTGGACGTAATGTGATACAACATCTATGTTACGATAAATTTTTATTAGTGAACTTATTTTGAATACAGTGTTACTTCTTAAAAGATTTTATATGGACAACGTACAGATGTATAAAAATTTATTTTACAACACATCATATTTTTAAGTATATAAATGTATTATCTGAATAAAATATACATGGTTACTTAAATTAATTAAATTTAGTTTTTATAAATAAATATTAAAATAGGTGTGAAGAAAAAAAAAAAATTAAAAAATAGAAATAAATAAATTCATAAAAATCATGTTTTAATTAATGAAAGTAATGACATGCTAAAAACAAAAGACAATAAAAAATGTTTAAGATTCATAACAATATTGACTGTAATAATTATTTATAATTACATATATTGTTTATAATTAATTTACTTTTAAATAAAACAAACATTTTATTTTTATACTTTATTCTAAATTTATAGATTTATTTAAAAAAATAATAATTATAATAATATTAGTTGAATATGCCAAATTAAAATCTTAGCTTTTTCAAAATATTTTCCGAAGACGAAAATAGATATTTTTAATATATATTTACATACTAAGAATGCAGTTAAAAAGAAAAAAAAAATAATTGAAAAATAACTAACACAACTTTTGTAGGAATTGCTTGTCAAATTTTAAATATCATTCCACCCTCAAGTGGAACGGTTTTTATGGTTTAAATGCCACTGGATGTAAGTATTTAAAAATCTGAAGGACAATACACAACATATTCCCTTATTTTCTTAAACAAAAATTATACATTTTAAAATGTAAATGTATTTACATTTTAAAATTAAGCATGCATTTTATACGTTTTAAAACACAATTATTTCAACGAAAAAGAATTTTAAAAAAGGAGCTGTAATGAATGATTATTGAAATGAAATGGAATATAAGAAAACCGTGAACAAATTTTGTCGGTTTTTTGTTGTCCATTTTGCCAAAAAACTTTTATTACTTTTTTTTTTTTTAGAATGGAAAAGAAAATTAATGAAAACGTGTAAATAAACATTTAAAAAAAGTCTCTTGGGAAATATCAAACGAGAATACCATTCCGCTCTTATTGGAGCAGTTTTTACCGCCTTTTCAAAGAAAAGTACAGTATTACTTTCCGTCTTACGGTGAAATTGGGGAGGAGATGAAATTGAATACGTTTTGAGGTATGAGGAGTACAAAAATACTATAAACTTAGTAATTTCAAATGTTTACGTATAATTTGTGGCTCGAAAACCTCCAAAACTACTTAATTAATTTCATTAAAATTTAGATATGCTGTAGTAGTGTATTTGAAGTTGTTTACATGATAATTTGATAACGATTGGTTGAGTCCGTTCTTTAGTTACGCTCAATTTAAGGTAGACAACACACAACATAGCCTCAATTTGAGGTTATGTTAACTGTGTATCAAAGTATTTTTCATGCGCGCTCATGCAGTGAGTCATAGTGGTGAGCAAGTTTAAACTTGATGCTTGAATTGTCTACTGTCTACTGTTTATTTTTAATTACTTCATCAAATTATTGTTATAGTAATTTAATTTTCTTATAAACAAAAAATATACCTTAGTATTAAATTTAAAAAAAATATATATATATATATACCTCTTAGTTCCCTCAATAAATTTATGTTTTGTATATTTATTGTGAAAAAAATTATATAAAATAAAATTTAAAAAAATCTATCTTCTTGCGCACCAAGTGTGGAAGAATTTTTTAAAATGAAATTTTCCAGATGAAGATGAGATTAATTGAAAATTATTGTGATTAAAGCAAATAAAATTGATACAATTATATATAAAAAAAAAAAATTTTAACAATTGTTCGCCATGGGGTTAATAGATAAGAAACTGGTTTTCATAGGGATATTAGAACATTCAATTTGTCAGCAGTAGTAATAATAACAAATAAATAAATGCATATATGAATATACTATATATATATATATATATATACAGACACACACACACACACACACACACACACACACACACACACGTGTGTGTGTGTGTGTTTTAACGTGTTGTTATTTTTTAACGTGTTGTTAAAAAATATGGGAAACTTACATAACTTTTCAACTGTTAAAAATACTAGACTGAAATTTTTCTAACGTTTCTACGTCAAAACGATCTCTTTTTTTTGTTTGTTTGTTTGTATAAGACCACTGCACCACCATGCTACCTCGTGGACTGGGACAAATCTAGAAATTTGTTACAATCGTATTTGTTCCAATTGTTATTGAAACAAATATCATTTATTTCAATGACTTTTAATTGTTATTGAAACCTTTGACCTTAAAAAATTTCGAGGTACGACAACTCTAACTAAAATGGCGATCATTTAAACCTTTTTACAGTTAATTTCAAAAGTGACCCATAGTACATCCGATTAGTGGCCTCATATTAAATAAAAAATCGTTTAAGTTGCTACATTTTTTTCTATGTTTAAATACTGTAAAGGTATATAAGGGTTTCCGTACTTTATTAACGCTCTGCACATAGAATTGTGTCATTATGTAAGTGTGTGAACATCAAATCAGTTGTATTAATTTTATTACAATTAGCTGTTAGATTAATTGGAATTTTTATGAGAATATTATTTGAATTTTTATATTAATACAATAATTTTTTTACATCAAGCATTCGCGTGCACATACATACATACATACACACAAAAGATAAAATTCTTTAAATTTTAAGATAAATTCTTAAAATGAAAAAGAGTAAATTTGATTTTGAAATATGTATTCTCATTCCCTACCTTTATATAATGCAGTATTACCAGAGATTGAAACAGCTAACATTATTAACGGTGATTTATATATCTTTCCAGTGCCAATATACAAATTAACGATTACATTCAGTAAAGCTTCTACAATTTGAGGTTTAGCTTTTAATTCCATAAATTATCATGTAAATTTCACAGTCGAACAATATTAAATTACAATTCTTTTTTTTTAGATTTATAAAAGTAACAAAATAAATAAATTAACAAAATTTCTTACTATTTCAAAATATTCAGTAGCTAATTTTTTTTTTTACAGTCGATCAAAAATTACAATCATTAGCGACTAAAGTAACACTATCTTGTAATGTTACATAAAACAACAGTAGCTAATTTATTTTTGTTTTTTTAATTTTTAAAAAATTAGATTTTCCTTTTTTAAAAAGGATGTAAACGATGTCAAATATTCTTTAAAGCAATAAAAAATTTTTCTAAAAACAATTATTACGTAATAAACTTTTTTTTTCAGAAAAATTTGTAAAATTGGATTATCAGTTTGACTGCACGGCTGTAAAAATGCTCATATGGAATTATTATGAGATAAAACAATTGTTTAGACTTGGCATTTTCACGTATACATTTTTAATTCTAAATATAATAAATTTAATTTAATTTAAAAAAAACGGAGTTCATTTACAGAAAATCTATTAAAAATTTCCAACATTTAATACAGCTTGCTTTTTTTCAATTATATAGTTACCAAATAAGAAAGACCGTTAAGAAGAACAAACCAAAACTGTTAAAAATTGGATTTAGTCTCTGTAATACTTTAAATACCACGAAATATTTTAGACATCAAATAAGTATCTTGTACATTACGAAAATCTATCTCAAAATTGTTTTTGTATATTGCATTTTGGAATGAGTGATAACTTAAAATGTTAATCCATAATAATAAAACATTTCCAACTTGTTCTGCTTTCTTAGTTAGAACCCTGAAGAGGCTTACCATTTCATTCTTAAGAAAATCATTTTTATTTTTAGGAAGTAAATTCTTTAATGTACTACGTGGTTCTATTAGGCTTAACGGGAATATAAAATTATTAATTAAAGATTTAAGAGGAGGTTTCTTACACTCTTATGTGATTAGGATGACTTATTTATTTGAGTTTTTTATCTGCATCGCGGATCAGTGTTTATACGCTATTCTTAAATATTGAGCTAATATGGAATTATGAAAATGGAACTCCTGTATGTGGTTGAATGTTTTACACCCTTTGCATGTTGTACGATCCTCCCTAATAATATATTACGTTTGGAATTATTATTATTGAGTTAAGGAATAGGAAATTAATTATAACATAAAGCATTTATTACTTCCATGTATGAAGTAAAGGAAGTATTGTGATCGCGAAAAATTTAGGTTTCCAGATTTCAACGGAAATATCCATTTTCACCAACCCTGAATTCATTTTGACCAGTTTCGGCGTGACGTCTGCAACTCGGTGTAATTCGGTGTGACCTCGCATAACTCAACAACTATTAGCCGTAGGATGTTGAAATTTTGGATTTACGACTATTGTAACATTTATTTCTGCACCTCCCCTTTTGATTGCAATCGACTGAACCAAAAGTGTCCAAAAAAGCCCAAAATCAGGATTTTGGATTTTATCTTAACTGCAGTAATAAGCCCTCAATGAGAGCTTTCAAACGATATAACATAAGTGGTAATTATTTTCATTGCTTCCAGAGTTATAGCCAAAAAAATTTTAATTAATGAAATATTTCGAATCTTACAAGGGTAAGGCACATCGGAGCGAACACGACTTTTATTTTAATTTAAATACTTTGATTTATTAATAATTATTAACTCATAATTTGAAAAATAATTTTTACAATAAATAATTGTTCAATAATAACAATAAAAAAGAAAAAAAAAACGAAAAAAAATTAGAAGTTATTAGTGAAATAAAATTTTATATACTTTTAAAAATGTGTATACGTAATTTAATAGGCATTATTACATATATGTATGTGTAATAAATTTGTTGAAACATCTGATTATATAATATTAATTGAAAATTATAATTTAGAATCGTATTATTTTTCGATTTTCTAGATTAATTTCTGTTTAATTTTATTCAATTATTCTGAAATTTCTATTTAATTTTGTCTACATTAAAGTTAACTACTGAATGAATGAAAAATAGACCCTTAGAAGAACAATATATACACTGAGGCATACATGCCTGATCTTTAATAAATTGCAAAAATTCTTATCTTTTAGTTCATTACTCCTTTGATATTGTCAGACAATATTCTCCCTAAGTCGGAATTGATCATCGTTTCATTTATTCGTTTTTTGTTGCCAATAATTTAATTGTTCTTTAGTTTGATATAATTCTTCTGATATTAATTGGTGTACGCTTTCTCTAGTTTTCAGATTTCCTCTTCTTTACATACATCATCCTCTATTAATCTTTTTATTATTTCTTTGGTTCTAACATTTTCTTCCTTTTTATATTTATCATCTTGTCTTAATGTATTTATTTTTTCTTTGTTTGCAACATTTTCTTCCTGTTTATTTTTTTTTTGGTTTGGAAAATTTTTCTTCCTTTTTTCATTTTCATTTAAAAAAATTTTTTTTTTAATTTAAGTATATTGATTTATTAATAATTATTGACCTTTGATTGTAAAAAAAGTACAATAAATAATAATTCAATAACAACAATACAATTTAAAAAAAAAAAAAACATGAAAAAATCAAAGTTATTAATGAAGTAACATTTTATCTAATTCTAAAAATATATAAATGTAATTTAATAGGCATACAGGAAGTTATATGATGTCCACATCAGATTTTTATATCTACGGCACAGGAAAGCTCACAAATATTTTTTAATCCAAATACGCTATTTTTATATTGCTCCCTTATATTTATTTGATAATGTATTTTCCTTATCATATTTAATAAATTAAATTTCCTGATTTGCTAACTCCTGTTTATTTTTACATTTATTAAACATTAATCTTTTATGTTTCTGAATATGAAAAATAATTTTTATTTTTGCTGCAATAGTTAAGTTGCTGCTGCAGCAGCATACCTATTAAAGGAATATATAGTACTCGTATCGGCCAAAATTTTGGGTTTTTGAAAAATCTTTAAAAATGTTTATGTGAAAAGAATACCTTAGTTAAACAACATTAAAACGTTACAAAAATTTCCCCAAGATGTATGTAATAAGTAGGTACGATGGCATTTTATTTTGAACAAAGTAAAGAAAAGGGGAGAGATAGTTAAATCATTTAGAATTTGTGGCTTTTTGTATAGATGCGTAGTAAAATTGTGTTTCAATAAGATGAAAGTTAATATTAACTTAATTTAAAACAAGTTAATATTAAGTTATTTCAAATTCCAAAGTTTTTAGTCAATATTATTTAGGAGTGGGGTATATTCAACATTATTTCTAAACTTTTTTATCTCATATCTCGAAAGCTCGTTGACCAAAAATTAAAAATTTGTCATATAACATATGCTTGGGTATATACCACAGCTTTGTCTGAGATTTTCGAAAATATCGAATAAGAAGCCTTTACCTGTATTTACGAATATATATGTATAAAACTTTTGTAGCTTGAATTAACATTTCACCGAATTGGGCCAACTTACTGAAATAAATAAATTACTCCATCAGTAAGTACTCTTTTAAGCCCTAAAAAAAACAAGACCTGTATTTAAAATATTAATTTTTTAAACTTCAAATTTTTTTAAGATTAAAATACAACGGCAGAGAAATAATGCGATATTATTATCGAAATAATCGTCGATTTCATAATGCCTTGAAATTGTGTAAATGATGTGAGTTCCTTTTGTTATTTATGTGGTGAGTTTACCGTAAAATCAAATAGAAAAAACATTACACCTTTAATTAAAAAAGTATATCATTTGTACTTTCAGTGTAAAACTAAACTGGTGATCAGGGTAAGACATGGGCTCCTCATATAGCATACACTAATTGTTCTGTATATTTAATAGGACGGCTTTAAGGTACACGAAAGGCTTTGCCATTTGGTATACCTATGGTTTGGCGTGAACCAAAGGATCATGTAACCGATTGTTACTTTTGTTTAACAAGTCTGTCTCGAATTTCTAAAAAATCTAAACATACTGTAAAATATCCTTCATTGCAATCTGCAATCAGGCTTGTACCTCACAGTGAAATTATTCTAGTTCCTGAGCCACCTATGAATGTATGTTTTGAAAGCAGCGATGAAGAATCAGTCAGTATTGAAGAACACCACAATGATTTTGATTTTGAATTATCTTCCAATAAGCCACATCTTACATTACAAGGTGAATTAAATAACTTGGTTAGGGATTTAAATTTATCAAAAAATTAAAAGCTGAACTGTTAGGATCAACACTGCAAGGTTGGAATTTACTTTAAAAAAAATACCAAAATTTCTGGCTTTCGAAGCTGTTAAAACGAACCTTTTCAGTATTTTATTGATGAAAATAATTTGGTTTATTGCACAAATATTGATGAGCTTATGCTCATCTTATGCACTTAGGACAAAATTCATAAACCTGAGGACTGGTGCCTTTTAATAGATTCGTCCAAGTATAGTTTAAAAGTGGTTCTACTGTACAGCGGCAACAAATATCCTTCGATACCAATCGCTTATGGTATTAATTTGAAAGAGACATACCATGTGATGAAAGACGTTCTTGCAAAAATAAATTATAAAAAAACAGCTGGAACGTAAGTGGCGATTTAAAAGTTATAGCTATTTTGTTAGGCATGCAGTTATTTTACTAAATACATGTGTTTTCTCTGCGAATGGGAAAGCCGAGCTATGGTTAAATATTATATTACCAAAGATTGGAAGAGACAATTTAACTCCAAATGGGAAAAATATTATTTATGAACCTTAGTTGAACCCAAAAAAATATTTTTACCCCTTTCCATAGAAAGCTAGGACTAATGAAAAATTTTGTAAAAGCAATGAAAACGGATAGTCCGGATTTTTGTACATCAGGCAGAAATTTTCCAATTGATGTGAAGGAAAAATTAAAGAAGGAATGAATATTTGTTGGTCCTCAAATAAGAGAGTTAGTCAAAGATTAACTCGATGTTAAGTAATGTAGAAAGTGCAGCTTGGGCTTCATTTAAAGATATTTGCAAAACTTTTCTCGGCAAACAAAAATCCGACAATTACTACCATATTTTTAAACAACTTCTTACTTCATACAGATCTATGGGATGTAATATGTCTTTGAAAATACAATTCCTCCACTCACATCTGGATTTTTTCCCGGACCATCTCGGAGACGTAAATGACGAATACAGTAAACGTTTCCACCAAGACATATCGGTGATTGAAAGCCGCTAATGGAATACTAATATGCTAGCCAATTACTGTTGGACATTAATTCCGGATGTGCCTGAGGCTATTTATAAAAGAAAAGCATCAACGGAATCATTTTAACACAGGTATGACCATGCAAAATTATAAATTTTACAGATTTGAACTATATTTTCCCTTAATTTTTTTGAAGCGTAATTTATTTAAAACTAAGGGTGATAGAAAAATTATATTTACAGATCTATAACGTACGCAAAAAAGCAATTCAAGAAATGGTATCACACTTAGAGAAACATTAACAAAATCTTTTTCTGTCTATCAATGTAATTATTGTTATTTTTCTATGAAAGTTGACTTTTTCTGTTACAGGTAGAACATTTGTTTCACTTGTTTACACTTCATTTGCATTCATACATATCATCCTCATTCATCCTCCGAAGTAATACCTTATGCTAGTTCTGGAGGCTAAACTTAAAAAAAGAAAAGAAAGGTAGCAAATTTGTAATTATAAATTCAAAAAAAGCTGTAATTATAAATTTCAAAAAAAATTAAATTTTTAGAATATTTAATTTATTAAATATTGGTTTACCCGATTAGAATTTATTGACACCAAACAAAAGGTCTAGAATCCAACTTTTAAATTTTATAACTCGATATAAAACTTTTTAAATAATCCTAACAGGTTGTAAGACTCAAATATGAATTTACGTAGCATAATAAATATTAAACCACGTTTATAAACATTTTTGTTTTCGTTCCGACCTCTACGGATCACGTTTGCATAGTTCTGACTTCTTTTTATTTTCCTAAGGGTTTTACTTTGTTGTTTTCGCCTTTCTTCCGCCCATCTATTCAGGTTTATACTCTTCTCTTTCTTTCTCTGAAAACTTTTGGAATTCATTTTCTAAATTTATCTCTTGTCTTTTAACAAATAGAAATGTTTATTGTTTTTAGATCTGTTTCTGTTTCTTCAAACCGGTTGGTCTTTATAACTCTGTTTATGTAGAAATTAAATATTTGTTTTGTCAATCTGTGGTTTTTCATTCTAAATAAATTAAAAAAAAACTGTAATCTTATTTTCCGGATTAAGTCTCCTATTTTTTCTGTATATTTGTAAATTTCTTTTCCCCTTTTCAGTTTGTAAATTCCATCTTCATATTTTGATCCATAAATTTTTCTTAAAATTTTTTTCTATTTTTGCTAGTTGTTATCTGAGAAAACTGCAGATATTCTGCCCCATATAGTGCTTCTGGTAGGAGTATAGTTTTGTAGTGCTTCTATTTGGAGTTATTTGACAGGGATTTTTTATTGTAACGTTCTTCGTGAGATGATAGCCAGTTTCTATTTTTCGTACTCTATTCTTCATCCCATTTTTTTTCAATTATATTCGGTGTTACGATTTATTCCAAATATTTAAATTTCTTAAATATTTAATATTTCTTATTTTTTTCTACAAATTAATATTTTCATAAGAAC
The DNA here is from genome assembly GCF_047948215.1 of Lycorma delicatula. Taxonomy (NCBI): domain Eukaryota; kingdom Metazoa; phylum Arthropoda; class Insecta; order Hemiptera; family Fulgoridae; genus Lycorma; species Lycorma delicatula. The sequence goes on along the minus strand of NC_134457.1, from coordinate 37,983,996 downwards.
TTTGAAGAACAATTCTGCTTCCACATGCACTTAGTTTTTGAAATTTGATTTTAGCTTCGTCTATATCTCTTGCGAAAATTGCAACTCGTCTGCAAAGCTCAGAATGTTTGTATTTACCAATTTAGTTTTATTTATTTATTTATACAAACTTTATTTATTATTTTTTATCGACGAAAACAATTTTATCAAGATTTTAAATATAATAACACCCAGAAATTTCACAAAATGGTCCAAAGAAATATTATAATCATTCATGCAATACAATTTTTGCGATTAGTATTGATACATTTAGCTCATAAGTGCATTACAATGGTATTATTCATTCCAAGTTTTGGTATTATCCATATTCAAAGTTAGATATGTGCAGTCTATCCAGTGAAATATATTTAATCATTACGTAAAAATTTTATTTTAAAAGCTTTTCTTTTAAACGTATAATTATTTATTTGACTTTTCAAATATATACACTACGGTTAATAGAAGGTATATATATATATATATATATATATATATATATATATATATATATATATATATATATAGAGCACCTAGGAGAAATTAAAAAGTTTTAAGGCTGCGGCACTCATTTAACAGGCTTCTCAAAATATTTTAAAATAAAAACCTTCAGCTTATGACAACCTTAATCAAAGTGAACGTATTCAATATTTTTTTACAGCTAGTTTTAAAAGTGGCCTATAACATACCTCAAATAGCGGTCTCATACCAAAAATAGACCTTTTTTTGGGTTGGAGCATTTACTAAATTTTGGTAATGTTTTTGTTTTTCATTGATGAATATTTAGTTATTTAAGTACAGTTGACCACTTTTGAAACTTGTTGGAGGAAAAGAATTAAATGGCTGTCATTTTTTATTAGGGTTGTGTAGTCCAATTTTATTTTTTACATCAAGGTTTTTGTTTTTTCAATGTTTTTTAAAATTATATTATACAATCCTACTCTTTCCGTTTACAATTTTCGAGCTCCCCCTCTCCGGAAGACTTCTTAGAGACTTGAGGTTATTAATAAATTTTATTTTTTTGTTGAAAACCTATTTAAAGATTAATGAACTTAATGAATAGCTTGTATAATTATTTATTTCACTTTTTTTAAATAATTAACTGCGAACATACGCGTATATATTGTGGTATCATCTACGAAGAGGGTGAAAATGAACGGTTTAAGGTTTGGAAATACGAGGATTCTTTATTAAGGCAATCGACGACCTAATCTTGTAGTGCAGAGATAAATTTTCCGTTTGTTTTAAAATCGAAGGTTGTTATGTCAATTTTTCCGTATAAGTAGGAGAGGTATAAAAGGAGTTCTAAGTAGCTTCTGTGATAATGGAGTAACTAACTTTTTCATCAGCAAGAAATGTGAATTAAAAAACGCTTTACAGAGACCGCAAAAATCGAAAAAGGAATTATTTTTTCAAAAAGGATTTTATTTTTATTATAACGTTACATTTATGTTTTAAAAAAATATATTTTTAACTCTAATTTCTACAGAGAGAATGCAATATGTTTATTTTTTCTATTATTTTATAATTACAGATAATTATGTTAACGATCGAAATCCTTATCTGGTTTTAGATTATTACACAGTTTGTGACTGAAGGTTCTTGAACGTTCTCTTTGTTATAAAATATTAAACTTTATAAAAAAGTTAAGAAGTTTTAATAAAAATTGCACTCCTGAAATACCACTGAATTTAGTTTTAATAAATTTTCAACTAGACTTGTAAGTTACGTCTTTAGTCATCCGTAAAAAAAAACTCCATTCATCTGTGACATCGCCAGACTAAATTATGTATATTTCCTGGTAGAAAAGCAACTTAATTCTGATTACGTCTTGAGCCAAATCTTCTATGTAAGACATAACTATTTGACTCTGCTTTGAATAAAGATTTGTTTCATCTAAAAAAAAAAATTAAATTACTCCGTAAAGTTTAGATATAAACTTCTTTAAACCATTTAATAATTAAATCAGAAGAATAAAATTCACATAAAAGGTAATAAATGACTAACTATTAAACCAGAAAATTTCTATCCCATTACGACTGGTTTAATTTTAAACTAATTATTATGTTACAATTCTTGAACACCACTAAATTATTTGTGTCGTTTTCAAACCTAAATTATAATCAAAAATGTTCTATAATAATTTCTTCTATAAATATGATTGTGAAATACTATTTCTTTTAAATTCTGTAAATTCGATAGTTCTCCTCTCGGATTCATTTGTAAACATTTTTGTCCTGAATGGTCTTATTGATTCTGAAACAAAGAAAAAGACATCTTAATTAATCAGAATGAAAATAAATTTATGAAAACGTATGAGGATGTTAATAATTTATTAATATTAATAAGTAATTTTATCTAAATAAATATTGATTCGATTCCCAACAGCAGTCAAGTATCTTTTTTTAAGATATTAATATCTTTAATAATAATAACTCTCGGGGGAATCTGTAACCCCTAGAGGGCATGTCCCAAGCTGGTGGATAAGGGATACCTCCCAAATGTGGGTGGTAAAAGTGAACTAAAATAGTTCTTGAGGACCGACAGATGAAAACCAACTAAAAGCCTCAGTGACGGGAGAGGGAGACTTTTCCAACGACAAAGAGGGCGGAAGAGCAAAAATTCAAGTGTGTTTGTTCCCGGATTGCGCGGCGTTTGGTCAGCGTCTGCATCCCGGGTTAGGGGTGGCGGAAAATCAGCTACCAGCACACCCTCTAATAATGAATTGGCGACAAGGAGAACTGAAATAAATAGCCGATGGGGTCTCAGACTGACCCTGTTCGGAGGGCCACCATGCACCACTCTGCATGGTGGCGCCACAAAACAGGTTGGCCGGAATAGGATTAATGAGGACGGTCTGTCGGCAACTACGACTCATTTCTTGGTGTTTTTCCTGGAATCCCGACAACAATCAGAGCTAAACGACTAAGACACCGTATGCAATGGACAGATAAAATGAACCGCCAAGTCATGCCTTGTTATTATACAGCAACAACTGGAAACAGTAACAATAGGTTATAAGGCCCAACTACGTCCACTTTTGATCCAAAAATATCCACATTTAGCACAAATAGTTACAGAGCAAAGATAAATAAATCAGAAAAAGTTCATAGTCCGGAACAATACGCTCACAAAACATTAAATACAAAGATTTAAAGAGGAAATAGTCATACAACAAACAAGAAAGAAGTAATTAAAATTACACAGAGAATCAAGAGTGACAGCAGGAGTACCAGTAGACAGCCATACAAATGCACTTGCAGCAAAAATACAAACGGCAGCAATTGGAAATTAAACGCAGAGTACCAAAGAAAATCGTTTAACAAGCAATCTAGAGGAAAGCATTGTCAAATGGGCCGGCAGCTAGCCAGTAAATAGACCGCAAATATTAAACTCATTTTTAACAGAAAATTCAGCTAAACATCGAACAAATGTACAAAATCCTCTTAAAATATACACACGAAAAAAGTTCAGTAACAGTCATTCACACTTTTGTACATTATTCCGCTTCAGCAGTTGTCAAAAATAACCAGAAGTCACTTAACTTGAAAAGCAAAACGAAAGACTGGAAAATAAAATTACGAAACTACGAAGAGACAAAGAGAAACTAACACGATATGTCCAAGAAAATAAATCAGCAAAGGTACGCAAAGCTTTAAGTCACTGATATGCAACAAAACAGAAACGCCTGGAGAAGCTTTGGAAACACTGAGACAAAAGCTTTGTGTCTGTGTTGCAAGGCTTCAAATACGTACAGGGTCCGATGAGAGGAAAACATAAAATAACCTCTTTTACAAAAATGAAAAGCTTTTTTGTAACGTCCTAAATAAATCGGGAAAAATCAATATAGTGCCTCGAATCAAACAACAAATAGAAAATTACTGAAGAATTCGATGGTCGAACCAGCTCCATCACAATAGTAATGTTTCATGGATAAAAAAAAATAAAAGAGTCAAATCTACCACATCAAAAACGATATGAAAAATTCTGGAAGAACTGAGTGATGCGATAAGAAGAATATACAACAAGGAAGCACCTAGTCCGGATAATATACACATGTGGTTAAAAAAATTCACTTCAATACACCGGTTTTTACTCAAGGAAATTAATAGCATTTTACGAAATCCAGACGTTCTATCGGTATTTCTTATGGAAGGGGTAACATATATAAAACCAAAGAACGAAAACACTCAGGACCCATCTAATCACCATCCAATAATATGTCTTTTGCGATGACGAGTTCACCATTATGCTAACCCGATGAGTTGTCAAAAATCAACAAAGAAAAATGTAAACGAAATCTTCTCAGTGTATTGAGAACAAAGCAGTATTCAAGAAACCTATTCAAGGAAATTAATACCTTCAACGTTCTGCTACTAACTTATTCTTTTGGAATCATTAAATGGAGTGCGATAGATCTTGAGGATCTCAACAAGTAATAATTGGACTGAGTCGGCTAGACACAGATGCCTTCATCCAAAGTCCTGCTTAGATTTGCACATCAAATATGGCGGGAGAGGGTTTACTGATTTTCATACTTTGCACCATAACTAAATGCATAGGCTCAGAGAACATTTTTTTAAATAAAACTACTTTTACCGAGCAATATTCCAAGAAGATAAAGATCTCACCCCACTTAATCTGGCCAGTACACACAATGAAAATAGAAATAATACTCGACCAACTATCCACACTGAAAAACGACGGATTTGACCAAAAAAGGCACTACATGATAAACAGAGGAACATCCTCCAACAACTCCACATAGATATAAATCATTCCTACAAATGACGCAAAGGGGAAGACTCTTTCCTTAATCAGAAATATTTGTACTAACAATTCAGAACCAAGTCATCTGCACAAAAAATTACCAGAAACACACATCCTCAAGGACTCCACAATCCAGGCCGACAAATGCAGGAAATTTCACATAGCTATCGAAACAATAGACCATATTACAGGAGGATGTAAAATACTGGCAGTCACACATTACACAGATAGACGTGATTTAGCTGCAAAAATTATTTACCAGCATATCGCGACAAACTACAGTTTAGTTACAAAAGAAAGGCCGCACTAAAAATACATCCCAGAATCAATCCTAAAGAATGAAACAGCAAAACTTTACTGGGAGAGGACACTATGCGCCGACAAAACTGTAAATGGCAATAGATCGGGCATTAGTTTAAGAAATAAGAAGAATAAAATTACTTATTTCATAGAAGTATCCATACTTAACGACTTCAGCCTACACCAAAAAAAAAAAAAAAAAAAATGAGAAAATTTCAACACATATAGGTTTAAAGGAAAAAATAAAGGAACTCTGGGAACAAAATCAAGTCACTGTAATGCATGTAGATATATCGGCAACAGAAATCTCATAAGAAACTTTAAAAGCTACCTTTATTAACTGAAAATTCTATAAAACACTCATACTACAATCTAGAAAGTTATACTGTTAAAAACATGCAGAATAGTCAGATAGTTACTGAACAATCAGTGGACCAATCATGATTTGGCTAGTCCGGTCATGATGGATACTTTCCGGGTATGAGACCGAGAATGTAAAATAATATTAATCGGAAACGCTCTACTCAGTGCGTAGTGTGTCGTACGTCTTGACTTTCAATAAACCGAAGTGTCCAGAAAAAATTAAGGTTGGATTCCATAGATTGGATGTACGTCCGTTTATACTCTTTGCAATGCTTTGTATATTTGAGATTGGGACACACAGCGGCACGTTGCACGAGGAAAAAAATCTGTGTTTGTGGTGAGTAACTACGTCAAGATGGTGGGCCGTGCAGGGATCTACCTGTCTGTTCAATTGTCATGGGCACCACTCTACGAAATCTCGGAATTATCCTATATATAAGCAGTTATCTATGCAGCTTCATTTAAACCAGAGCTATGGTCTCTTTACTGGCACTAGCCCTGACTGGTATGGTCATCAATGAAAAATTGAAGATCAACCATCCAAAAGAGTAATCCAAAATCGACGCAGAATAAAGCCAACGTTAAAAAAAAGAAGAGTTTTGTACAACCTATCAATGAGTCTTCAACTAGTCGAAAAAAGAATTAAAATGTGGTTGATACACTAAATAGAATCTAAAGCATACTAAAGCTCTAATTTAGAATGCCCAAGGGCATCAAGTAACAAGACAACGTTATGATAATTGAAAAAAGATAGAATTGGACAAAACATAATGGAGCCCCTGAAAGCCAAGAGACCTTTAAATGATAGTGCGAGCATTTCAGCCGTCCCACACACTTTAGCGGAGATTGAATCGTGTCTTGATTGATTCTGGGATTCTGATGTACTGCTCACCGCTTCATCCGGGAGATATCATCCTTTACCGGCAGAAAGACGTCCTCCGTGATTTATGGTAGAGGATCGGAAGATTTCATCTCGGAGGCCTCAGACACCCTGGAATTCAAAGTGGAGGCCTCAGAAAGATGGAAAAAAGATTCATAAAAGGATGGCCTAAGGGTAAACTAGACGACCGAAAATAAGATTTTTGATATTTTTGAGATTTTTGACGAATTTAATGAAAAATGAATTTTTTAATAATTATATAACTTTACAGCTGTTCTGACAATTTGGCAATATTTCTTAAGAAATAGATTGTGTATTTTTTAAGCGGCAATGGCCCTATACACCCTCGTCATCTTGTAACAGTTTGATATTTGATTTCAGATTTGTTTGATATTATTTCTCTTTTGACTAGGTTGGTAGATGTTATACCAATGTAAAAAATATCTGTTTTTATTTTTTATTTTTAGATTGAGATCAGACTAATGGTCATAACAGTCGACCATTAATGGGCAATCGGTGCCCATAATCTTAGGAGAACAAATTAATAAAAGCCGAAAAATATTAAAAAAACAATTCTTGGCGATGTCTCTTTGTATGTTTAACAAAATTTTTAAATATAAATACAAGCAATACAAAAAGGTATTACGTTGTTAAATAAGATGAATTTAAGTTTAAATAAAAATTGTAAATGTAATTAAGCTTTTACGAAAGCAATTATATGTATATATACATAAAATTTTCCCAGAGAATATAGCTAGTATAGATATGCTAAAGTGGATTCATGGAAAGGTCATCGTTTCAAAAATAAAGTATCGGGTTTTGCCCGATACTTTTATATATATATATATATATATATATATATGTACATCCATATGTGTCACACTGCTTTTGGGCTTATATCTCAGCATTGACCAAACCGATTTCCTTCAAATTTGGCTCAAATATCTCTGTACGTGAAGCATTGATCATATAATTTTTTTCATAATTTATTAAGGGTTGGAGGATACCGCGAAAGAATCAATTTTGACTTTCTTCAGAGGCGTTTTAAAGAAAGTTTTATTAAAGCAAATTTGTTACTTACAATTTGATTATTATAAATAATATTAAAAAAAAAATGTCGAAACATGAACCCCCACCTCTTAAAATTGAAATATTGTGCTCTACCTTCCTTCGGTTTAAATATTTTTCCAAAATGTTTTTGAAAGTTTATACTTCACATATAGAAGAATAATTAATTGTCTACAATTTTTTTTTTTTTTTTAAGTTTTAGACCTTTTAAATTATGCACTAAAACCTTTTTGAAAACTGTATTTTTCTTACTTTAGCCCTTACTGAAGGGGAGTTAGAATTAGGAAAATCTATTTGCTTACTTAAGCAAATTTGTTAAGATATAAAATACTTTTAAAAATAATTTTTTTTAAAGTTAAAAAAATTTAATTAAAATTTCAAAAATTATAAAATATTACTATGTGTTTGTATATTTATTTTTGTGTTAATCATATATTTTTTATTTTATATTTAACATTATAATGTCTTTTTAAGAATACTAAAAAATTTCTTTACCAAACAAATTTCCTAATCATGTTAGAGATAGTAAATTTTTGTTAATCTTTTATAAAAACATGAAATTATTCTATTATAAAAAGGCAAATCGTTAATGTTTGAACTGCAAAAACAACTACTGCTTCTTTTTAATTTTAGTCAAATAAACTTTTAAGCGTTTCTTTTTTATATTTAATAATTTAAATATTGCATTTAATTCCTGTGTAATCTAATTTTTGAACTTTATGGATCTTTAATCATATAAATAATAAAAACATTTAAAATAGCCATTGATTATGTATAAAAAAAAGTGACAGACTTAGCAGTACTAATTTGCAGACACTGATTTTATTATTCAAAAGACATTTTTTTATGAAACTATAAGCTTGTTAAATAAAAGTTTAGTCTATTTTAGAGCAAAAATCATTTGAAATATCGTATTTTAATGTACATACAATTAAGCAAATTTCACTACTTCCTTAAATGTAAAAGATTACCTTTGTCAATGGTACCATAAATTTAATTATTTTTTATTGTTTTTATATATAATGAATGATCTTGCCCGTAAATGTTTTACTTTTTATTGTTCACTAGCTGGATAGGGCTTACTTCACTCGCCTGGCAGTCTAACCAGGGACTTCACCTCCTGCACCCTGATGCGTTTGTTATCCTCTTGGTTATGAAAATATTAAACATCTTATAGAAATTCAGTAAAAAAAATATATAATCCTTTTCCTTCATTATAATTTTGTTGTCAAGGTGATAGAAATATATAGTGAAGTAAAAATTTTTTTTTTTTTCTTTAATTAATATCTTAATCCCCAAGAGGGCTAGGGCCTTAATCAAAAGCTTTAAACCTTTCCTGGTATAACACAAATGCATCCTGAAAAAGCAATCGGTCGGTTGGTTCTCGCGTGATGCTGTTGCAAAAACAAACAGACATTTGCATTTTTATAGAAGATTTTGGAAAATAAAAGTAAAACTAAAAACGTCAACAAAATTTATATATGGTTACACGTAACCGCAACGAGTGTTCTTCATGTGGTAATATTTGTGATATACTACAAATCAATAAAAAATGCGATCAATATGAAAGAAGTTCAAACATAACTCCTTCATTCAAATAAGAATTGTATAAATACAATTAAGAAGACGTAGATATAAAAGGGATGTAAAATTATAACAAAACTTTAGTTAACAAAACGTTAACTAAATCATAAACCCTGTAAATAATTGCTAAAGCTTGAAAGAAATGTTGCTAGCGTTAACTATTAAAATGTTCGCAATTTTCATTATACAAAAATAAATATTTGAACAGATTACCTTTAGACAATAAGTCGAAGCTGAAAAATTTACATATAACAGGAAGGAATTAAAAAATATACCAAATCGATGAAATAAAAAAATATAACAAAAATAATTATTTTATTTAGGTTGTAAAATAAAGAAAATATTAATTTATTTTACAAATGAATTTAATGTTAGATAAAAGAGAAAAAAATATAAAAGAAATTTGAATTAAAAGAAAAATTAATACTGAATAATATTAATGATCATATAATAATAAAAAATGAATAATAAAATTCTGTGACGTCTAATTACAGTAAACACTAATTCTGTAATCCATAACTTGAATAATTAAAAAAATTATAACTTGTATTATATTATAAAGAGTATTACTTAAACTCTAATTATTTTAATGAATAAATTGGGAATATCTTCTTTAATTAATATTCTTAAAGGTTCTTTTGTTATTATCTAAATAAACTGGGAATATCTTCTTTAATTAATCTGTAAAGATTCTTTTGTTATTACATGTCATTATGAAGTTATGGAAAAATAATTTTAATAATTTTAAGAGATTAAATATGTTAGAAAGAGTTTCCATAACTTTATAAGCTAAAATCTTCAAAGAAATTGAATACTTATTGTAAGAGTAAATTTAAATATTATTTTTAAATGCTTAAGAGTTTCGCGTATAATTGAATCATTTTTCTATTTCATTAACTCCAGTAATTCAGTTATTATATGTAGAAATGAACATTTAATAAACGGTATTTTAAATTACTTAAGAAAGATAAAATAATAATTTGATAATTTACATACGGTGGTTTTTTAATTAATACTGTTTCAGTACCACATTAAAATTTTATACCCGTGATATGATGTAAAATACAAAGAAAAAAAAATAACAAGATCGAATTAAAATAAAGTGTGTACAAGAAAAATATCGAAGTTGTAAAGTTATTTAATATCTCCTAACTTTGACCTACAGTAATCCAATTCAAATAAGATGAAAGGGTAACTGTTACAGTTATTCCCTGTAAGTCTGTACCATTCGTCACGTGCACACATCTAACAGTTAGGAAAGTTCGTCCCATACTTACACCGGCATGTCTGGAATAATGGAAGCTACAGCTGCTACAATCCTGTGCGTCAAATCACGTAGATAAGTAGTTAGTGGAGACACATACATAAAATCCATATAAAAAACCCAAAGGAAAAACACACATGGAGTGATATCGGGTAATCTTGGAAGTTGACGGTCGTTTGGAGAAAACGTCTTTCAACCAATCCTGTACAGAATTATGCCATTGAGGATAAGTGAAATCCATATTGTCCCGAAATATTCAAACAAGTCCATTTTGTTGCGAAATAAAATTCTCTGGACCATCTTGCAGTTGAGGAAAGCAGTGTATCGAAATAAGCAATTCCTGTTAAGATTGCTTCAGTAAAAATAACGGTCCGTAAACTTGCAGTCGGGATATCGCACAGAAAAAAATTAATTTTGACGAGCCTCTTTCACACTGTTTATGGAGACTTTCTGACCCCAGATACGGGCATCATGTATACTTACTTTCACTAAGATAAAATCTTAACTCGACATTACATTTCGATAAAAAAGTTGTCATCTTCATGTTGCAATATTTTGATTACGAATTCGGCATGCACAGTGTAGTCGGTATGTTCCAATGCCTTGTATGGAAGGTATGGACGCAAATTATTATGGTCGAATTCGTATAGAACTGAAAATGTTATCAAATTTATTGCAAAACGCTCATCAGATCCCGTAATGCACTTGTTTTGCAAAAAAACGACATGGAGATTTAAAAATCGTTTAATCGAACCGCTGTTCAGCAGAGTGATAAAGAAAAATTAGATGTTAGAATAAACAACATGTTAGACTATCAAATTTTTATCGCCATAGATTATTTTTTCAAAAATCTTCTGTAAAGCTGTGTTTTCTACATATACCAATAAAAAGAAAGCTGGAAAGGACACGTAATATGTAGTTTGAATGACGTAAATGTATCGATTTTTCAAGAAATTTTATTTCAAAGTGGTGGTGTTAACTCTGTCTAGAGTTGTGGAAAGATGTGGTTGAGGGGAATTTTTTCAACGTTATTCACGTATGCTGCAGACTTAAAACATGTTCTGACTCCTATTTTAGAAGTTATATACCATTTCACATCTTGTCAGTGGCTACGCATTAGCTACAATTCTATTTTTAAGCTTAACCTGAGATAGTTCCAATTATATAAAAATGTTACTAGTCGGTATTTCGTCTTAAATGCTTATATAAGATTTCAATAAAGTTATTTTTTATCGTCTTCTCCTCGGATATCTTAAGAAATAAAAAGTTACTACGGGACATTTTATCTCGTTTATTGCTACGCGATTTTCCCGTCCTTGCAAACTCGATTGTTTATAACTCGAAAACAAAGGCATTTATCGAGAAACGGCTTTCGCCATCGTTTTTCCCATAAATCTTTAGAATAAAATTCTGTATTGTACCTCCATAGCATCTCTTTTCGAAATATGATTCCATAATTTAATAACTCTGTATATAAGTCTGTATCTTCTATATATACAAAAATGAATGTTTGTTTGTCCTGTATACGTTTCTATACCATTCATCCGGTTGCGATGAAACTTTGTTGAGCTGTTGTGCGCACGCCCGCGAAGGTTTCTAAATTAGTTTGGATCCGCTAGGTGGCGCTAGGGTCGAGATATTTCGAAGAATTGTATTTATTGTCCGATTTGGCTCATATTCGGTATATACATTAGTTACGTGAAAAGAAATATTTTTGCAAAAAATGTACCTGCAAGGTGTCGCTTGGGTCAAGATATTACGAAAAACTGTATTCATGATCCGATTTGGTTCATATTCAGAATATGTGTTACTTACACGGAAAGAAATACTTCTGCAAAAAACAGACCCGCTAGATAATGCTGGGGTTGAAATATTTGGAGGAATTGCATTTATGGTCCGATTTGGATATTTACGAAACAAACAAACAAATTTTCTTCTTTATATATGTAGATGATAGAAGATTACCCGTGTGAACAAGATACATATTACCAAATTTTACAATTGTTAAATTTGTCCAGAAGATCTCGCAAACAAAAAAGCAAAAAGAAAAAACCTGATGATCTCGCAGGCAAAATTATCTAAGCTCTGACACTTTTTTTTAAGTGGTCAAAAAAGGACTGTGAAAAAGTGCATTAGCGAATAAAATGTAAAAAATAAATAAAAACTTGCATACGGTTGCGTAATTAAAGTAATAAGATTTTGTTAAAAGTTTTGCAAATAAAAATAAAAAATACATTTGAAGTGAGTTTGAAGAAAATGTTTTTTGTTGTTGCTTAGCTTATTTGCTACGGTTGCAATGGGAAATGCAAACAACCAAATAGCGCGAGCGAAGCCGCAACGGGAATGCTAGTATATATTTATATATATATATATATGCTCACGAAGAATGTAACAAATTTTCAGGACAGTTCTACTGGTAAAAATGAAATAGAAAATATACGTAAACATAGGTTCGGAAACGTTTTATTAGCGAGTGTCAACTGGCGAAATATTTTGCCCTGATGTCTGTAATTCCCAAGAATTACAATATGTTACCGAAGGCGCATATTTACCCAAATTTAGCGGTAAATTTAGAAGCTTTATGTTAAATAGGTGCCAGAGCTGAAATTTTAGAAGTTACTGAGAAATTTGTGCTAAAAACCAAAACATTTGGGTCGAAAACCCACTATCCACTATTTATGCGTAAAATAAATTTGTGTAATGAGTAATAAATACATATACGTTTTAAACAAACTTGTACAGAATTTGATTCTACGTTTATATAAACTTTCTTATTTTTTCAGAGTAGAACATGTCCTTAAATTATGTTTCATTCTCTGTAAGTCAACCTATATTCTTCTATATATATATATAGAAGAAACGAAAAAAAATGCAGGAAATGTTCTTTCTACTAATGAAAGTAAGAAGAAAAAGTTCATCTACATATGGGTTCAGAATTGTTTCTTTTTCGAAACACTTTGCAAAAGATTTTGCCCTAATTTACGCTCCAAGGATAATGATATCATTGAAATTCTTGAAACCTAAATTAAGGGGTAAATTTGATTGATTCATATGGTTACTGATCTGAAGAATTGGGTAAAATGGGTCGCAGATTAAATCTTTCGTAATTTTAGAGAAAATTAATTTAAAACTAGGAAAGCTAGTGTCGCAATTTATTTATTTTTGACTTAAAATATTAGCTTGATTACATCAATGGTCTACAATCTGTGAGGATCAAATGAAACTCATGAATACGAACAAAAAATAGAAAAGATGAATCAATGACACAAATTTTCGACAACTGAATATGTATGAAATAATTCTGGTAGTTTAAACAGTCATCCAAGGAATTTGAAATTGAGTAGATTACAGTGAAGGAAGACAGACATTTTGAATAATGTTTGTAATACGTTTTTATTTGTTATTATTAATAATTAATTTCGTTCTAGATATTTTCCAATACTGAAATTTTTTTTATTTTCGGTTAAAAATTTTAATAGAGTATTTTTCTGCCACGTTTTTGTCTGTTTTGTTTTTCTGAAACTCTTTAAGTTCAGTTGGTGGTGCTTATACAGATTTTCTCAGAATAAAAATCTCTACAAATTTTGATGCCAAATTTTATTTATTTACTGGCAATTTAACAAGTTATTTTACGTAAAAACATAAAATTTATTTTTAGGGACGACATTTTTTAAGTTTTACTTTAATTTGCTAAAAAATTTACTTCGGATACAGTTTTGGAAATTGTTTTATTTGATTTTTTGCATCTAACTTTTTTTCTTAATTTAAACTCTGAAAATTTCAGTATAGCTTTATTTTACTCTTGCACCAAAAATAGAGGGAGAAAATTTTCACAAGATATTACTTGAAAAAAAAAAGCATACACAATATATTGTTTATGCAGAATACTGTATTTTTTCTTTATTTTCACTTGTAGAAGTCCTAAAAGGTGTCCTAAAATTCTTTCTGTTTTTTTTTTTAAGAGCTACTGATATATATATATTACTGTTTATATATATATATATATATATATATATATATATACTCTTTATGTGTACTATTTTTTATATAAAAGTTGAGGTTAGTAATTAATTTAGAGAACTAATTAGAGTTATATTACATTTTAAATTATTATATTAAGTAGTTGAACTTTAATGAAATTTACTGATTAATTAATTATTTTAATTAGCAAAATATATAAATTATCTTTATTAGTAATTAGTATAGATTTAACTGTGTATAAACAGTAAATAAGATGGTTACTTTGGTTTATTTATTTATCAATTTATCAGAGTGTAGTATAGGTAAATTCTAAGTTAACGATAACACAACCTGATTTAAACTGAATTTACATTATACTGAAACAAACATAGAGGTATTAATCATAAGTGTATGCATTATATTACAAGGCAAGAATATATATTTCCTGGCACGTAATACTCGTACGTTTAAATGCAAAATATATAAATAAATAATACAACATTTTTTTTATCATTCAACTCGTTTGACAGTTTTTTAAAAATTTTAGAAGATTGTAACGTTAAGTTATTAAAACAAATTCACTAGATATTTTGATAAAAACAGTTTACGAAACACAATTAATACATAATTTACGAAATTACTTAAAAAATTTAAACCTTGGTGGTCATTTCAACAGTAAGCTGTCATCAGTAGTAGACACTGAAAAAAATCATAAGTATAAAAATAAATTCATAAATAAGTAAATAAATACGTATATATAAAAATATATTAAAGTAAATAAAATAAGATACATTAATAAAGAACAACAAAAACATATTAACTGACAAATAAACAGTAAGGACGAAACACTTTATGACGTGTATTTTTTATTTGTAATGAAAACTGTTCACCAATACTTCAGTGAACATTCTTTTTAGCTTGGGCAGATAAAACTTATCTCAAGAAAGATAAAGACAGCATGAACCTTAAACCAATCAAATAGATAACTCCGCCCATTAATATAACTTTTGGGAAAAAGGATGTTCTAATGATTTAAGACTTTCACAAAAGTTTTTTTAACCAATTTAAATTTCAAACAGGCTACTGCATATGGGTTTCCTATCATTGTTAAATAATAAAATTTCAGTACTGATAAAATAAATTTCAAACTTTAAATTCAAATTGATTTCTTGCATTTTAAAAATCATTGTCTTTAATAAATTAATTTTACGACCAAGCAATTTTAGGCTGCACTCGAGCTTCTATATTTAGGCTTTAAAGGAACTGAATATTCTGCGATACAAGTTCAAAAATTATTCACTGAAAAGATTGTAACCATCTAACTTTAAATGTAGATAAAATTGTTCCAGTGTGATTTTCAGGAAGAGGCAATATTGCTGATCGCGAAGATAAAATTCCTATTAATGATAACGATAGTACTTTCTGTTTTCCATCAAGGAAAATTTCTTAGTGTTTTATTAGACAAAATTTTCTTAGTTTTAGTTTCTGTGGATTTTAATTATATCATTTTATTCAAAATAAAATTCTCTAGAAAAACATATAACATTGTTAAATGTTTGTTACCCAATTTCACAAAGTTATTTTACGGCAAACATAAAATACTGTGTTCTTCCACCACAATCTTTTGTCTTCTACCCAAGATTTCTCTAGAACTACTAAAAATTCAGTTCTGAGACTTATTTTTTTCTCTGATGTTCAGGTCAAATTTCATATAAAACAACTAATTTTATTCCTTATTTTGGGTTCAATAAATTACAGTTGGATTAATTTTACCAATGGCGTAAAACTAAGGCAAAACTTTTCTCCAGCCGACGCTAACAAACCTTTTCGAACCTATGTTTATATGAAATTTCTCCATCATTTTCACCACTAAAACGTGTCTTGAAAGTTTGTTATATTCTTTGTGAATCACGTTGTGTGCATTCAGTTGTTTTTTAAAAAGTGTACGAGTGTTGAACCGAAAGTACCGTTTCCTTCCATATATAGTCGTCAAAGTATTGCGATTGTTGTTCAGGGCTGTTATTACATGTTTATTAGTTCTCTAAAGACTCTATTTTATATCTTATATCTGTAAATTGTAAACGCGCGATGTTTGAAATTCGTTTCGAGCATTTAAGGTGTTTAAGATGGTTGAAGGATCCTCTGATTGTGAATAACGGTTTTAAACGTGAGAAATTCATCGATAGACTAGTGAAGTTTAGAGTGGAAATGCGAGTGATGAATATTTTTAATGTGGATTGATAGTGTCGCGTGTTAACGGTTTGACAAAGAAAATGAGAGATGGCACACGTAAATATTCTTTATACATATATAGTATTTGTATTTATACAAATATACATCTTTCAAAAACTATTAAAAAACAGTTATGAGACCTCTTTTTCCAATTTTCAAAAACAGATTTCATTTATAACCATTAAATTTACGTCTTAGTTTGATTTTCTTGAATCTGGCCTAATTTTACCAAAGACGTAGAAATCAGGGTGAAGTCTTTCGCCAGCCAACACTCACTAACAAATCGTTTGTGAATTATGTTTATACAAACTTTCTTTTTTATTATCACCACCAGAACATCTCCTGAAAGTTTGTTACATTCTTTGTTATTCAGTCTATACATCTTCCCATTTAATGTCTAACATCAACTGTTGATGCACCCTCAAAAAATCAAAGCAAGTTTTTATACTGAAAAATACGCTATCGAACCATTCATATCTATTGCCCATAAGTAAGAACCACGTAGAACGTAGGAAAGGAAATGCGTTAAGTTATTGATCTTAATAACTTAATATGTATAGTTATAACGTAGTTAATATGTGTAGTTATAATAACTTAATACGTTAAGTTATTGGTATAACTGTGGTTTATTTGCTAAAAAGAATAATCACATATTTTTAAAAATAACATCCACTCCTAAAAACCAAACAACGGAACCTTTCCCTTTAATTCAGTATAATATTTTAGCTTACAAAAGAAGGCCTTATTATGCTTCCAATGTAATTTTTAATAAATTATTGAAGCATTTGGAAAGTCTTCCCACCAAATTTATTTAAAACACAGTTAAAACTTTTATTTTACAGAAATATTATTACTCTGTCAATAAATTTAGTTAATAGTACTAATTAAAAAAACAGATTTTTAAAAATACGTGTACAAGTAGGAGCTCAAAATAATTTTCAGTACACAAATTTTTGTTGTATTTTCTTTTCTTCAGGCAATTTTTATCTATCTAAGCTACAAAAGTGGCGTGCATAAACTCGTGGTAGATAATTCAGATTAGAGGTTTAAATGTTTTAATTTTTTTTAAAACTATATTTACGCTTTCTAATTGTTATTTATTCACTTACTTTAAAAAAATTATTTCTAAATTTACTTACCTTATACTGGTTCATAAGTACTGTTTATTTGTCAATTGTAAATTCTATTTTTTAGTTCTTTTGTTTTTTTAAATACTTCTTTATATACACGCTTTTCCGTAGTAAATAATAATGATAATTAATTATCATAAGGTGTAATTATGATACCTTTTACATAGTAAAAGGTATAATAATATTAAAGTAAACAAATGAAGAGTCTCAATATAAAATAAAGTAATAAATCGCTAAACACAAGACATCAGTGAAATTAATTTGAACATATTTATGGAACGGACATGCCGAAAATTCGTTTCTTTTATTTTTTTTAATTAGTATTATTTATAAATTTATCAACAGAGTAATAATATTTGTGTAAAAGAAAATCTTTGGTTATATTTTAAATAAATTGATGAAAAAATTATTCATATGGTTCGATAATTTATATAAAATAGCAAAGGAAACATAAAAAGGTTTTTTTCGAAAGCCTGTATTGAGTTATACGAAAAAAGTTTTGTAATTTTTTTGTTTCTTGACAAAATGTTCATTTCTTGTCTCTTGGAGATTTAAATTTTAGTCTCTTGGAGATTTAAAGTGACTTTTTAGCATAGATTGCTCATTCCGAAATATAAACACAAGATTAATATATTTAATTTTCTAAATATTGGTTATGATCAATACTTTTATGTGCTAAACAATGATTTAACTACTCATTTTGTACCTTGAAAAGTCGTTTTGAATTTTTGAAATAATAATAGACTATTATCAATAACACTATTATCAGACGGTAATATATGTGTAAGCTTAATAATATTTAATAATGATGACAAGCTTAGTGTTTTAGGCACTTAAAAGCAAAACTACACGGCTTTATTCTTGTTTCAAATGAAAATAATTTTATCATATCAAGAAAAATCATTGTTTAACAATAGAATAACCATCCATATTTAAAGTTTAATCCTTTATTTGTAAAAAGATAATACTTAAAAAGATAAAAAAATTACAAATTTAAATATGCTTACAACATGAACAAAATGAACTTGACAAATGATAATGACGATGCTTGACAAATGATTTACGACAATGATAAAGAGAAATTTTTCTCTCCAATTCTTTATAGAAAAACCAACATAATCCAGACAGTATCCGTAGAAAATACATTTTTCAAGAACACTTTCATAGCACGTTACCTGAGATTAATTTACAGCTCTTGGTTATATTATATAACCAAGAGCTATATATATAAATATATATATATATGTATCTTTTTCCCAATATTTTCTTATATAATATTTTCTATATCTTCTGTACAATATTTTATTCTTAACCTCTGGTTCTTTTAGGGTCAATAAGACCCGAAATAGTCTTTGTCCTTCTGTCATTTCTTTTCCGCTGAAAATTTTACTTTCGTTCTTGAGGATTTTATTACTTTTATTTTCAAGGATTCAAACACGTGATTGTTTTTAATACTTTATTTTATTACTGCCCTATTTTTTAATTGTATACTAATGTGCTGTTCGGATCATATTGACCCGATCAAATTTTATATTATATTGTAGTTTTACCATCTGTGAGTGAGGTGGGTTTGGGATATGTGGTTGTGTGTTTACAATATAATGTCCTTTAACCCACCGGGTTGGTCTAGTGGTGAACGCGTGTTCGCAAATCAGCTGATTTCGAAGTCGAGAATTCCAACGTTCAAATCCTAGTAAAGGCATTTGAATAGTAGATCGCGGATACCGGTGGTGTTCTTAGGTGGTTGGGTTTCAATTAACCACACATCTCAGAAGTGGTCGACCTGAAACTTTACAACACTATACTTCGGTTACATTCATACATATGATCCTCATTCATCCTGAGTGATTTCCGGAGGCTAAACAGGAAAAAAAGGAAAAAAGTATAATAACCTTGTTTTTCTTGGAAGTTTGACATGTCTAGATTTGAATATATTACATCCTCATCATTATTACTTATTATAAATCACTATTCAAATGAAACAAATGATTCATAAAAAACAAGTATTATGTAATTGAATATGTTTACAAATTTTACATGGCTGTTTTAATTATGCAAGTCTTAACATGATTTTTTGACATGTCTGGACATGTGAATTGTACACGTTGTTACGTGTACAAGTTACAAGTTACGTGGCAAGATACCATAAATATAGCTACAAACAATTCAGTCTGTTTAGTCTGATTTCAATGTTTTATTATAGTACAATAAGAATATGTATTAAATAGATCAAATAGAACAGAGCAAAGTTCAAGAAAACAAAGCAGTTTCCGATTGAAAAAGAAGTGTCAGGGATTAAAAATCACACAAATGCCGAGCGTGATAATGATAATGATGTCTTTGATGTGGATAGGGAAGCAAGGCAAAGAAATTCCACAGCAAGTGCAAGGATAATTTCTAAAGTAGGAGAGATTCAGTGGTAAGTGGAGCCTTCACAACGCCACGGATGACAAGCTACAAAAATCATATTGCAGTTATTTACTTTTTTTTTTTAAATATCAATAATATTATTTATTATTAATTACCTTGTTACTTCAGTCAGTGGTATATGAGGGTAGGGTGCCTCAAACCGAAGGGAAGAGTGCCTCAAACTTCTAATAAATACCGTTCAACAACTATAGACTGCATCAAGATCAGCGGATCACCAGCACCTCACTCGCAATTTCGCTCAGGCAAGACTTCGTCACATACGTTATTTTGCAGTGAGGAGACGAGTATTCAGAGTCTTAAAACTGAACCTTTCGGCTAAGGGAGTAGATCCTGACAGAGAATTCTCGTGGTAAGTAACGGGAAACCGCCACGAGTAACTTTTCCAAGAAAACCCATCATGATCTTAAATTCAGCTATATGTTCCGGAGTTTCAAGTCCTCAATTGAATCTCCGGGGTGGGGACAACTATGAGTGGGACCTCAGCTCCCATCATCAGCGGAAGAGTACCAAATTGAAGAGGCGAATAGTGAAACTCTAGGTACGTTGATTCGAATGGCAGAGGATCGTGAGCTATGGCGGGAAATTGTTAGCGAGTTATGAATCGGGTCAACAGCTCTCATACATGAGATGAAGGATCACTGATTAGTAAGAATTTTTGTATGAACAATGTTAAGTTAAAAAGGCAGACACAAGCGGGTATACAATTGAAGAAAGACTTGTTGCTAGTGTTTGGGTGCATGAGCGCGTTTTTTAAGGAAGGTACATCAGTAGTAATCTCCGAAAGTGAGAAAAAACCTTTTCCAACATGTAAGACTTCGATCTGAAGCAATGTGGACTTCCTTCCAGTTGATTGAATACTTCTGATATTGTTGAAGTTCCTATTTACAATCTCCTCTTTAATAAACCAGGAAAAGATCTTCAGAGCTAAATATTCCCCGTTTAACACTTCAGATAATAATGAAAATAGATCTTGAGTTTAATCTTTTTATGAGTTAAATGAAGTTATAATGAGGTTTCAGATGGATGGGACATGGCTTTACGGGAAATTTGTTGGCTTTAGTATGTCTAAAGTGTTTTTCCCGATGTTGAAGTATAGAAACCAATTCTCTTTTCCAACACATCTGTCATTTACCTGAATAATAAACCTTGGAACATGTCTTTTTATTGTAAAGAAAATTCTCACTTACTGTGGGAAAATATAAGTCCAATCACCCCATGTAAAAATGTAGGCAGCGATATCTGAAACGCATCTGAGAGTCCCATTCTTTTTTGAAAAAAGTGTTAACAGCATTTCATACCTTAATATATTTGAAAATTATTTAAATTAACTTCGACTGATTAATGTGGAACTAATTGCCATTTTACAGCAAGACGGAAATCCATCTGATTTTGCACAGTCAGTAAGGGGCTTTTTAAGCGAACATTTTGAAAGATTATGGAACGGTAAGGGCCACATAGTTCAGTGGTTGGTGGCCTAGAAGTCCTTTATTAATAATCGGTGACAATCTATTTGGGGTATAATAAAAGAAAAGATTTCTCATTTTCTTCAACATGGAACAGGAATGACTATACGCACTTGGCGACTGATAAAATTGTATGCGGATAATGGAGAAACACAATAGATGTAATTTAAAGTAGATTTTACTTATAAAAATATTAACTAAACTAATGGCAAACAATTCATCTTTACTTCTTTGCACGGTAAGGGATACAGTATAGTAGCAATTACGTTTTGAGATGTCACGAAGCTCTAAACATTTATGGTCATATAAAAGCTAAAAAGCCACGGAGAGATGTAACGTTTAGCAAAGGAAAGATATAATTTTTAAGCCCAATTTAGACTTAAATAGATCCCGAACAAGAATCTAATAAAATATCTACACGACAGTAAACAAATAATAGTGAGAATTCCCATTAAAGACATAATAAATGGCAAAAGAAATCGATAATATAATTTTTAGAAGATTAAGAAAGTGTTTTTTAAACTGTATGAAAGCAAAACTGATGCTAGAAGATATTTAAACAGAAACAAAAGGATTAATGGTGAGATAAAAAATGAGGAAATAAAAATCATTAAAATATGCTGATGATCGAATTGAGGTTACGGAAACGACGAAGAGCTTAAAAAATAAATGGGAAAATTCGGGAGAAGAGTAAGTAAATTTTATAATTAATTATGGTCCGTTGGTTTTGATATAAATTAATTAATAATATTTTTCACTTGCCAACAGTTTTTATTATTATGTCCACCGCTTTCGGATATCATTCCATAATCAAGAACTTTATGTGTTATGTATTATAAATATTGCTTCACGAATTAATACATTAAATGAATTTTGAATTAAAAAGCAAAAATTATAAATAAAACAATTAATTGATTGTCTAAAGGTAAAAATAATGTCGACGTTGTCATTCATGCCAGTATGAAGCTCTCAATTGTTATGTTTATTAGTATGAAGAGTAAGTAAAACAAAACCGATATAAATACAAAGAAAATCAAAAAATTAAAATAGTATGGTTATTTAACTAAAAGGAATTTAGAAGAAAATAATTGTTGAGAAGATTAAACCTGGAATAAAGAGACTTCTTCAGGTTATAGTTAACATGCAACTAAGAGTCTAAAACCTACCACTGTGCGTAATTTTTCTTCTTCTCCACCGGAGCCAGATCCTGCAGTTAAGTATTACACAGCCCAGGGGAGCATTACTCTAACGGGCCTCCACGTCTCGGCCCACCGGTCGGATCTCGCTTTGCGCCCGCCTCAAACACCCAGTGTAGGATTCATCCCGGCTATGCCGTCTCCGGAAGCCGGGACTCGGTCTTTACGCCAGTGCCTCTAACGGGGACACCCCAAGTGGGACATCCCCGCCGGGTCTCGGTCTTTTTCGTTCGAGAGTGCGAGAGTCCCCGTGCCTCATCGCTACCGCCCACTCATGCAAGCACGTGCGAACGGCAGCTCCGCAGAGGGCTGTCCCTCATCCCCGAGCCCCACGATCCTGAAGACCCTCACCACGAACCCTGCAATGGTATCAAAACTCTTGGAGCTTTGCAATATGGTGGCGATGATGTTCTCCATGCTGTGCGGTCCGGTAATCGCCGAGCAAGTTAGGTGGTACTCATCCCACTGCGGGCACCAGAACACCACGTGTTCTGGGGTATCCGGGTCGCTAAAGTAAGGGCAGTAGGGGTCATCCGCCCTCCTCCTACCACACAGGTACTGTGTGTAAATTAAGACAAGAAAGGCTAACTGGAAAGAATAAATCCAAAACGAGGGAAAGTATAGGACTGTCAATAAATCTTTTTGGTTGATGATTTATTCACCAGATAAACTTGAAGTTTTTACATAGAAAAATGAAACTGAAATTTGCAAGACGTGAAAAATACCTTCCGGATAAAATCAGCGTTAGATAAAAAGGGAAAATGTGAAAGGAAGATGGAAGTGTGAAATCTTAGAGACGTGAAGGGTGATAGAAATATTTAAATCATGAAAAGAAAGGATCAGGTTAGAGAAGTATACAGGCAATATTTCCATTGCAATCAACCTTACGGTAGATTTACATTAATGATTGTGATAATATGGTAACATGTATATAAAATGTTTTTTTTTTTTTTTTTAATCTCCGGGACCACCGTTAGGTATTGCTTCGGAGCATGAGATGAATGGATGTTTTTGTAGATATAAAATGATCTGCATTTAAAATGTCAGACGTTAGAGGAGTTTTTGCGTATTATGTTGGTACTATTGAATATCTCATTCCTACAGTTAGTTTTACTGTTATTTTACTCTCAGCTACAGTGATTGATCTTTCGTTTAGGTATGTGTAACTGTATAGTTACTACATATAACAACAAAGAAAAAGTATTTTGTCTTCTTTGGCTTACCGAACGTAAATCAGTAATTTACCTTTAGCATTCTTTTTGGGGTACATGTATCTTTAATCAATCCCTACGCGAGAAACAATACACAACTTTGGTTCAGTAAAAGGAAACGGGATGTGTTATTAAAAAGAGACCAAAATTATTAAAAATAAATGATTAAATTATAAAAAATAGAATTAATAATTTTAAAAAAATTAGGTAATTAAGATTAGTAAAGTATATTTCGTTAGTTATATTTCGTTTGTTTGTTATAGAAACAAATTTACAGTAAGAAAAAAATCTGATGTGGACACCACATGATTACCTTGTACGCCTATTAAATTACACATATACACACTTTTTAAAAAAATTAAAAGTACATAAAATTTTATTTTATTTTTTTCTTCTGATATTTTTCATTTTTTTTATTGTTATTGAATTTTTATCAATCGTAATTTTTTTTTACAATCAGAGGTTAATAATTATTAATAAATTAATATATTAATATATTTATAAATAAATATATTAATAAAAAAGGAGATGAAGTTCCCCTTATGATCCAAATATTTCATTAATTAAAATTTCATTCGGCTATGAAATTTTACCAAATTTCCGGAACCAATGAAATAAATACCACTTAGGATATATTGTTGAAAAGCTCTCAATGAACGCTTATTACTGCAGTTAAAAAAATTCCAAAATCCACATTTTTTTTTTATTTTGGGCTTTTTGGACACTTTTGGTTCAGTCGAATACAATTAAAAGCCGAGTTGCACAACTAAATGTTATAATAGTCCTAAATCCAAAATTTCAATATCCTACGGCCAATCGTTTTTGAGTTATGCGTGATGCACACGTACGTACAGACGTCACGCCGAAACTAATCAAAATGGGTTCAGGGAATGGTAATAGATTATTCGTTGAAATCTGGAAACCGAAATTTTACGCGATCGCAATACTTCCTTTACTTCGTACAAGGTAGCAAAAGACAACAATACACGAACTGACATTAAAGGAAAAATTAAGTGCAATTTCAAGAAGAGTGTGAACTATTTTGTCAGCAATGTCATATTTAATCAGCTATGAAAATTGTATATATATATATATATATATATATATATATATATATATATATATATATGTGTGTGTGTGTTGTGTGTACACAGTATCTACGGAAGGATTGGACAAATTTAAACATTTTTTTCTGATTGAGACATCAAAATAAACAAAAAGTACATTTGTCTTAATCTCTCTTCATTTTCCCTCTGAACGCAAATTTGTTTTTTTAAATAAAAATTCATATCTTAACAACTGATTGAGATATTTTAATGAAATTAAGTATAAATGTACTCAATAACATCTGCTATAACATCAACATGTTTGAAAATATTACCTTTGAAAATTCCAAAATGGCGACCATTGAAATCTTTAGGTTATGAATAGCTACATAAATATTACCTTATGAAATAAATTTTATTTTATAAAATATTCAGCGTATGTTTTAATATTATTAAAAAAAAAATAATTGTTTAATTGCAGTAATTTAAATTGTATTATTACGATTCAATTTTCAATTATGTTTGATCTTACAAAAGTTTAATGAGAATGCATAAACGTATTTACAAGTTAGATTTTTAGCGTATTTTTCCAACCGGAAAATTACGCTAGTGTTCATTTTGTTCACAAAATGAACACATTATTTGTTCAATTCGGTCGATGCAAAGTTGAGGTATGGCTAAAAATTGATCATTCTGATCTCGGTAGTCCTTGTGACTATCGCTACACCATTCCTTCCGTTCCTACCCCTGATGGCCTTTACCGGAAGACGTCTTTTAGACTATCTAAACCTGTAAACCTGATAACATATCACAGTCATCGGTTTGGCTTCTGCGAGGATGCTACCGATGCAAATGCCTCGCTTCAATTAGATTATCCATTCATATCATTACTTGACTGAATCTTTTAAACACCAAAAATATTATTCTCAGACCAACAAAGTAAGTTTTGATAACAACAACGATAATTTTGTCCTGCAATTCATTTATTCAAAGTCCTTTTGATTTACTCAAAAATTAAGAAAAAATTCACAAATTTAATAAGCTTTTAATAAAAACTTACCCAATCTGTCTCTAAAATTAAGTACTAAAATTGAACAGTTGATATTTTTAATGTAGATTCAGTCAGAAGATTTTGTGTTTATTTTCACGCATAATTTTTTGATTACACACAATATCAGCAATATCTCAACCGATATGATATAAATATAACTTAACAATTAAGATATATCATTTTATTGAGGCTTAACACAACAAAAGCTATCACAACAAAAGCTTTACATTTTAGCTAATAAAATATAATTTGATAAAACTAATATTTACAGAGCTATTAATTATTAAAAAATTTAAATGTGCACAATTTTGGAATTAAGATAAAATTTTCAAACCTATTCATTTTATAGAAAATATTACTGGGTACGTCTATAAAAAGAAAGTAACTTATTCCGTTCTCAAGATAAATTTTTATTTAAAAAACACGAAATGATGTACAGAGGAAAAATGAAATGAGATGAAACGTTTGCCCATCTGATTTTTTGTCTTTTTTTGATGTACCAATCAGTCCTTAAATTTGACCAACGCCTCCCTAGATATCCTGTATATTTAAATTGAATAGGACAATAATTTAATTATCATATTCATGACAAAGTATTTAATAAACAAGAATAAATAAATTATTAAGTATTTTAAAGGATTCTTTTTCTAATAATGTCCAAAACCCAACACATTTTATTTAACTCCCTACAAAAAAAAAAAATAATTTTGTCAAAGTTTCGTGTTAAATGATAATATTCGGGAAAAAAGCTGTCTATTATTGATAGTAGATATTTGCGTACGGATTATAATATATAACTGACTGCTCTCGAGCAGAAGGCGAATTAACAACCGACTGGGATAATTAGCTGTTTGTAACTTCAGTTTTAGAAAATTTCTATGGTACATCTATCAGAATCATTTCTAAACTTTACCAATAAAGAATAGTGAGAAAATATGTGTTCACTAAAAGTAGAGAGAACAATTAAAGATATTTTTAATAGAGCTTTAAAAAGTTCTTAATTTAATTTTCTCTCTCTTTCTAAACATATAAACATAATTACGCGTGTTTAAGTAGCAAATACGTATGTGTTATGTTTTTGCTCAGCTGGAAGTTATTAAATAGAATGGAATCTAAAATCAAACAATATAATATATAAGAGACTGAAGAAAAATAAATAATTTGTTTAGCTTCAACTCATTTCTTTCTAAAGTGTACTCTGACAGAAGAAAATCGGATTTAGTTGATAGGATCCAGTTCATTTCATTTCCTTTTCAAGTTCATAAATCGTACATTTTTATTAGTCATATCACGGACAATGAAAAGTAAGCGGTGACTACTATAGATTCAAATCAGGTAACCCCGGGAGTATTTGCAAGATAAATATTATACCTGCTATCCTTCGGTTTTATCCCATAGTGAAATTGATTACGCGTATCAATAAAACCGGTTGGAAAAATACGCTAGTCGCTGGTAAAGAAATATTTGCATCTCTAACCAATTTACAAAATGGAAAATCTAACTTGTAAATACGTTTATGCATTCTCATTAAACTTTTGTAACATCAAACCTAATTGAAAATTGAATCGTAACAATACAATTTGAATTACTGCAATTAAACAATTATTATTTTTTTTTAATAATATTAAAACATTCGAATCTAAAATTAAACAATTATTGTAAGGTTAAATTCGTTGGAGATTTTAGAATAAAAAACGATAAAAATATCAGGGGTTAACTTGTACACTCGAGCTTAAATAAAAATATTTTAATTTTCCTACGTTAAAATATTAAGGTCATTAAATAATTAAAAACAGAGGTTGTTATTGAGCTATAACTGTTTATTTAATCAATGTGCTTTTCTTCTATTTTTTAACACAATCTTCAGCAACTTTAATACGCCTGTCTCATCTCTGAATGAGGTTACAAAAGAGGTTCATCTCTTATGAGCCTGCTGTAAAGGAATTTTGTTTTGATATCAGAGTCAGTTTAGCAAATTTTCTTTGACTTCTTAATAAACTTCTTAACCTTAATAAATTTCGACCAAGTCAGGGAATTTAATTTTCTTACTTTTGGTAATTATTTAATTTATTTTTTGGTTACTATTTTGGGTTTATCTGTTTCTGTATTATTTTATTATTATTTCCGTTTAGATTGAATTGTGTTTCAGGACTATACGGTAGGAGGGGGGGGGGATAAGATTTTCCGATGCGATTTGTCAATAGTTTTTCTAGTTACTTCAGCTGAGTAAGGCCGGGCGTTTCCGTGAAGCAGAATGATACTTTGAGCTCAGATTCAGAGCGTTTTTTCAACACTGCTGGTTTCACTTTATTGATAAGCATAACGCAGTATTACTCAGTGTTTATTGTTCGCTAACTCGAAACCTGAGGGAGGTTTTTTATTGAGGGGTTGTTTGTTGTTCTAGAAAATCGACAAAACCAAAAAATGTTTGCATCCCAAAATATTTAGATTATGATTTTTCCTCGTGACGGTCGGGTTCTGAATTTTTTCTTGACAAGTGAAATCGTGTTCTTATACTTCATGCGCTGAAGGTTTGCTCCCGGTTCATAACGGTAAATCCATGTCTCACCACAGGTTAGAATACTGTGAAAAAACGTATTACCTTCCTACTGATACTGCTGCACGAGTATCAGTTCTGTCACATGCGAAGTCGTGTTTCCTTATGGTGATCAGTCAACTCTCTTAGAAACTATCTTGCGCTTGTTTTACGGTACTCGTGCTTGATAGTGATAATATTATGAACTATACCGACACTTAACTGTAATTTTTTTCAATTATAATCTCCAATGTAATACGTCGGTCTTCTTGGATGAGAAAATCTACGTCAGTTTCAAGCGCTGGAGTTAAAACTTTAACTGGACGTTCAGAAGGGTGGTTGTCTTTAAATTTTTCTACCTGCTTGTAAAAATTTCTGCGATTCATATACTTTTGTCCGTATTGTTTAGCGATATGGGAATAAATGTTAACCGGTTTTTCACATTCGGAAAACGAAAAAACAAATCACTGAACGATGTTCAATTAATTAGCAAACTTCAAGAAGTCTCCCATCATAAAATGAGATTTTGAAGTGATAAACAAAATAATTTTTATTATAACTGCCGATCAAAAGTCATCACATGTTTAGTAACTTACTGTTCTGAAAAGTATTATTACTCTCTTACAAACTGTTCTGTCTTCGTAGCTATTTGTGTATTTAATTAAGGAATGACCCTCGTATTAAAATTACGATAATAATAATATTTTGTTAAAATACAAGAGAGAGAAAAAGAGTGTGAGAGATAGAGCGATAGAGGGGAACGTATAATTTAATATTTTCATAACATTATTTTTAATGTTATTGTATTTAGAGGTAAGAAATCATTTGTTAGTTTCCTGACTGTTAGAACTATCTCTTACTTTTTATATGCGTACAAACGAATTCAGTAATTAGTATAGGAAGATTATTACGTTTTTATTTGTAAAATGGAGAAAAAAAGGATATAGTATTTATAAATTTTACGTTGTTCCAGTAACACATAAACGGTTGTTTTTCAGTGAAATGAAAATCAATCATTTGACTTAGCATGTAGGCCACAAGAATACCAAGAACAAAAAATCTTGCTTTAACTCTATTGTTTTTAATATAGTTTATTCTTTGTTCATTGATTCGGAAAACTAACATTCTGATCGCACAGTTTTATCTTGCAAAACCTGCTTTAAAAATAATACCTTAAGTTTATTATCAATCAGGAACAGCATTCACAAATATCCAACTCAGCGGCCGCTTCATTACTATTTTTATTTTATACAAAATTTAAATTTTTTAAATTAAATAAAGAATTTTGTTTCATATAAACATTTTTGTTATAAAAAATTGCATTCAGAAATTTTAAAAAGAAAACATAGATATTTTTTATTTTATCTTTACAATAATTCATTAATAGATTAATAAAAGATAAAATTGAAAAAAAAAATACATAAAAAATAAATACACCATTATAAATAAACTATTATGAATAAATACACTATTCACTGTAAAAAAAAATGTGGTATAACACCACATGACTTTCATGTACGCCTGTTAAATTACATTACAGATTTTTTTAAGATGAAAAGTACAAAAATTTTATTTTATTAATAACTTCTGACATTTTTTCAAATTTCTTTTCTTTTTATTGTTATTATTGAGTTATTATTTATTGTAAAAATTTGTTTACGATCAGAGGTTAATAATTATTAATAAATCAATATATTTAAATTTTAAAAAAAGTTATAAAAAAGGAGATGAAGTCGAATTTGAACCGATGTGCCATCCCCTTGTAAGATCTAAATATTTCATTAATTAAAATCTTATTTGGCTGTTACTCTGGAACCAATGAAAATAAGTACCACATATGATATATCGGTTGAAATCCAATTTTTTTTGGATTTTGTGCTCTTTTGGAGACGTGGTAAAGTAGATTGCAGTCAAAAGGGGAGGTACATAACTAGAAGTTACAAAGTCCTAAATCCAAAATTTCAACATTCTACGGCTAATCGTTCTTGAGTTATGTACGTACGTTCGTACAGACGTCACGCCGAAACTATTCAAAATGGATTCAGGGATGATCAAAATGGATATTTCCGTTGAAATCTGAAAATCGAAATTTTTCGCTAACACAATACTTTCTTTACTTCGTACAAGGAAGTAAAAAAACAGAAGCCAGGCTCGCAGCTGCATAATTCATACGAGTGTGTTTGAAAAATGAAATAAATGAGAAAGCCGGAATATAGCCTAGGTACAAGTGAGTAAGAAACAGAATATAAAAAAACTATCCAAAAATGTTTGTTTCCCATATATATTTCTTACATACAATGTGATAATCCTATATAAAATAAAACTTTTCTTTAAACCAGAACCTAAAATTCTTAATATTTGGTTCTGTTTATAAAAACAAGAATACAATTAATAGATCTTTTAATTTGATACTAGAGTAAACGAAACTATCGTTATTTCTTTAAAAAATTACTTTCAAAAAATATTCGGAGTAACATAATTATTATTTATTACAATAGGACAAAAGTTAAAATTACCGTCATGAGCTAAAATTTTTTTTTTTAAATAAGTAATTAATTAAGCGTTGCGTATAAAGTTGTCGAATTTCCATGATTTCTGATACTTTGAAAAGGGTATTACTAGGAAAAAACGTGGTAAACCAAAGGCATGATTTAAAAAATTGAATGCAAGTATTCAGAGCAGCTCTCTCTAGGATTACATAATAGTGAAGCAGAAGCGTATAACAGTGAAGGAAGTTGAGCATACGTAAAATATATTTGTTGTATTCCAGTTAGTGGCGGCTCGCGTGTAGACACTGTTGAACTGCAGCACCCCCTATTTCCACTTGATATTATCGGTTACATCTAATATAATGAGTCCTTTTCTTCTTTAATTTTTTCTTTATTCCTAAACTATATATAATTCTTAAGTTTAATATGTGTAGCCATCCCTCAGTTTATGAAAAATATACAAATATCTTTATATGGAACTGTGCGATTCACAGTTCCAGCATCGCAGTGTTTGGCTGTTGTACGCATGCGCACATAGGAAGCTGTACGCAACGCTGTGAGGGAAAGAGAACAGCGACGCTTCCGCAGTGCCGACCCTTACATGGCGTGCTGGTGGAAGGTAGTTTATCAACCTGGAAAATTTTATTGCAAAGGTTTCTTATTCGAAACATCTGGCGTCACGCATTTGAAAAATTTTATACAATGTAGTGAAGAATCCCGTTTCAATATTATCAGTTACCTTTAATAATATGATTGTTACGTCATTTACAATTATCGACAAAAACCATTATAATTATAAATAATCTAAACTTTCTAATAACGCCCTACAAAAAGTTATATGTGATTACGATAATATTTTTCGAATTATAGGAATCCATCATCAAAATTTTGATTAGTTCAGTCATTCACAGTACAAATAAAAAAACGTGTACTTATAACTTACACCGCCCGAACTTGTCATTTTTATTCATTTTGTCATTATTTATTTATTTTGTCATTATTCATTTTTATTTTAGTTCAATCTTATGTTCCGACTTTTCTTAAAGAGTTTAAATACTAATTTATTATACTTAGTACACTCAATTAAAACTATTACAGAAAAATTATCTCATTTAGTAACTCAATACTTGATCTAATTAATAATTCACAGACAATTTATGACACGTCATGACCGAATTTTATATTTAACTAAGTAGAGACAAGGATCTTCTGGCTTCTGCACTGTAAAAAGTCCAAAAGTAATGTATTACTACCCCCTGGTAAATTTAAATACAAATTTACTCTTCTGAGTGTGATACTTTTAAGAGGGCGACTGAAAATTCGCTGTACTCGCAGGCGAAGAATCCGTCCAAGAACGCCTAGTGATAAACAGTTTCATTGGCAAAGTGCTTTTTAACGAAGTTGCCCTGTCTGTTCTTCTCCCTGTAATGACATCTGTTCAAAATTTTCAACAGATTCTTTGTACCCTAGTGTAGTGTTACAATATAAATGTAAGTGTACTAACTCGATAGTAATATTACCTTTCTCAGTGTCGATAATTCTATAACCTATTCTGAGAATAGTACTTTTTTACTAACAGGAGTAAAATCGCTATCGATGAAAAATTAACTGTCCATCATGGAATTTTACAACATTTTC
This sequence comes from Lycorma delicatula, assembly GCF_047948215.1. Taxonomy (NCBI): domain Eukaryota; kingdom Metazoa; phylum Arthropoda; class Insecta; order Hemiptera; family Fulgoridae; genus Lycorma; species Lycorma delicatula. The sequence goes on along the minus strand of NC_134457.1, from coordinate 37,951,370 downwards.
TAGTAAATTTAACAGTTTAACTGAGTCACGGGTAAAGTTACTAACTTCGGTGAAAATATACTCTAATTAGTTTTATACATTTAGCGAACAGGGTCTGATTACGACCAGCAAAAAAACAATTTTTCACTTTAGCACGCGTATAAAAGAATGCAATTAAATTTTCTAATGAATTTTGAAATTTTGAACGATGTACTTTACAAATTGTACAATGTTTTTTGATGTTTAAATTAGAAATATATCATTATCAGCAGTGTAAAACCAACGGTAATGCATTTCTGTGATTTCTTTTACAAATATTAAAACAACTACCCGAAAACTGAATTTTACTAGTTTTGGATTAGGAAACGGAACGTTTAATCAGTTAGAATGCTTCTATTAAAATTTCTAAATTTATTTGATTTCCTCCACGTGATAACCATAATTTAATGAAACAAGATAAATTCGGTAAAAGTAAATAATTGAACATTTCAAGGCGGGACGCCAGATATTTCAAGTACGAGAGAATTGCAATAAAATTTTTAGATTACCTTATACCAACGACATTTATCAGGAATAGTTCAGTATTAAATATATCAGTCGTAAAAATTTACTGAAACATTCTTGTTTGGAGTACAGTATTGCCGTACTGCGATGTCGTTAGTTTTTGTCGCAATGTGTTACGTAAAAGATACTAAGTTTAGAAATATCTACTGTATCTGTTGCTGTTTTCTTTTGTAATTTTGGGACACCTTTAGTAACCGATAAGTATACGCTTACTTATCGTTTAATAACTAACAATCGCCTTATACGGTGGATCTACCACTAATACTTAAGAATATCCATCAACTTAAATGACGAGTCAATTTATAAATCGGGATTTGCGGTATTACTATTCTGAATTGGAAAATAAAAACTAAATAATTTTGTTTAATGTACTTTGACATTTCATAGGTAATGTACCTTTTTTTTAAATTTATTTAGTTTAATTGAAAATAAGTAAGATTTTCTTGGATCATTAAGTCCAGGTGTTTATATTTAAATTTTTATTTCCTCATTAAAACTTCGTTTAAATAATACATAATTTTTTTTATTATTAAAATAATAACAATTATAATAATATTTTGTATGTTTTATTATAAAAATAATAGCAATAGATTAATATGAAATATAATTCTTTTTACTTATAAGTTTTTTATTAACTTTAAAAATTCATCTTAATAAAAAAAAGTTAATATTTATTAATACATCAGTGAAGGAAAAACATGAAAAATCTAAAATAATGTTGTTGTATTTAAACAGTCATTTATCTATAAATCTGTAAAGTGATTAGTTCGATACAAAAACTGCGGTATTTACCGTAATCATAGGCTTAGTCACCAAGTTGTCTGTCATTTTGTAATCCTTTTTGTAATTGCGCTTGATACAAAAATAACGGTCAAAATTTAAACACTTTAACCAATTATAAAAGGAATATTTCGGTTTCAATAAACATAAATCATATTATACATCAAAATAAGTATATTAAATGTAAAATTTAATATGTTAACTATTTATTAAATATATAATTTAACTAGTCCGGTTACCCGGCGTTGCCCGAGCTTTATTCAGTGTACATTAAGGAGGCTTTATTTAAATATTTTTATATGTTGTAAATGTATAAAAGGGAAGAAGTGTTAACAGGTGGTATACTGACAACATTATTAATCTCACAGCTTTTACTGGTACGCTACGTTTATTCGTTTGTCCATCCGAAGCAAAAATAAATGCATTATTTGACGCGCCGACTCTTGAGCAAACTCTTGAGCAAGTAGAGCGGCAGAAATAACTCCCGAATTTGCCACCGTCGTAGCTCAGCGCTAGTGGTAGTAGGCGGGTCCGGACTGGTTCCATAGTGCAGGTCTGGTGTTGCAATTTTCAGTCGCTAACATGGCGTGGAGCGGTGAGCATCGTGCGTTCGTCATCGAAAATTATTTTAAAAATCGTAATTCTCTAATCTGTACGGAGCGATTATTTCGTACACACTTCGGGATAAGTCGACACGGTGCAATCCCGGATAGGAACTAACATGAGTTAGAAATTTTAGAGTTAGGAGTTCGGCTATGAAAAAACCACCGCCAGGTAGACCTCGCAGCGTTCGAACTCCACAGAACGTTCAACTACTCCAGCAAGCAGTTACACGATCTCTAAGGCGTCCAGCCCTTAGGCACGCTGCCAGCTTGGGAATATCTGATCGAACAGTGAGAAGAATTTTACACTAAGACCTGCACTTCTACCCGTATAAAATAATGGTTGTGCAGGAACTTAGTGAACGTGATCGGGCCAGACGTATTGCATCTTGTCACGCTATCCTTGAAAATGTTCCAAACAATGCAGTCGTACTCTCATCTGACGAACATTTTCATTTATCAGATTATGTCAATAAGCAAAATTTTCGTTATCGGGCAGAAAATAATCCTAGACAACTGCATGAGCGACCTCTCCATAGCCAACATGTTACAGTTTGGGGTGCTGTAGCAGACTTTGAAATCATAGGCCCGTATTTTTTTGAGGAGGAAGGGCGAACAGTTACAGTTACGTCTCAACGTTATGTACACATGCTAAACAACTTCCTGAAGCCGAAACCGAATGAAATTGGAAATCGTGTTGTATGGTATCAACAGGATGGTGCAACCGCACACACTGCAAGACAATCTATGGAAGTCCTAAGACAAATGTTTCCAGGGCGTTTAATCTCACTGCGAGGTAACATGCCGTGACCAGCTCGTTCACCCGATCTTGCTGCTTGTGACTTCTTTCTATGGGGCTACTTAAAGAGTAAAGTCTTCAAAAACAAACCGAGGACAACCGACGAACTCAAAGCTGCTATCCGACACGAAATCGCGGAAATTCCACAAGAGATGACGACGAGAATAATGCACTATTTCCGAGTGAGGCTTCAGTCGTGTATAGACAATGACGGTCGCCATTTAAATGAAATTATTTTTAAGTAACTGAAACTTTAATCATTTAGATATACAATAAATGGCAATGATAATTCTTATTATGGTATAATAAAAGTTTGACTAAAATCTATTACGTATTTTTTTATTAGCCCTTCAAACTGGGGAGTTATTTCTGCCGCTTCCTGTATAATTGGCCGTCCTAAAAACGTGAACATTCAATTTTAATGCCTGCCACACAAAGTGAATTCCCCCGGGGCCTTGTTGATACTCATAAACTATGCAAGCCGAGTGGGAAACTACAATCGTTTGGACTCAAAATGCATATTTGTGTCTTTTGGTATCAGCGGAACGCGGAGAATAAATACGTTTCCTCCTGCTGTAGAGAAACCTCCCATTGCTCAGATACTTCCGAGGCACGGATGGCTTTTTTTGGGTGCAGTAGTTATTTAACCAATTGTCTTCCTTTTTCTCGGTGGCATTTTGATTGGTTTGAAGGGTACAGAGTCAAAAATTCCAATATTTTCCACTTAATTTTCCATATAATTATTTTTACACTTCTACCTGTCTTATTATTCGAGAATTGTTTTTTCAATAATCATTGATTTCCTTAGTAACGACTTTATTTTCTTGCTATATTTTTGTGAACTTAATCGCAAAATTTGAGGTTGGTAGAGGTCATACTGAGCGAGTGAAAATAATTGTGGAAGTGATTTTTCAAAATGAAATGTATATAAAAATTTCCTCTTGTTTGAAACTGTTAGTGTGCAAAATTTTATAACGATCGGAATAAAACTTTAGATCTGTATAAAAGTCAAATGAACATACAAACATTTTTCTTTATACAAGAATTTTTTTCTCATATATATAAAAGATGATATGATCAATATATTTCTAATTAAAAATTATTTAAAAAAAATAAAACGTACCAAGAGGAGTATGTTGGGCAAGGTATATCGTGGTTCGCGTAGATCCACTCCTTGTACTTTCACTGCATCTATTATTTTTTCCTCTTCCTCCTAGACGTCCAACTAATTCCTTAAGGTCAGCCTGCTCAAAATAGTAAAAACGAAAAAATGTTATCATCATTATAATCTCTAAAAACATAGTATTATTTAATTTACTACACATACATTATTATTGCATCATTGTACTAAAATATAATACTGGTATTATAATAATTAATTTGGTATTTAAATAGGAATATATAATTTTATTATCTAGAATACCAACATCAAAAATAAGTACCAACATTATGTTTAGTATTAAAATACACAACTGTACGAAATATATCTCTGATACAATATTACCATATATATAAAACCCGCCGGGTTAGTCAAGTGGTTAAACTCGTCATCGAAAAATCAGTTGATTTTCGAAGGCGAGAGTTCTGAGGTTCGAGTCTTTGTATGTATTTGAATGCTTTTATATGTATTTGAATGCTAGCCTATGGATATCGGTGTTCTTTGGTAGTTAAACTTTTTTTGTATTTTTTTTTTTTTTTTTTGTTTAACCTCGGGGATTACCGTTAGGTATTGTTTCAGAGGATGAGATGAATGATTTGTAGCGTATGTCAAAATGCCATGCCTGACCGGAATTCGAACCCGGGACCTTCGGATGAAAGGCCGAGATGTTACCACTCGCGCCACGGAGGCCGCCTCTTTGGTATTTAGGTTTCAATTAACCACACATTTCAGGAGTGGTCGACCTGAGTCTGTTCCAGATTACATTTTTACCGGATAGAATATTCATGAAGAATGTAATATACTTTCAGGGGATGTTATACTGGTGAAAATAAAGAAGAAAGTTCATATAAACATATGAAAATGCTTTGTTAGCGGGTGTCGGCTGGCGAAAAATTTCGCCCTGATTTGTACGGCTTCGATAAAATTAAGCCAGGCTGTAATTCTTGGGACCTAAATTAACGGATAAATTTAGTGGTTTTATATGAAATCTAATCTGAAAAATTGGAAAAAATAGGTCTGCAATTTGTATTTGTTCTAGTTTTTGAGAAATCTGAGGGAACACAAAAAGATTTTGGTTGAAAAAAGCACTATTTTATGTTAGCGTAAAATATTAAACATGTAAAGGTTTTAAACAAAACTTGTACAGAATTGATCCTGAATAAAATCATATGAATATATGTAAAGAAATTAAATAAAACGAAAGTTTTGAAATTTATTAAAAATAATGCATAACAAAATGTGAAAGACATTTCAACTAGGTATTAAACGAAACAAAATTTTTAATATTACAAAACAAAAGAATAAAATATTTTATAAAAATAAATAATTAGAATAAAAAAATATGAAAAATCAAATAAAACAACACATAATTAAAACAGTTAAGTTAAAACTAATTAAAAATTAACTTTATCCAAATTCGTATATACCTTAATTATTTGAAAATAATTTTTTTTTTTTTAATTGAAAATGGAACAAAAAAACGCAGAGATTATATAATGTTCTGAATAAAAAAAAATTATATTTTCGTTTCTCACATTGTTTGTTGCATTAAAAACAAAACCGCCATCTTTAATTATCCGGCTTTATGGATATACTTTCTTCAAAAAAAATTAATTTTTGTATTTACGAAAAATAAAAATACGTACTAATTTTAATTTATTTTTGCTATACTCTTTTTAGAGATATAAAACTATATCATTATATCACAAAGTTAATACAAATTATTTATAAAAACTGTTTATTCAAATTGATATTTTGTAAACTAATTTTTTGAAAATATATTAGTAAACTAATATAAGTAACTTTTTGTGTACTAATATTTGTAGACTACGTCCCACATTTGCAGTATTGTAATAATGTAATTACATGATTACAAGCGTCGAGTATTTTAGCGAGGAATAATTTAATACTCGACAGGTTCGGACTTGCTGTTTTTGTCGAGTGATTTAGTCGCAGTTATTTCAAAAGAAAACCTTGGTAGGTGATAGCGTTCTCAAGTTACCTAAGTAATTAGATTATTAGACAGAGGATATTAGTAATAAAAGTGGGTACTAGAGTTTTACCCTTTATTGTGCATCTGTTGCATAAACTTTTGAGTAATTGTATTTCTATTTTTAAGGGAACGTAAAATAATAAACATTTAAAAGGTGGTTGGAAGTTATTACTTTGAGATTTGTTGCACAACAAATTAAATAAAATATTCGTGAGATTTGGACTATGAGTAATCGTATATAGAAAGAAATAGTTTTGTTTTTCAGTCATCCGAGAAATGAACATTTTAGACGGAATGGCTAATCTAATCGTTTTATGATTCTTCTAATTTTGTTTAATAATTTATAAGCTTCTACAGCAAGTTGTCGTAATTTAATAGATGCGCGAAGCTTATTTTTTTTTTAAATACAATTCTTTACTCCATACACTTGTTCTATTAATTTTTATTCGGGTTAAATTTTCTAATTTATTTAGACACAAGTTCAAAGCGATACGTGTAGCTTTTCAAATGAGATCTTTCCTCCGTCATGAAGCCATTATGTTAATTAATGAACTAAATTGGCAACCTGCAGTTCAGGTTAGGACATTTACTAACTTAATAAAATACCCGATGCGTTGAGTAATTACCTATCGTATATGCGTTGAGAGCTGTACCTATCGAGCGATTTAATAATTTAATGTAAAGTCAGGACATAGAATCGATTTATACATTAATAACGGCTACCGCGAGAGAAAGAGGGACAGAGAATGAGAGAGAGAGAGAGAGACAAGATATTGTTCAGTAGACTGTACCCTTAATTTGCTCGTCTTTTGTGGATGAATTGCAACATAAATATCAAAACAAGAAAAAAAAGAAGAGCACGTTTGAACAAATAACTGGATCTTACAAAGAAACAACCGTTGTGCTTCGAATAATATAATACGCGAAATAACAGCAGAAGATTCTAAAGAATTTCATTCAACTTCAAGAATGTTAAAAACAACTGCAACGTTAACATGACAAAATTACATACTAGTTACAATAATCTGGTATGCTGGTAGTTATGAGAGAAACAATCGATTCCAGAAATAAATTAAATAATTTCACGTTTGTTTATTTCTTATAACGTTTGCTTCAGCTTCACATTTTTTTCGATATCTTTATTTTCCTAAAGCGACTGACTACGTTGAGCGCAAGATTTTTTTGTTTCTAATCAATTTTACATTCAAAATATTTCATTTTTATGGCTTTTTTAATGGTCTAATAAAAGGCAGTGTTTATTTTTTTTGTGCAAATACGAATTTACGAAATAGTGTCTTGCTTAATGTACACTTGAAAAAAAAATTATTTGTCATATCTTCTAGCAATCTTGCCGTTACTAGATCGATATGAAAAAATATAATTCAAAGAGTAACAAGAAATAATCACTACAAATACTACTAGCTACTAATGTACTCTAATCAATCAAACCTGTCCGCATGTGTCGAGCAGACTGTTTACCAATATGGAAAAAATATGATTTAAGCTTCTAAATAGGTACACTCGACCGTTGCGATTCAGTATTGCTAATCGACCTTCAACTAAATTAATTGATCAAAACTGATTGACCGCGATGAGTACATTGACCCGTATAAATAAGATTTAAAAAAAATGACATCTGTACTTACCTTATTAAGTGTTTCTCAGATGTATTGACAAACCGGAATAAATATCACGTACCCGAGTATACAAGGCTTATAATTAATGATTTCAGAACGTTGTTATTAGAAAGATTAGTAAACAGTTCAATGAAATACAACTATGCCGATAACATCCACAACTTTCTTGAATTATATCCAAAAATCCATATCGTTGACACTGTGAAATTTAAAGAAATACTGGGTCCTGGTAGTAGTGATTGAGTGCGTTTGTATCAATAATATTTTACTAGAAATGTCTTTTAGTGGTAGCTGCTAGCAACAGGAATGACCAACCCAAATGAATATATATGTTAATCAAAAAGTGATTACGTTTAAATACTTTTTTTTGAGATCTTTTTGAAATATCTCTGCAATACTTATTTATAAGTTTTATCTTATATTTATGATCGTAGTTATACGTTCTTATTCAAACAAATGTTCTTCTGTTAACATAATTTTGTATTACACTTATATATATTACATTATTACCTATCGTATAAAATTCTATTTTTTCTTAACGTTTCTGATTAATTTCTTTTACAGAAGCTTAATCTATAACTTTGTTTTATACCCGTTTAGATGTTGTACAGGTACGGTTAAGTACAATGTTCATGTTTGAACTCTCCAAGAAAGTTAACTCGAAAAAGAATCCATTAAGGTACTTTCAGCCATGAAAATTCTACATCAGGAAAAGATGTGTCTTACCATCTTTTCTCTACGGCTAACTTCATAAACATCGTGAATGGTTGTGTAGTTAAGTGCAACGTCCGATCTTTGACGATGCAATAGAACAATATGCTGAACGGAAATTGGTTAACATAATGGAAACACAGCTGGTGCACATTTTAGTTGGCTTAGCAGATCGATGCAACAGTATATTTGGGTCAGAGATGTGGGTTCTAGGAAACCATACTTCATACCTCATTCAGTAAATCTGGCAAGGATGCTTGTTATCTTAATTTTGGTTATTTCTAGAGGTACTTTAATTTTTTATCAGGTCGCCTAAAAATTGTTTAGTTATGGCTTTTAACATAGACGTATTAATGTTATACAGAGTGACGTCATTTTTGTACTGATAGTATTTTCATACGAAAGTTTGTAATGAAAAATTAATAGATATTCTGACATTCCAGATATTCTTAGCTCACACTTGGCAGTAGATTCTAGCTGATTTTTTAGTACATATTTGTTTTTATTAAGACCCTTTACGGTTCTTGAAAGCAATTTTGGTTTTTGTACGAGAAGTTTTTTGAAGTCTAAACACAATTTTAAATAAAAATAAAATAATTACGCACAACGAAGTAAGAGTTGCACTAAAAAAATATTTTTTTCAGCTCTTCTTTAGAATTTGAATTTTAAAGAGGGTGAGAGATTAAGTATTTGTTAGCTGGCTGTAATATTTTGTTTTTAATTTTGTACAAACGTCATAATGTCAAAAATGAAAAAAATCTTGAAAACCTATTATTTATTATTTATTATTTATTATTTATTATTTATTATTTATTATTTATTATTTATTATTTATTATTTATTATTTATTATTTATTATTTATTATTTATTATTTATTATTATTTATTATTTATTATTTATTATTTATTATTTATTATTTATTATTTATTATTTATTATTTATTATTTATTATTTATTATTTATTATTTATTATTTATTATTTATTATTTATTATTTATTATTTATTATTTATTATTTATTATTTATTATTTATTATTTATTATTTATTATTTATTATTTATTATTTATTATTTATTATTTATTATTTATTATTTATTATTTATTATTTATTATTTATTATTTATTTTTATTAGTTATTTATGATCGTGGTAAACGATGCATAATCTTTGAAGACGATTTGACAGAAGACAAACCACACCTAAAATTAATATAATTATTCCCAGGATAACAATTATCCTATGCCAATCTTATAAAAACTGAGGAATAAAATGTTATCCCGTTGTCTTTATCACTAATCTGAACATAAAGTTTCAGGTCAGCATTGCAACTCCACCAAAATGTAGACGATATTCAACCTATAAGTGACACCTTACTCTTTTAGTATAATTTTGGTGTAAAATGAATATCATTCTCAAAGAAAGGAAGGATATTGTATTTCACTTTACAGTAATAAGAAAGGCAGTAAGAAATCATGTAATAGTATATTAATGAATTCTTTTTTCTGAGAAATAATGTTTTATATCCACTGTTTCCAGATTCACTAACGAAATTTTGCAGTTTTCAATGAAATACTTTCGTATGTTTTTAAAAATTTATTTTTTATATATTTAGATACCGAACAATTAAATTAAATATTTAAAAAATTGAAATACTTTTAAATTAAAAACATGAGTGTTCATTTATTATTGAAAATTTTAATAAAAGATCTGCTTACTTAAACTGTAGGATTTTTTTATACCATTGCGCGTAATATTCATCATTGAGTTATATAAGGTTATCATGGATAGGATTGAAGATAACAGAGAATATTTCAGTTAAAATACAATATTTAGATTTACATTAATATTAAATGGCATAATTTAAAGAAAAAGAAACACATATTGCGAACAGATGAACGGCAACCTTAAGAAAATTATTTATATTTAAAAAAAAAAAAAATTTCCCAAAGTGTAGAAATTGATTTAAAATTTTCAAGATTGTTTTTCTTTTAATTTACTGTAAATTATACTGTAACCAATAAAATGTTTTCTGATTAGTTAGGAAGGAAAATCAATAAGAATTTTCTTTGCAATTAAACATTTTTAATTTAATATTCTTAATTCAAAATCACATACTTCCATTAAATAAAAAAATATTTTAAAAAAACCAGTGGATGAAACGGAAGAAAGAGGCCATGAATTTTTTTTTAAATTAAATTTAACTCTCTTCTTGAATTCTTATCGATGTTTCTTTTTACTATTTTTTATTTATTTATTTTTCTAACTATTAAGACTGCAATACAGGGGAAAAATTAAGTTCTTAACAATCCTTATTTCGAAAACTGAAACTACAGTATAACCCAATCATAAAAATAATTATAGCCGGCATTTTCACTAATCTGTACCCAATGAAAATCGCCGTTTCTCATACTTGATATGACGAATATAAATAGTAGCTCTGGAGCTACTATTATAAATATAAATAGTAGTCCCTCTGTTACGAGGACTATCAGAAAGTTACACTCTTTCTATGAAACAAACACATATTTATACGACAATTTTTTTCTATTGAACAAAAAACTACATAGTTTTATCTATCTTTCGACATAATCACAAACTTTTTCTAAAAACTTTCCACACATTGTGAGAAGTTTTTCAGTTCCACTCTCATAAAGATTCTGTTCAATTTCCTTCAACTATTTAAGGACCGCTTCCTTCAGTTCATCATCATTAGCAAAACGCTCCCCTCCAGATCTCGCTTGAGAGGACCAAACAGGTAATAGTCGAAGGTGCTTGATCAGGGCTGTAAGGCGGATGAAACCACACTGAATTTTTGCAGCAACCCTTCTTTGTCACATGAACTGATTGAGGAGTAGCGTTATCCTGAAGAAAAACTATCCCCATCGCTCAATCGTCCGGGTATTCGATCTTTAAAAGTCTCACACTAAGATTCGGCATTGATTGTTGTTCCTTGGGGCATAAATTCACTGCAAATAATTCCCTCAGAATTGAAAAAGACTGCCAGCAAAACCTTTAGAACATGTGGGGATGTTTTCACGTTTTTTGGTTGTGGCGAACTTTTGTGTCTCCATTCATGTAATGCTCGTTTAGTCTCAGGAGTGTAATGAAGCACCCAGCTCTCATCCCCTGTGATGGTTTGTTTCAAAAACTGTGGATCAGTCCTGGAATAACGTTGAAGAAAAGAAAGAACAGACTGTGATGTTTGTAAAACAATGATGTTGGTGGTTGTCGGTCAACAGATGTGCCACCCATCGTGCACACATCTTACAGTAACTAAGCTGATCGTGAGTAATCGCAAACACACTACCATAACTGATGTTAAGTTCACGTGCAATCTCTGTAATTTTAATACGCCGGTTATTCAAGATCATTTCACTCACCCGTTCCACGTTACCTGTCATATTTGCAGTTGAAGGATACCGAGCATACAGTTCGTCACTCACATTTGTTCTTCCGTTTCTGAACATTTGGCACAATTTTGTGATCATGCGGCGTGACATTGCATTTTCACCGTAAACCTCAACAATTTGGCGATGAATTTCACAACAATTGTAATATTTTACCCACAAAAATCGGACTGCTGAACGCACTTCTATGCTGGACGAAACCTCTAGAGGACGCGTCATATTGATAACAACACTACACACGTACTGAATTTCGTACAGAATTGCTGCTGAGGGAGTGTGAAGACAACACAACTAGTGTTGCCAGCACAAGACATTAGTATATCCTTATCAGTTCAACAACACGGCAAGAGTGTAACTTTTTATGCAATAATCCACCTCTCGTAGAATAGTTTTGCCATTCCGCCAACAAGGCGGAATGGTAGAATCTTCGTCTTTCATTCGGAAAGTTTTGAGTTCAAATTCTGGTTAGACTTTGCATTTTGTTCCAAGTTAAAAATATTTATTTCATATCATATTTCCACGGACAAGTCTTGAATTTATGTGGTGAATTAATTATCAAAGAAGCCTTATATTTCAGAATATTAAAAATGGGAACCATTAAATAACTTTAAATAGTAAAAAGCACTACAAAATGAATTTAACAAATGTCAAATGTGATCTATTTTATTTTTCGTTTTAGAAATAGATTAGTTTTTTGGTATGAGACCAATATTTTGGGTGCACTCTAGCATATGTTTGAAAATTGTTACGAAAAATATTAAATAGCCGTCTTTGTAATTAGCATGAAAGCCCAAAGCTTTTTTAAGTCAATTTTTTTTAATGATCTTTAAAATACGTCTTTATCCTACCCTTTCGATTTAAAATTTTGAGTTGTACTTCCCTCCTCTACAGAGGTCTCGAAATGCTTGTTGAGTAGTGGTCTTATAAAGAAAAAAAAGTATTCTTTTAGATAGAAGCATTTATTAAATTTTATTTTTATACATTTAACTTTTCTAAAGTTATCTAAGGGTTCTGACAATTTATTACACTGATGGATCCTAATGGAACCGCCAGTCTAATTTCTCAAAAGTATATCAAAATTTAACACTTATTATTTTTCTTCAATTTTTTTACCCGCCGACATATTTTATTAAAAGACATCCAGAACCCGTAAATCCCACTAAACTGATTTCATAACAGGAACGACAGAAGCCCCTTTTACATTTCAAAAAATTTTTCTTGAAAATTATATCGGTTAACATAAACGTTAGGATTTAACTAATACGCTTCTACGTGCTTACACTTTCCAAACTTTAATTAGTAATATATCATCATATTTTTTCCAGTTTTAAGGTTCGTATGGGATATATTAAACTGGTCTTTCCGATCGATCTGTTTTATTGAACGGTTATTGGTCGTTAAACTTCTTTTCTTAGTTATTTAATCATGTAAATATCGATGTAATATCACATGTCAGTCAAGTAATATGTCACTGAATTTCTTATTGTCCTACTTAAAAATATGAGTAGGTAAATTAGGCGTTTTTCAAAATCACAATTGTATCCTAGATGAGACATTTTAATTTTTCTTATCGGTATGTATTGTAATAAATGGTCGATTAATCGGTTCAAAAGATTTTCAACCGTATAGTTTACTATGGTATTATTTTTAGATAAGCTTAGATAAGTGAACGAGTAAAATTTTAATAACGTTAATAAAAAAAATAGTACCTCAATTTCTATTAAACAATCAACCGACTTTAAATAACAAAAAGAAAAAAATATTTTTTTTGGACATCCGTCTATCTCACAAAATGTTTTATTGATTCTATAATCAATATACACTATATTATAACTCCGAAACTCGTTTCGGAGTTAATAGTATTAATAGTATTTTTATAGTATTTTACAGCAATAGTATTTTTCAGCAGGTGTAATTAAAAAACAAAAATCTAAGTAATGTTGTAATTAAAATAAAGAAATGTTTGGTTGCAAAGAATTTTAATTTTTAATTATAAAAGATATTCATGAAATTGTAAAAACAAAACTTTTCTTCTTCTCCCTTTGCCATAGTTCGTATAGTAGTTGTATTTGCTTTGATCAATCTCTTCCATTCATATCCGACTCTATTCATCTATTTCTTTTTGTCTCCTAAGTTTCTTCCAGTCTTGTTTATCCCTTTTACAAGATAATCATTATACGAATACAAAGTTTACTTCTTTCTTTTAATCTTATCGCTTAATATTCTATGATGTCTTTACTCCTCTGCTATTGTTTATTCCTTGTTCGTGTCCTCAGTAACTTAATGTCTAACTTATAATTGCGTTGCCCTTTCCCATACTCTATAATACTAATTCCTAGTTTTCTATATTCTAGTATTTCTTACTTATTTCTTTATTACTTTTCGTTTCGATTTCTTTTGAAAAAAAGTTTATCTTTCACTGTTCTTACTTCTCTAAAAGATTGAACCTTTATAAAGAAGCTTTGATATATTTATGTTAATAAATTATTTATATGAAAAATAGACTTAGACATTTGATCTTTATTCAATTATAACACACTACACCACTATTAATTATGTAAATGTAAATTACAAATCTATATTACTTTATAACAGAAAAAAATTAATTGCATTACTTTATTACTTTACATCTGTCTCAGAATTTATTATGATCGTGACGCATGTAAAACACCCAATTTACATGAGAGATATGCATGATTATTTTCTCTGAACGTAACAAGTATACAAATTACGTATAGTTAAAAAATTATGATTTAAAGTTGTATCTATTTGAGAAAATAAATTATTAAAATATACTTTTATACTGATGAAAACCAGTACAAAATAATCGAATAAATTTGATCTGACAATTTAAAGGCAAAAAAGATTAACAACACTGCCGTCTGCTATACTACTAAGGAAGAAGATTGAATACCTGGAATCACGGTGTTCAACAGGCGATCGATCTGCGTTTAACAGGCTTTTTTGGTAGGTTTTTTGGATTAATTAACGGTTCGGACGGTAGGAAATAGTTCAATAATTAGTGTGCAATAGTGTGCAATTAGTATTGCAATAGTGTGCAATAATTATTGATTGACGGATAACAGACAAAATTAATTTCAATTGATTTTTTCTTCACTGGAGGTCAAGTGGACCTATTACGGGGTTTCACTAATATTTGTGCAGAACAAAAGTATTCTATTGGAGTTAAAGTAGATATATGGTGATCCTTATTGCATTTTGGTGTATAAGTGTTATTTTTCACTTATTTTAATATTGGTTGTATTTATAGTAAATAATATAATACGGTTAGTGAAAAGAACGATCAGTAATGACGTCACCATTGACGTACATTAATTATAACGTCAAGGCCACCTGTTATCGCAGTTGGTTGTATTTTAGCCGGTTCGGCGGGAATCGGCCGCCATATTGTGTTGGTTAACAATTTTAGGTTGACCTAAGTGAATTGGCGCATTGTGGTGTTAAAAATCAAATAAATATTATAGTTTACGCATGCGGCGGAGGCGAAGATCCTTGTCTCATGTGGAGATGTCAGTTCCGGGACCTCAGTGGATAAAACCGGAAACTCTAAGAAGGCTGATAACAAAGGTAAAAAACGTGCGCCTACCCATTTTAGTAAATATATGAAAAGTGAGGGGTTGGGACACGTAAGCCGGTGGTGTTAAGCGCTAAGCCGCGCTTAGTCCGCTCACGCTATTAGGTAAGCTCTAAGAGCTAGTTAGGACACTGGTCGCTAAACTGTTTCGGAGCTCAGTAGCCATTTGTAGCACAAACATTCTGTCTTATGCTTTACGGCGACTGAATGGGATAGCAGCGATAAAATAAAAACAGGTAAAAAACGGGCGAGACAGATGTCCTCGGAGGAGGAAGATTCTACTGTCTTGGCGACTGAATTAATCAGTTTACAGTACTAATTACAGTTAAAAAGAATATGAGTGTAGGATTATGTAAACATATCTTTCACTATGAAAAAATCTGAAAGGATTATCAACGGGCTTAAGGACTTAAAAGAGACCTCGCCTTCAGTAACAGTAATTATCCAGGCCACACAAACAGATGGTCCTAGGGAATACGACTTGAAGAATATTTTAAACGATACGATTCCGGATGAGGAGCTAGTAAGATTAGTGACCAAAAGATGGTCTATTGAGGTAAGTTCCGTGTATCAAGCAGGTTGGCAACTTATCCAGTTTAGAAGAGAACAAGTGTCATTTCCAGCACATAACGCGCAGGAAGACTAGAGATGCTACAGAGGCAGTAACGGAGGATACTGAAATATAACTGTGTGATATCGGTAGAGAAAATTTAAAGATCATGGGCAGAAACACTACGACATTTAAACGAAGTAAATAAACAGTGTTCTACAGAGCGGATGATGGAGAAGAGGGAGTGTTGAATACTTTTCTAACATCAGTACGGAGGATAATGGAACAATCATAGTCTTTGGTGTATGTACTACCAGGAGGTAGACTGGGGAAGACAACAAAGTGTATATCTTAAGGAGGCAAGAGAAACCTATCCAGATGGATATGATGGTGCAACAAGTGGAAGAAAACAAACAAACAAGTGGCATCATCAGTAGTAAGGTTCACACCGACAGTCGCATGGTTGTTATTAGGGTGGCAGATAAAACTTATGCTGATTTACTAAGAACCGTGAAGCATTTGGTAACAAGGGAAGAAGCGGGTGACGAGTTATAACTCAAGAGACGAACGAAGAACTCCAAATAACAATCAAGGAAGCAGACAATGCGGAAGAATTTAAGAACGTTGTGATAAGCGAAAGTGTAGAACTGGTGGTGGACCTTCGATTCAGACTAAGTAGCAGGACTGTATCCATATTAAAGATATAGACCAAGAAACGACAGAAAATGAAATAAATGATGCGGTAGCGCAACAAAAAGGCGAGGTGGATGAGTATAAAATTACATCGATACGGCCGGCATGTGGAAAACAAAGAATCCCACCGTCATAACGACTTACCAGGCGGCAAAGAAACTAATCAATGAGAGAATACGAATAGGGCAGGTCCATTGTAGAGCCCAGATAAGAGAGCTGGAAAGCCGGTGTTATCGCTGCTGGGGAATGGGGGACGTCTCGTCTGCTATGGACAGGTCACACATGTGTTTCAACTGTGGAAAACCGCGTCATAATAGAAATATGGAAAACCGGGTCCGCAAGAGTAACCCGCACTCTTCAACTCCTCCTTTCGCTTCATTGATTCAGTCAGCCACAATGAGCACTGCATAATTTCCACTTTAGTGTTGGCATTAGTCGCCACCAACTTAGCTGACCTTCCAACCTGCATTCCGATCTCGTCCAACAATTGCTCAAAAGCACATAGCACCAGCGGCTGCACTACCTCTTCTTCCCCCACCTTCGACGCATATGGTCCAAAGACCCCGTCATTTTTGGCGACTTGACCAAAACTCTAACAGCATCTGGCTTCAACACCACAAAAGTCCCACCTTCCTCCTTTTTTGACGGCGGCCCCTCCTCTCCTCTAACCGGGACCTAGGGAGGCTTTTCCTAGGCTTAAAAGCGTTATCCTCCATTTTCTTCTTTATTCACCAAAACAATCTATCTTCAAACCCCCAAAAATGAATTCACCGCCGTATTTTGAGTACCCACAAGCCGTTTTTTCTGGTGCGCCGGTGGGTTGGGGGGTTTGGTCAGGGGAAAGCGAAATGTATAAGTCAAATAAAAAGGTTAAAAGTTTTTGGGTGGGGGATTAATTTTTGGTCACCTTGCCAAAAGATGGAGAATGACCCAAAACTTATAGATCCGGAAGGATTTTTTGATAGTACCAATAGTAAGCGAGATATAGTAAAAAAGGATTCCCCCTTACATTCCTTCACAGGACTTAGAAAATTCACAGTATAACTAAGAAACTAAGAAAATAAGTAAAATTCACTAAGAAACAGAAAAAATTTTAAAGTCCTTATTTACATCAATATTAATCCTGCAAAAACTCGTACAGCAGTAAATCGCTCAATTATAAACCTTATTTCGCTAGTCCGTAAGGTCTAAAACAAAAACTCAAAATAAAAAAACAATGCGTCATCCAAAAATCATTTCACATCACTCAACACATCAAAAAAATCCCGCCAACAAAATCTAAACCTCAAAACCGAAAATAATAAAAAAAAACTCGTCCAAAATTCACTAAAACGCAGAGCAGCACAAGACACGTTTACACTCTTTGACATCCACCACTCAACCCTCATGCCGTCATGGCATGGCCGTTAGTAGGGAACAAGCATAAACACGCACCCTTAATAACATCTTGGGAAACCTGTTAGCGAGCCCGACACTCCACCCGTAAATGGGGTTTCTCCGACTCATCGAAAAAAAAAGCCTATCTAATTAATGAAATAATTTTTATAATTTGTTCAAAACAAAATGTTTTTATCATAAGTGGTTAAATTTCTACAAGTAAGATTCCTTTTTTACTTCCTTGTACTTCGTACAAGGATTTATTGTAATCGCGAAAAATATCAGTTTTCTGAATTGAACGGAAATATCCATTTCCACCATCCCTGAATCTATTTTGACGGTGTGATGTCTGCACGTACGTATTTATCTCGCATGACTCAAAAACGATTACCCGTAGAATGTTGAACTTTTGGATTTAGGACTTTTGTAACTCTAGTTGTGTACCTCCCCTTTTGGTTGCATCGACTTGATAAAAAATGTCCAAAAAAGCCAAAATTCCAAAATTATTTTGATTTTTTTCATCTAATAAGGGCTCATTGAGAGCTTTTCAAAGATACATCATAAATTGTACTTATTGTTATTGGTTTCAGAGTTATAGCCAAATTAATTAAATATTTGGATCTTACAAGAGGAAGGCACATCGGTTTGAATCAGACTTCATCTCCTTTTTTTTAAACTTTTTTTTAAAGTTAAATATATTGATATATTAATAATTCCAAATTTTAATCTCTGAATCTTTTAACCTCCGAGGTCAAAATTTTAACCTCTGGTTGAAATAAAAATTTTAAATAAATGATAATTCAATAATAACAATAAAAAAAAAGTTTGAAAAAAAAACCGAAGTTATTAGTGGAATAAAATTTTATGTACTTTTCATTTAAAAAAAAAAGTATTGTATTATGTAATTTAGTAGGCGTAAAAGAGTCACGTGGTGTCTTCATCATATTATTTTGTTGAATTTATTGTTATTTTATTATTTTTAAATTTAATAATAATAATAATAATAATAATAATAATAATAATAATAATAATAATAATAATAATAATAATAATTTTTTTTTTTTTTTTTTTTTCGAGGAGGGAGGTGGAAATGCATTTACGCACGGAGTGTCGGGCTCCCGCTGGTGGTATTATCCAATCACCATCAGCGGACTACCGACTAAAACCACCCCCCTTTCTACCAGGGCTCGACCCGGAACCGTTTATCACATTACTTCCGGTCGAGTCCTCCTATACTAGCCTGTTTGGTGCTACCTAATTTTCAGGACTGTCCAGGTCAACCTTTTTGGCCCTGAGTATGTTGCCGACGAATCGGGCTACTCTTTCCCAGCTGCCCAGGTCACGGAGCATCATCGCAACCACGTTGTGGGGACTCAGTGCTCCGTGATCCGCCTCTAATGTCCCTCGATCTGCCGCCCACCGAGCACATTTGAAAAAGGTGTGCTCGGCGTCGTCCCGTACACCGGGACAATACAGGCAGTCGGGGGACGGCGCTTTCCCTATGACATGGAGGTAAGCACGGAAGTACCCGTGACCCGTTAAAAATTGGGTCATGTAGTACTCCACTTCTCCATGCCGTCGCTCCGTCCACGGTCTGACCAGAGGAATAAGCCTTGCGGTCCATCGTCCTCTGGTCTCGTGGTCCCAGGTCTCTTGCCATGCGAGGAATGTGCGAGTGCGTTCCTCGTTGGCAATGGTCACCCGGTCTCCGCCTGCCCGCCGCCTCCCGTAGATCGCCTGGCGCTCCCTTGCTAAAGTAGCAATCGGTATGACGCCGGCGACCACAAGTACTGCAGGCTCGGAGACCGTCCGATACGCGGAAGCGACTCGCAAGGCAGCGGTGCGTTGCACCTGCGCGAGCCGCTTCCGGTTTCTCGCCACTCTTAATGCCTGGGCCCACACTTCCGACCCGTATAGCAGGATGGAATGTACCGTGGACATCAGCAATCGCCGTCTGCTGGCCTTCGGTCCGCCGACATTCGCCATAAGCCGGCTGAGAGCAGTTACGGCTCTCGCAGCTTTGTCGGCGGCTGTACGAAGCTGCTCAGCAAAGCTGAGTTTCCGGTCAATCATCATACCGAGGTACTTTGCGGCCGGCTTGGTCTCGACAACCTCTACCCCGACCCGCAGGGAAAGAAGGGTGTCGATACGTTTCTTCGTGAGAACTACGATCTCCGTTTTGCTGAGAGCTAGAGACAATCCATGATCGTCCAGCCAGGCACCGACTCTGTGCATGGCCCGACTGAGCCTCAGTTGGGCGCGCTCCACGTCGCGGTCCGCGACAAGTAGCGCAACGTCGTCAGCGTACCCAACCAAGGCAGATTCTTCAGGCATCTCCAGCCTCAGCAAGCCATCGTAGACGGCGTTCCAAAGGTCGGGGCCGAGAACCGACCCCTGTGCCGCCCCTGACGTGATCGTAGTCCTACGCCAGCCTGCTGCGGTCTCGTAAATGAGACCGCGGTTCCTCAGGTATGCGTCTACCATTCTCAGAAGGTATTGAGGCACATGGAACGAATGCTCCAGGGCCCGAATCATATCGCTCCATCGTGCGGAGTTGAACGCGTTTTTTACGTCCAACGTAACGAGAAGGACCACACGTCGCGAAAAATGATTGTGGTCCTCTGCTCGCCGCACCGCCTCAGCAACCTCCTGAATTGCGTCTAGGGTCGATCGACCCTGCCGGAAACCGTACTGGTTAGGTGACAGGCCACCTGCCTGATTCATCGCCGTAACCAGTCTTTTTTTTAACAGCTTCTCCAATACCTTCCCAGCTGTGTCAAGCATACACAATGGGCGGTAGGAGGACGGCGACTCTGGGTTTTCTTTTCCTTTGGGAATTAGCACAAGACGCGCGGTCTTCCACCTGGCGCTAAAAGACCCAGCCTTCAGACATGCATTATACATGTCTAGTAGAAGACGGGGCCTGCAGCGCCCCACTAGTTTGAGCACCTCGGCCGGTATACCGTCGGGACCAGGGGCTTTTTTACATTTCAGCGACCGTAGGACTCCTTCCAATTCCTCCATCGAGAAGAGCGAAAAGTCGCCCACGTCGCTGAAGTCCCGTTCGGCACGGACCGAGTGCGCCGGGAACAACGTCTTAACGACGTGTTTCGCTTTAGCTTCGTCTAGTGGAGCTGGTGACCGCGAGACCCCCAATCGCCGAGTTACTATCTTGTAACCTAGCCCCCAAGGGTCTGCATCCACGGTCTCCGTCAGTTCTCTCCAGCAGCGTGCCTTGCTCACGTTGATGGCTCGACGGAGCCGCTTCTTTGCCGTCTTGTACTCGGCTGACCTGGCGTTCGCGTCTATGCGATTCCTCGCACGTTGCGCCACTCGTCTTAGTCGAAGACACTCCCGGCGAAACCCCGCAATCTCCGGTGTCCACCAGTACACGGGTCGCTTCTGGTGCCTCGGCCCCCCGTGGGGCATGGAGGCGTCGCATGCAGAAGCGATCAGCCGCATAGTCGCAGCAACTACGGCTTCAGCGCCAGCGTCCCCCCCGTTGGCGAAGTTTTCAGGGGCTACCACCCCTGACGAGATCTTTGAGGAGAATTTATTCTCGTCAATTTTGTTGATGTTATATCTTTTCGCCTGCTGCGGGGGCCCCGGGCGCTCTCGTGTACCATCTAGGACTCTAAATGAGATGTATTGGTGGTCGCTACCGGTATAATCCTCGAGGACTCTCCAGTCCTGGACGAGCGTGACCAACTCTTCGGAGGCGAGGGAAATATCAGGAATGGTTTCCAAATATCCTGGGCGGCGGAACGTCGTCGTGTTCCCTGTATTAAGAATCACGAGTCCAGTACGTGCCGCCATGTCCAGAATGTATTTCCCTCTGGAGTTGGTATGCGCCATACCCCAGTCTACCGCCCTGGAGTTGAAGTCCCCAGCTACCACCATCTCACCAGCGGCAGCGAGGATGACATCCTCCAGCGCGTCTTATTATTATTATTATTAATAATAATAATAATAATAATAATAATAATAATAATAATAATAATAATAATAATAATAATAATAATAATAATAATAATAATAATAATAATAATAATAATAATGGACAAATGTAAAAAAAAACACATTTTTTAAGTTAAATATTTAGCCGCTGGAAGCAAAATTAAATTTTAGGTTAAGCGATACTAATAAATAAAAACAGACATGAAAATAAAAGCAAAATATATGAACTGATTTATTGACATTTCAATAAATTATGATATTATTTGATGTTAATTGATAAACTAATTAATTATATTTGAGACTCTATTAATTATATTTGACATTCTATTGATGTATTTAATATTATATGGAAAATATTGATGGAATAAAATATTTTATTTTATATTTATTTTCATTTTTTTAATATTTATTTTGTGAAGGAGTTTTGAATCTTATTTTTGTTTGAACCCTGTAACTTTAGAAGGACTACCGATTTTCATAAAAAAGAAATAGGTACCAAATAATTCGTTTTTAATCACGGAAAATGTTTGTAAACGACAATATTTTTAGTAATCTCTTGGGCGGTACCTGCCATTTATCCTGTAAATAATTAATTTATTTCTCTGCTCCAAAACTGTTTGAAGTTAAAAAATTAGGGTTTTGAATGAAGTGATAAACGGTTTTAATATATATAATACATTTTATTATTCCTTATGATGTAAAATTGTTTTTACTATACAGTTTTATAAATTTTTTTCACACAAAATAGTAATTAAAATATTAATATATTACACGTTTACGTGCATAACATCAGCCTCTTTAGCTCAGTGGCAGAGCACTGGTCTTGTAAACCAGGGGTCGTGAGTTCAAACCTCATAGGAGGCAGTTATTTTTTTTTTTTAATTTAATAAAATAAACAATTTTTTTCCTGGTTGTAGAAAAGTCCATTAACTATTGACGTAATTATTGGTTTAGTAATTTTTTAGTAATATTGATCATTTATAACCAATATTTAATTCGTAACCAAATTTTCATTTAATCCATTTAAAATTTATTAATTTTTTTCAAGTTTTTTTCTGCATACTTTAAAATTTTTATGAGAAAACAGCATAAGTGAAAAATATGCGTAAATTTTATGGAAAAATATAACAGGTAAAGGTGTTTATATTTTTATTTGTATACCAGGTTGTATTACGAAGTTCTCCCGGGACTTTCCTAACCTGTTCTACTCGTGAAAATAATGGAAAAATTTCATTTAAACAAATATCCTAAAATGCTTTGTTTGGGAGTTTCGGCTAGAGAAAAATTTTGCTAGAATTTCAGCTATCCCGGAGAAATGAGATCGTGCTGAACTTTTTAGGACGTTAAGTAAGGGGCAAAACTAGTGATTTCTTAGGATTTGACAGAAAAATCTAATAAAGTAGCTCCCAGAATCTTATCTAAATTAATTTTTGAGAAATTTAGGTGAAACCAATAAATTAGGCTAGAAAACCCTGTTTTTTACGTCTGACGTACAATAACATAGTTAAATGGGTAATATACACAAATCGCTTATAAATAAAACTCTTAGAGAATTTATTTCTGAACAGAATGGTATAAGTTGAATAAAACAAAAACAAAAGTTAGAAAAATTTGAATTTAATTTAGTAACAGTACACTTAACACTTAAGTGTTAATAGTACACTTAAGTGAATTGTATATATCAGTTTATAATAAATGTTCAAGAATAAGCCCCCCATTTTCAACGCATTTCTTGGCTCGCTCCTGTGCAGCTTTTGTTGCTTGTTTTAATTCTTCAGAGCTGTCTTAAGTTGCTTAGCCGCATTCATAATTCGGACGATTAATTCCTCACGAGAATGTATTTTTGTTTTGTATACAATATTTTTCATCCATCCCCAAACGCAAAAATCTAAAAGTGTTAGATCAGGCGATCTTGGTGTCCAGGAATGTGGGCCTTCACAACCGACCCATTTTTCAGGGAAATGATTTGAATGAGTGGAAACGGCTCAAAAGAAGAAAGGTGGTGTGCCATCGTGCTGGAAGAATACTTTGCATCTCAGCGCTTGAGGAACATTTTCAAGCAGATGCGGCAATTCTTTTTGAAGAAAGTGTAATTAGACCTCAGTATTTAAGCGGCAAAGTAATATGAACGTTCCAAACAGCTAATTGTAAAGAAGGCCGCACCATACGTTGACGCTAAATTGGTGTTGAAAATTGCCTTCCACCGTTTCATGAGGATTTAATTCTACCCATGTATGCTCGTTGTGGTAATTTGTTGACGCCATCTCGAGTGAAATTTGCCACATCGATAAATAAAACACAATTGTCAATTTCTCGATTTGTATTCCACCAGTTGCACAGTTGCAGAAGTCCAAGCAAAGGGGATCGTCTTCTGGGTGTAGCTGCTGAATTGACTCTTTATGATAAGGGCAAAGCTTGTTTTCTTTAAGTGTCCTCCAAACCGTCAAAAGCAAAACTCCAACCCGCTTATAAAAACGTCGTATACTGACGCTTGGACTTCACTGAATAGCATCGATAATAATTTCATCAATAACAGTGTCGTGTTCGTAGCCGGTACGAATAGTAGATAGTGAACCTTTCTTTCTTTTATCTTTCGCTGTTTACACTCCGAAACCACTGTAATGTATTACTTCACAGGATGAATGAGGATGATATGTAAATGAAATGTAGTCTTGTGCAGTCTCAGGACGACCGTTCGTGAGATGCGCGGTTAACTGATACCTAACCACCAAAGAACACCGGTATCGAAGGTAGTGAACCTATTTCCTGAAGATTGCGAACAGTCGCGCTAATTGTTTTGGGAGCTGGAATCCTGCAATTCGGAAAACGTATTTCATATTCTGCTGCTACGTCTGTAGTATTACCATTAAAAACCCCCATAATGTATCACATTAGCGTATTCCTACGCTGTAAATAAGTACGGCATTACTTCAATAACAAACCGATCACGTTTAAACTGAAATTTACAAACTTCATCAACGATTGCACAGTTCACAGTACCCGATGTAATTAATACACCTTAAAGAATGATTTAAACACTAATTCAGTATTGCGCATTGTTGATCCAGTTGTTATTTTACTGTCATCTTTGAAATAATCTTTTTAAAATAATTTATTGTACGAGTATTTCTGTCATTAATAAAAGAACTATTGTCAAAGTAATTTTTATCTATTTATTTATTTTACAATTGTTATGTAATTTCCAGTTTTTAAAACTTTTTAACAGCATTTTTTAACAGTAAATTTTGTTCTAAAAATTTTTTTCACATCACCAAAAAATAATTTGGTTCGTGTGTACATTAAATAAATACGTTCCTGAGAAATAGTCAACTTTCTGACAAATGTATTAATGCACTGTTTTTAAATAAAATTCAAATTTTTCTAACTTTTCTTTTTTCTATTGTAGTAATCTTATAACATTTTGTTCAGAATTAAATCCTCTACAAGTTTTGTTTAAACGTTTTATGTTTTCATTAGCCATTTAACAAATTTATTGAATGTCAAACAAAAAAACAGTATTTTTACCCCAATTTTTTAGGTTTTCACCACAGATTTCTCAAAAACTCCTGCAGAAACCTTTATGTTTCTATTTTATCGGTTTTTCAGTTTAAACTCCATAAGTAGACACTAATTTTGCTTCTTAATTGATGTGCTAAAAATGTTAGACGACCCTATTTCACTGGGTAGCTGAAATCCGAGCGAAATCTTTTATTCGCTGTAACTCGCAAACGAACCATTTTAGAAAATATGTTTATTTGATCTTTTCCACTATATTCAGGGGTAGAAAAGGTTATGAAAGTCCCGGAAGAATTTTGTGACATACTTTGTATATCATTAGATTTTTTATATAATTGACTTCAATCAAAACTGAATTCGTCCAACAGTTTATTACATTGGTAACACCGTGGCCTTCTAAGTACGGTTCTCAATATATATATATTTTTGAATTATATTTATTTCACTAAATTGAACGCCTAATGCTCAGTTCCATGTAATAATTTCATTTTGAAAAATTCATTAAGCGTATGTTGAATATATTCTAGGCATATATGTAAAAGACCTCACCCTTTTTTAACCAAAGGAAATATTATTGGCCGAGTAAAAGATTTTGGTACAGCTCTTAAACCTAAAATCCTTAAAATAAATTACAAACTAATTTCCACATTTAACCGGTGCAGTCTTACAAAATTCAGACAAGAGAGGTGCCCTCTCCTCTGGGCACCTTATTTTCTTCTTTTTTTTTACATATTATTTATGTTAAGATCCATGCGATCTAGCAAATCTGCTGTACTGTAAGACACAGAATACTGAATCGGCCTTACTAGAAGAAACGACATTTGCAGGAATGGTTTTAGTTTATACTTGGTTGATGTAGTAGAATACTAGACTGAACGTTGGGAATAGGTTAATATATACAGCGTACGAATTATGTCACCATCATCATCTACTTCAAGCTTTAAGCCTTTCGACCTGTTGCGAACTTAAAGTCAATTTTTCCCCATCTCTTCTTAGGTCTTCCAATAGAATAACAGAATAAACATAACCCAAAAGCATATATTAAGAGGCGCAATTATCAAAATGATAATTTTGATAATATTTTGGTGTTGAGTGTTTAATCTATAAAACCTTTTAATAATAATTACCTTTTAACTTATAACGCACATCATTAATATGAATGTTCCATTTTAGGTGTGGATTCATAAGAATGCAAATACTTAACTTTAATCAATGTTTCCAGTGAAGGACATATGCAAGCCACCAACTCTGTCGAAGTAATTTGCTAGTCTGACTACATCTAAGCAAGCATTTTTTTTTAAATATTCAATTAACGTACAGTGCTAGAAAAATATCAGTGGGATAGGAGATAATTTTATGAGATTTACTGATCTAAAACCATAAATCTTTAAAATTGGACTTTCAAAAGGTTAATGTTTACATTCCGATATACCGTATATTAAAATTCTTCTTGTAATTGAGTTTATTAATACACAAGAATTTTTTTAAAACTTTCGCTTATTTATGGTTCCAATCGGTATATACACGTAATTTAGATGCTGTTAGACTTTCAACTACAAATTTTTCTATCACGTAATATTAATTTAATCCTATAGAGTGAGTCGCTTAAAACCGGTCCCAAATTGTTTATTTATGATTGGATCCTGTTCCACGACTATAGCCATACTTCCGTTGTTTCTATTATTATCTTTACTCTTTTGTCAGATGAACGCTGTTCAAGTTTCAAGATATCTGTTTTGTAGTTATATTTTCCCAAAATGACATATGCTTGCAGGAAACGAGTGTTATAGTCGATCGAAGCTTGCTGAAACATTATTTTGATTAAATACGTAAAAAGTTGAAAATGAATGAGAATAGGTTACCGAAACTTATTGCATTTGAAATAGTAAAGACCAATAGCTTCTGTTTTAAAGAACAGTCGGTGTTAGCTTTAAAGTTTGATATCATAAATTTAGCATTGCATAACGTAGCAATTGGAGAAGCGAGACGGAGAAATTGTTGGGAAAAGTGAGAGATAAGCGCAGAAAAGATCTGAGTTTGAACACAGGGGTTTCATAGTATTATACTAATATCTGAATCTGATTCGAGGGGAAAATAATTATCTTACGCAGGTAAATAAATATGCTTCAATTAAACGCATAATAAAAGCAAGATGTGTAATCGATCTTAATTAAAAGCTTTGGGTCAAGAATATAAAAGTGCGCTGTTCCTTATGTCGTTATGTAATACAAAAGGCTGGGGTATGAAGGTTTGAGGCAGGCGCAAAGTAAGATCCGACCGGCGGGCCGAGACGTTAAGGCCCGTTAGAGTAAAGGATACTCTCCTGGGCTGTGTAATACTTAACTGCAGGATCCGGCCCGGGGGAGAAGAAGAAAAAAGTAAATATAAAAGAGCAAGATAATATTTTTCATTTTGTTCTTCGATGCTCTGTTCTCACCGTGTGAAAGCGTCGCTGGCAGAAGTCAATCGAACGGAACGCAAGGATATAGGAAGAATTTATATCTTCCTATTAATCGCAGAACCTGGAAAAAAAATCCCTTGCTGCTGCAAGGGATTTTACCGGGTGGGTAATTATTTATTTAGTAGTAGTTAAAATTATTATGTTTTATTTACTGACGGAATTATTTCCTGCGTTCCGATCCTTTGGATTGGGGAAAAATTGTTTGACCGGGACTGACCGTGGGAATCTAGCCGTGTATGAGCTTCGTTCTCCCGGCGTGATTTCAATTCAGTCCGCCGCCAAAGTCCTTTCGGTGGTAGAGCCTTCCAACCTAGCAGGAATGCGCCTTGGAAAATGCAATGCGTTCTCCTTTTCGGAGGGAGTCACATGCGCTGGCGATGACATAATTGTAAGAATTAGGTATTGATGATGAATGGTTGGTGAGATAAAATAAATCGATCAGTCACCAGATCTATTTATAGACCTTTGAACGAAAATCACTGGGATAAAATGGCAGCCTACTGCAGAAATGCGAGGTATTATAAGTTATAACTAGTTCGAGAGTTCAATTACTGAATTACAAGCTTAAGGTTTCAAATATGAAAGTTATTATTTTATTCATGGTACTGCAATAATACTTCACCTTTTAGGTAGATTTCATAAGAAAGCTACCTATTGTAATGGGTACCATGTTCTACTTCCGGAAAAATTCGACATATCTTCGCGTTTTACATCCCCCAGACATGTAAACCACCATCAGCTTAAAAGTTTATATATATATATATATTTCACTTTCTTGTGGACCACGATAACTCCAGTAATTTTGCGCCAATCACTTTCAAATTGTTTTCTAAAAATAATCGACCCAAAATCTCGGTCGAGTTAGTTAACGGCAAAATCGGATCATGCGGGTGGAACTGCGGTGACGTTTTCGAAAAAAACAAAATATCGCTATAACCTTCTTATTAAGTAAAATATGGAATTCATTTGAAGTTCCTACTTTCTTTGGATAAGCTAAAAACACTTATCTAAGTAAAATCTTTTGATATCACCAATCATTGGCCCAGGGGGTAGAAAAAATGGGGTTTCAAAGACAAAAAAAACATACCTCCCTTAATAGGCACAGGGTTTCAAAGACAAAAAAAACATACCTCCCTTAATAGGCACAGTATAGAATCGGTTTAAAGTAGAAAAAAAAAACTTATCTAAGTAAAATCTTTTGATATCACCAATCATTGGCCCAGGGGGTAGAAAAAATGGGGTTTCAAAGACAAAAAAAAACATACCTCCCTTAATAGGCACAGTATAGAATCGGTTTAAAGTAGCCTCAGTTCTCTAAACATTTCCTAAAACTTTTGTCTGAAACAATTTTTAATATAACCAACACTTACGGCAAGGGATGACCAAAATGTTGCTGGAATTATAAGATGGGGCTTGTCGTATGCTAAACATGTGAAACTTTTGTCACATGCGCAATCATTGTCGTACGGAATAAATAAGAAGTTTTTCTTAACTTTAAGGAAATTTATTTTTATCCCATACTTAGCACCGGTGAAATCTACCTCCGTCTTTTTTTCGGCGTGCCGAAAGGGATTTTTTAATTTTAATATTGATGTCGATGTTTTACATTGCTTTTTGTCTGGGCTACAGTTGTTTTAAATTAAGGTGGATGAACTTGAATTTATTTAGGTATTTACTTGAATAATTAAAAATAAATGTAATTTTTAAATTTTAAATGAAAAGTAAAAGCAATAAAAAATGTTTAAAAACCTACGACAACAAAATGTTAAAAACGGAAATAATTGAATGACTGTATTTTTACCTTATAATCCTCTGTGACATTGTAATATTTATTTAAGACACTAAAATTTAAGATTTTGATTGACAGTCGTGGGTGACCCGTAGACTGCCTAAGCTAAGCTTTAGTTATCATAGTCATGCATGGCGGTTAATCAAATGTTTAAAATTAATCAAAATTAATGTTTTTTGTTTTTAATTTTATTTTTTATTTATTAGTTTTTAAAGATTATTAGGTTGTGTCAAACAGTGGGACGTTTATAGGCTGATGATGATGATGATAAAAGTTAGATGTATATCACCACAAAAATTATTTAATAATCCACTCGACGTAGCCTTGCTGGAGTTAGAAAGATGAAGAAACATTCAAAAGCCGTTTTGAAGAAACATATTTACTACAGCGTCCCCTGGTGGCCTACAACCGTAAAACGTGTCCAAGAACCTGCTCTGAAATGATACCTACGTTGTACAAAAAGCCGCATTGAAATCGACTCATTAGTTTTTGTGGAAGAAATGGGTAATTTCTTCTTTCCATTTGCGGAACGTAAGTTTTGCGGAAAGACATACACGCGCGCGCACACGCACACACACACACACACACACACACACACACACACACACACACACACACACACACACACACACACACACACACATACACACACACATATACACACACACACATACACACAACCTCTTACCCATAACGCAAATACCGTCTCCGTTCCGTCGGATAAAAATAAATGTAATCTCTTAATTTTTTAAATACTCAGTTCCAAGTTAAATTGTTTTACACTAATGAAAAAAAAATTAGGTTATAATAATTATTTGAAATATGAATACTTGTTAAGCAAATTTACTGTTACAATACATCAAGCTACTACTTTTTGAAATTTATTCTAATTTTGTTTTGTTTTTTTAATGCATTGTATTGTTTATAAAAACTGATCCTTATTTGTATTTAAGGTTATTGAAAATTCAATCACCAAAATTTTTATAGTATGATAGTATTAGTAGTAAGAATGGTATTAATATTGTATTCAGTATACTTTTCTTTTTCTGTTATTATTCTGAGATTATTACTTTACTATAGTGTTCTTGTCTCGTTGATAGTATTATTTAACCTTAACTTAATACTCCAACATTTCAGCAGACGAGTATATCATATATCAAATAATAAAAATAGTTTTATTTAAAAAATATTCTCTGAACCTATGAATTTGGTTGGTGTGCAAGAGATCAGTGAACCCTCTTCTGTCGTTTCTCCTGTGTAAAATTATTCTTTCTAAGCAGGACTTTGGATAAAGGAATCTATCTTCGGCTAATTCAGCCCGATTCAACTTGTTAGGATCCTCAAGATCTGTTGCGCTCCATTTCATGATTCCAAAGGAATATTATTCCTTTGTAATAGTAACTGGATTAGTAACTGTATGGCATAAGTGCTAATTGCCTTGAATATGTTTCTTGAGTTTCTTTGATCTCAATACACAGAGAAGACGGCATTTATATTTTTTGACTTTTAGTTGACTTTTAATCCGGCTGAGATCACTTTTTGCGTTTTGGAGGATACCTAGTTATTTATATGTCTCGTGTGACTGTATGTCCATAGGTTCATCATCAAGAGTCTCCCTGTTAACTTCTTCTTTCCATCGCTCTTGCAGAAATTAACATTTAATAATACCAAATTCCATCTTCATACCTGTGGTTATTTCTTCAGTTATGCGTAGAAGGCCTCACATTAGTGTCGGTGTGGTTGCATACAGTTTTATATCGTCTATGTATAGCAAGTGATCTTATTTTGACACAGTTACGATCTCTACTCTTGAAAAAGTAACCGAATTGACGATAGTGGGTTGATACATACGTAGAACCGTAGACACCTAACAAGTCACCCGGAAAAATTCCTCTTTTTATGTCAACTTTTCTTGTCCGTATTTCTGTTGTTGCAATTGAAAGGCAGATTTATTATTGTTATTAGCAGTAATATTATTATTACAGACAAAAGCTTATTAATGTTCAAATTCTTTAACAAATCGTACGAAATATTAGCTGAAAATTATCCTAATATCAACATCCCAGAAAAAATTATCATACAAGATTTGGTGTACCACATAGTCGCTTACAAATCCAAAATATTAAATACCTTCTATTAAGACTTCAAAAGCTCTAGGCAGTATTCAACAAAGAATTTCTGTAAGCCTAAAAATTGATACGAAAATTAACAAGATAAAGTGTAATACACATCGCGCCTTAAGATGTTGCGCTCTTTAAATTTAAGAGTGCATCGTGTAATACCTATGCAAAAACTTTAGGAAGCAAGCAAACAGAAATATTTTTATTACTGTGTTTGGCTTCTAAGTAGGACTGCTGATGGTGAATTACACCTTCTGGATATGTCTATTGATCTGCAGATGACTCTTACCAATCGCTTTAGACACTAGTCTAAGGTGAGAAAATTGGTGTATGGATTGATAATCGTACCGTGGGGCATAATCGTTTTTTTAATATAACTATCAATACTGAAATGTATTCCACAATTTTCGAAAAATTCTACGCTCAGTTGACTGATTGTGAGTTCACTTAATGCTTCTTTTAATAAAAAAAGTAATATGTCACTCGTCTCGCACTTCACTAGTCAGCGTTCACTCGGATTTTACAGAAGAATGAACAGTCAGTAAAAGAAGTGTCTGACTTTTACGTTCTCCCAGATTTCTCTATTGGTGAATAAATAATAATAAGTTTAATAATAATAAGTTTATGAACCAAATTCTTAAACCTGGAAAAAAGAAGGTGTATATCATGTTATAACGTGTTATCGAATCGATTGACTATAACTTTTTGCGTCAGATTCTCTTTATATTTTTACTCGAGCAGAAAAATGCTTCTCTGAACTGAACACTCATCTCCAGCGTCTTTCATGCAAATAAACACGAAAACTATTATTAATGAATTAGTATTTCAATTTCTTTTTCTTAAATTTATTTAATTTATTCGTAAAATAATTATGTATTGCCTACTCGAGTAGGACTTCTGCAGCAGAACTGTTTTAAGTTTAAGCAGACCGGTTTAACTCACTGTAGTTTGGTATCATAACAAAGATAAATAAAAAATAAATAATTTTACTTTGAAACTAAAACATGTGTACTATGCAACAATTATATCCTATAATTCGTTTGTATTTAAAAAGTACTACATAAGAAAAAAGTATGTAGTTATTTCTACAAAATAATATATTTACATTCTACCAAACCTGTAACAAATACAGCGATATACTTTGTAGTACGCAATAGAGGGAATTACTTTAGCTACTATTTTTAATCATTTCTTTAAACAATTTCTAAGGTTTTTGGCAATTTAAACCAGCTAAAAGACTTTTTTTTTAAATTTAAATAATATCACTCTGTTGATGGGTTTTTGATTAATAGGAATAAAATAAAACTGAAATTTTGCGACGTCTTACGCATAAAAATAATATTTACTCAAATATTTTTCAAATAGCATCTTAATTATCGTTATCTTTATTAATTTTATTTATTATTTTAATGTGTCTGTAACAACATTATTATATTTTTTTTTTATAAATTTAATTTAGATCCTAACGGTTTTAATTCTTTATTAATTAAATTCATATAATGTGAATCTTCCTTTTTTCTGTTTAGCCTCCGGGAATTACCGTCAGGTATTACTTCAGAGGATGATATCTGTGAGTGTAAATAAAATGTAAATGTGCTGTACAATCTCAGTTCGACCATTCCTGAGATGTGTGGTTAATTGAAACCCAACCACCAAAGAACACCTTTATCCACGATCTATTAGTCAAATACGTAAAAAAGTAACTGTCTTTACTAGGATTTGAACGCTGAAACTCTCGACTTCCAAATCAGCTGAATTGCGAAGACGCGTTCACCACTAGACCAACTTGGTGGGTTATGTAATGTGAATCTAGTCCGATATCTTTCCACGGTATTTCCATGATCTTTGTAGATAAATGCAGAAGGAGCTCCTTCTCTTTATCCTTGATATAACACAAATACCCAACCCTATCGTCATCCTATAGTATGAACTACAAGTCACACTTCAAAGGAATAAAATTAATTTACATTTTACAATCTTAAATTGCCACTATTTATTTTTAAAAATGTTTATTATAATGGATTGTTTACTATAGTGAATGATAAATTAATTTGCCGCTTTCACCACCCATCACAGTCTTTCTTATATCAATAATTCATGTGAAGCACTTGAACTAATTGCCCCTAATCAGAATTCCTTTCTTTGAAAGAAATAAAAATCCAGCATAGTACAAGAACGCTTCATTCTTAACTAACTCTATTAAACCTGATAGAAGGGTACTTTTATTTTAGGCAACGGATTAAATTGTTTCTGAGAGTGATTTTTATCTCACCCCCACTAAACTATTACAATGACAACTTTTATGTCATCTATAAAATCTTCATTACACTAAATACTGTTTGATTTTTTGTTTCATAAAAACCAAATAATAATAATACTCGTAATATTCATGTATTATATTAAATTAAATAAACATTTTTTCAAATCAGTTTTATTGTATCATTTCCAATTAAAAATTTTATTGAACGTAAGGAGCAGCGCCAGAGATCTTTTGCCAGTCTTTTTTTTAATCGATTGTTTAAATCATTTCGAATACAAAAATACCATTACTAAACTATTTTACCGAAGTCAAGGATGGGTCAGCCTATCGTAAATCAGTATTTATTTTTCGGGGATAATCTCTTTTTGTACGAGCTTATTCTTGATATTAATTTAATTTATATGTTAAAAAAATAGGAAAACTTTACTGCTAAACTAGTTTGGAGGGATAGGCTTGCTGTAATTAAACAAAAAGTGAACGATGTGTTGTATGTAGAAATTAGATTCCATTTCCGATTTTTTTTCAAACTCAGTAAAATATTTACGTGTATACAATTTGCTGATGAAAAGATTTAGCTACTATTATTATTATTGGAGAAAATGCTAACTGTTGGTTGTGAGTCATATTTTAGCTACCGCAAACGGGAAATAAAATTTCATCGTTTTATAAGAACACACATGTAAAACACGTGGTCTGTTCCAAAAATAAACGAATTTTTTTTACGACGCGCAAACGGAGATATTTAGTGGCATGTGGTCAGCAGTATTGTGTTCCGCATAATCTGCTCTGTAACCACATGTTCTTGGATTGTTGATATCTCGTTTAGTTTTCCTGTTATTGTTATTTGAGAGTGCAACATATCTAATTGTTAGTAGCGAATTTTGTAATGTGCGATTTTTTGACGATTGAACTTCTGTTTCAATGTCGTAGCCGTAAACCCAGCTTTCGTCTACCGTTACGATCTTTTGCATGAATCTTTCATCGGCTTGTTCAAGGAGCTGCCGGCAACTGTCCACTCGATGTTCTTTCTGCTGTTCAGTCATCAAACGACGAACAAACTTTGCTGCACTCGATGCATGCTCAATTTTTCGAGCATGCACTCGATGCATGCTGAAAAATTGAGCATGCATCCAATGCAAAATGTCATGGCATGATCCAATCGAGATTCCAACCCTTTCTACAAGTTCTCTGGCAGTCAATCAGAGATTTTCACGCACCAGATCGTTGATTTTCTGAACGTGCGTGTCATCAGTTGGAAGTCAAAAGCCTTCTTGGTCGAGGGTCATCTTCAATTGACTGACGACCGCTTTTAAATCATGAAAACCATTAGTTGAATTGCCTACGACCCAGAGCATCATCTCCGAAAGCTTGTTTCAAAACTTGAAAAGTTTCTGTGAAAGTTTTCTCCTCTTTTACGTAAAATTTTATGTTGAATCTTTGCTCCCGAAAAACGCACATAACAAAAGTCGTTATTAACACTTAAACACATTACACTCAAATAAAAATAACACGAAAACTAAACGAGATGTCAACAATCCAAGAATATATAGTTGCAGAGAAGGTTATGCGGAACACAATGCTGTCAACCACACGTCACTAAATATCTCCATTGGCGCGAAATTAAAAAGGTTCGGTTATTTTTTGAACAAACATCTTATAAGTCTTCACTTCAGAAGTAGAATGCGGGAGGGTCAGAAAGATGTGTTTATGGTCCCTGGTTCTTCTTATTTTTTATTAATGATCTCTCTCAAAATCTTGAACCATTCACCAGCTTCGCAGTTAACATAACTATACCTCTAAGCAACGGACATTTTTTTCTGCTTGGTGATATCGCCACATAAGCTTGAAGCTTGTACGTGGATATGGAAATGGAATTTTGTACCGTATGAAAAATTCCGTGTTTGACAGGGATTCGAACCCAGGACCTCCAGATGAAAGGCCGAGACGCTACCACTCCGCCACGGAGATTTTTTTAAAAAGGCGTGAAAACTCTAAAATTAGTTACATGTTTTGTGATAATACTCAATGTATTATCGTGGTTTCCCTAGATACGTTCAAGCAAATTTTTAGGCATTTCCTCAACAACGCCTTTCGCGTGAAAAGCGTTTTCGATTAATAATTTTAGTTGTAATAAATAACTTAAGATTCTAAGAAAGGTATATCCCAAATTTCATCAAAATTAGAGGTAAGTCTGGAAATGTATATAATATCTTAAAATTTTTCACTAACAATAAATAATTAGCTAAATTAAAATGTTTAAACCAAATTTCTTTTAAAATAAAAAAAATAATTTTATTAATAGTTATCCATCCTATCATGTAATTTGGTATTTTTTTTTTTTAATAAAACATCTTTTATTTTAACTTTGAAATTTTTAAATGAAAAACGAAACGGTGCCACGTTATCAGCATTATAAGTTGAATGACACGTTTGCATTTTTTTTTTAAAGAAAGTTTTAAAAGAACATTTGCAAAAAAATGTTAACGTTATTATAACGTTAACAATCTCTAAGTGCGATTTATAGAATTCAAAGTAGATAAATTAAGGAATCCAACCGCAATAGATATAAATCGAAAGAGAGAGAGAGAGTGAGAGAAGTGAGAGAGAAAGATTTTCAGAAACAAAGACGGGTACGATGTTTTACCACCCACACTTCTAACCGAAATACAACAAAAGCGAATGGACATTACCAAATGGAAAGGGACGTTAAGACGGTAGGAACATAAGAAGTTAAACCTTGCCAACTTTGAACAGATTCTAGGAATGTTTGAAGCAAATAGAGACTTCTATTAGTAGTGTTCTCTGTCGCCGAATACAGTCACTTGAGAATATTAATGAGGGTTATAATGTAAAATGATCATCCACAGAACCGCATTCAAAAAAAAAGAAGTCAATCTGAACACCATAAAAATGTCCATTACAGGACTAAACAGGATATCAAACATTAATTTTCTTCTGTTTCGGATAGTGTGTATAACATCTCGATAATAAATTTTCAGTTATATCTTCAGTAAAATTTGTTATTTGAAATGTAAAATATCATCCCATAAATTTCCATATGTAGAATAGATAAATAAAAATAAATAATAATAATCGTATATATAAAATTTGTCTGTCTGTCTGTTTTTTTTTGTTCTCGCATCGCACGAGACCAATCGACCGATCCATTTAAAATTTACTGGATACATTCGTGTCATCGAGGTTCTGATCGATAGATCGAGGTGTCATCGATAAATCGAAGTCCTATCCTTAAGGAAATTTGTCAATGAAAGAAGAAAAAATGTATAATTAAAAATTAAAATAATCTCTGTCACCATGGCAACAGAAATAAGTTCTGAAGTTTCCTCATCAAAGCTTTGTATACTTTAGTTACCACAGTTACTACTATTCTGTCTTTTGTAGTTTGGTTTCGTTTTTATGTTTCTATAAAGCCTGAATACTTTAATTGTTACTTATCAGTATATTATTCTCACACCATGAGAGTAACGAACGCTTCTTTTGGCTAGATGGTAATGGTGAGCGAAACGAGCTTTGCATCCCTGGGATCGGCCCCTTCACTCACTTGCACCGATCTGGAGAATGGAGGCAAAGCCCCTTGGTTAGACGGTCTAGCGAGAGAAGTGAGCCCCAGGTGGCTATTAAATATTTAAAAACGGTTTTCATAAAAAAAGCCTTTTTTTCCATGTATAGAAACTTACAAGACACTTTGTAGAATTAAAAGTTTTTAAAGTTGATATCGTCTAAAATATTTTTATTTTATTTATATATTTTTTATTTAATTTCTATTCGAGATTTTTAACATGATCAAGGATCCATTTAGGACAGTAAATATCAATCTATTGAATAAGTAAATAACGGGAAAAATTTTGTTTGACATTCCTTTCAGTTTTTTCTTACTATTTGCAGACTATTTCGTAGGACTCTCCAAAACCTCAATAAATGCATAAAAGTTGTCATATTAAACCAAAGTGCACGAAGGGGGTCGAAGTAATAGACAAGTTACCAAACCATCGCAACTATTAACTCAATTCCTTGGGTAAACATGAATCAGGTTCTTTTATTTTCCAGTTAGGTTATTTCTGTCAAAAATTATGCTTTTACATGTCGAAACCAAACGTTAATATACTTTTAATAAATTCACTTTTATTGTACAATGTACAAGAGTACATCATTGATTGAGTTGATACAATAGACATGTAACCTGCTGAATTGACCCTACAAAAAAGACAATCTGCGTTCGTAGATTGTAAAAGTTATTATAAGATATTGTACATACAAATAACTGAGGCACATGTGGAGAGCTCCATACAATAACCCGCTATCTGGTTGGAAGGTTCGCGGTTTCCGTCTGTCAAGGTTATACGTTTTATTTACTGTTAACGTGTAGAGATTTTACTTCTACATATTTTTTGGAATTTTTGGGCCGGTTGAATAAGCGTAAGGGCAACGTTGTAAACTGGAATATATATTTGGTGAAATATCTTAGTAAGTCATCGCAAAAATAGACGGCGCAAAAATTATTTGGTGCATTGTCGAAATCGACGAGCCTATTGACACACCGAAAATCAAATATATACAGAGTGCTGCCTCAACAGAGATATTTCGGAGGAATATGTAAAGAAAAATGAATTGTTTATTGTTGAGGTTGCTAACTAGTCGGCTAATACCGTACTTAAAATTGATAGAGAGGATAAAAGAGAGAGGGTTCTATAATTTACTTCTGCTAAACACGATGAACTGGAGACAGCAGGTTTCGGTATCGGACGGTTTACTATAACTTTATAGATCTCGACAGTGGATCGAACACACACACACACACACACATACATACAGAACGTTTGTGAGCCTCCGTGGAATAAAAAAACACTATTGCAAACTAAGGTACCATATTGAATCATATCTAGGCTAAACATTTCAACGATAATATATTCAAAAAAAGCATACAGTTATTTCATCCACGAATTTTTACCTTTTTATTTTCTTTTTATAAAAATTCTACTCTCGTTAGCCCTTTAATAGGCGGAAGGGGGGGGTCGAAGGTCATAACAGACTTATGCTTAATTGTACATATCTCTTTTAAACCACCTGCTACACCACCTATGCAATTATTGTTCTTTGTAAGGTACCGAAATCACCTTTTTCTTAATTACTTTTCAAATAAAAAATATCCAATTTCCGTTAGCGATAATATCAAATGATGAAAATTATTATTTTAAGAGAAAAAAGAGGATTGAGGTAAGAGGCACATACCCAAAAAATTTATCTTATCAGATTGGATTATTATATAATTAGTTAATGGCTTATTTTATAAATAAAAAAAAGTTTTCAATTATTCCTGTAATTCATTTTATTTATGATTGAAGGTTTTGGATTTTGTTTACACTATGAATTTTTTATTAAGTGTATGTCAGGTAAAGTAAGTTTTTTACAGAATTTAAAAAAAAATTACAACCGCTGTTTCGGTACGCAGTTCCTCTTCTGTTATTCTGATCATAAGATCTACAAAGGTAGGTTCTGCTTACTGAAACAGCCGTTGTGATTTTAAAAAAAATTATAAATTTTGTGAAAATCTAATAATATATGTCATTTATTTCTTTTGTTGTGACGGATTTTCATCAAGTAACGGCTTCAGTTAATTTATTATTTTATCAAGCTTTATACTGTAATTATAAAACATATAAAAATGAAACTTAGTAAATATTTACGAAAAACTAGAATATGGTAATATTCTATATATTTCATCTATATAAAATAAAAAAATGGAACCAGAATTAAAATGCGCTATAAAGTACGAAATATTGCTTTCAAATAATCAATCACTTAGACACTTTTTTGAATCAATGCCAGCTTCTACAAAATTAATTTCTAATTAAAAACTTAATTTCTTTTTATTATCTGCCCCACTATAATACTATAGTGGGGTAGATAACAGTGACATAACCCATGACACATGACTTTGATAAGATTACATGGATTTACACTTATTAGGCATTAAAAATATATTACAGATGGTTATTGATTTTCAGAAGTAAAGATCTTTCTGGACTATAATCCCGAAATTAAAACAGCAAAATATGGAAAAAAAAACAAAAGAAAAGGCCACTAGCAATGAATTATTACAGGAGAATATTGAAATTATATGGATAAAGTTCGAAGTGAAGTTTAAACGAAAGTAGACAAATTTAAGATATAAGCATGAGACGAACTAATTATAAATAAATAAAAAAATATTTTATTCCGATCGGTTTACAATATTTCATTATATAGATCATATCATGTGTGGATAGGTAAACTACTCTACGGATAAAAAAAGGAACTACTCCAGAAAGGTAACTTCCCTAGAATTTGCTTATATGGATCAAGGGAAACCGTGGTGAAACCTTGATCAAAGCACCATGAAATAAATAATTAATAAAATAAAAAATTGATATGATTAAAGTTCATATTTATTATTAAAAATATAAAAACATGAATTAATATTAAGAAAAATACACGTATATACGATTATAATTTTTAAAAAAAAATGAATGGTCAAACGCCAAAATGAGCGCCAAAATGCATGGTCATACTTATGTGGTACTAAACTGAACCTATTAGATGGCGTGCATAAAAAGACGTAATAACCGCAAAATGAAAAGCAATCAAAGCACATAAATATGAATTGCAATAATTTAGTAATTTAGTATTGGTTTTTATGAAGTATACGTATTATAGAACACATTTAGATTATACCCAGAAATTAATTTTGTAGAAGTTGGCATCGATACAAAATAGTGTCTAAGGGATTAATTATTTGAAAGCAATTATATTTCTTACTTTTTAGCGCATTTTAATGTCAGTTCCATTTTTTTTTTTTTTTTTTTTTTTTAATATTTCATTATTTCTGTCTGATTAATAACGACGAGTTATTCGGCAGAGTTAATGTGCTTTTTGATGAAATAATGCAGCTGCCTCCAGTCAAAGGACATTAGTGTTTTGTTCAATCTCCTTGGTGTGAAGCAGAAATTAATTGGTACGGTACATCAGTTTTCAATTTGTATTTATTAAATAACTTGCGTTTTGGCAAAGTTAAAACTGACAAATTGGAGATGCTTTGTGAAAGAAATAGGGTAACTTTAACAGACGAATTTGCATATGGAAATGCTGTAAGAATATTCCTAATTATTAAATTAGTTGATGAATATAATCGTAGTATGACTGATATGATATGAAAAACAAATAGAGTTTACATTATTAACGCTATAGAGTTTACGCTATCGATGAATCACAAGAAGCTGCAACATATGGGAAAACTCACTCTGGGAATGTTATTCCGGTAGACGTTAGTAACTGCAGTGGCCTGTTGCATAATGTACAATTGCCAGAGGGTACAAGAGTTGTGTTCCGACATAATATATCGTCTTCTTATGGTTTATTTAACGGCGCTATGGGAATTCAAAAAATTCAAACAGCCTGCCCTACGAAGGGACCGATTGGAAAGGGGCGAGTTACAAAAAGCTATGTTAATAAAATTCAATGCCGAAACAGTAGCCACAAAAATGAAAGATGAAGGTGATGGTGATGTACCTATTTCACCAGTAAGTACAACGTTTCAAGCTACTAAAGGATATGGAGATGTGGAAAGACGTATGCTAACTTTAATTTTAAGATGGGCTGTAACAACAAAGTACAGAATTAAATAGAGCTGTAGTAGATTATAGGAAAAGGTATTTGCAAAAGGGCAAGTTTATGTTACTTTAAGTTGAGTCAGAAGCTACATGGTTTAGCTTAGTTGTCCGACCTTGCGAGAAACCGCAAAAGACCACTAATGTGATGCACATATATAGAATTACAAGATTTCCTCACTCTCTACCGATGATATGAAAAACAAATAGAGTTTACATTATTAACGCTATAGAGTTTACGCTATCGATGAATCATATTAGATATAATGTATAGTGGGTCTAAAAGCTTTAAGACGAGGTATATTGATTTTTGATGATTTTATTAACGGTGCTACATATCTTGTGCAAACACTCTCTTCACCTACAGAAGACCAAATAAAATAACATCGTCTAACGTAACGCATAGTATAGAATATTAGATTTCCCCACTAGCGCTACCTACCCGTCGGACGACAAAAAAAATCTTAATTAATGATATTAATGAAAATTATTTTAGTTTTTACGTATTTACATACATGTATATGTGTAAACATGTATTTACATACACGTTGGACGGATGAAGAGTATTAAGTTGTTTTTGTTTTCCATATTTTAATTAGTATTATTTAAAAATTCAACTGAAGTAATGCTGATTCCGTGAAATTAATTAATTTATTTTTTAAATAAATTGGTAAGTAAATTTTTTAAACGGTTCGGTAATTTATTAAAAGTGGTAATGAAAGCATAATAAGCACGAATATTTGTAGTAAACCGAAGTATTATGATGAATAACAAGAAAACAATTCTGTTGTTTAGTTTTAATAGAGGTGAATATTGTTAATTTTTTTCAAAATATACGTGACTATTATTTTTAACAAAGATTGCAATTTTATAAATATAAACAAACGAACAATTAATATTTTTAATTAATTAAATATTGTTCTGCATGATTTTTTAATTACGGTTGCCAAACAATCATTTGACAGCCAATTTTTTTTATATTGACAACTCGTTTTAACCTTTTGAGGGAGACCTGAGAGATAAACTTCTGACGGGAATATGCGTAAGCATAAAACACATCTTATAATGATAATGATTAAAATTAGTTGTTGTGTTAATTAAATTGATAATAAAGTTATTTTAGAGATTACAACAAATGAAAAAGATAACTGACAATATATTTATGTTACAGTAAGTAAATTGAGTTTAAAAAGGTAGAGTAGAGTAAATAAAGAAAAAAAAACAAAATCGAGAGGAATATCAAACCAGTAGTGTCAAGTAGCCTATAAATGACTCTAACGCCGGCCTCCGTGGTAAGAGGGGTATAGTCTCGGCCTTTCATTCCGAGGTCTCGAGTTCGAATCCCAGTCAGGCATGTCATTTTCACACTACAAAATTGTAATTTCATCTCATCCACTGATGTAATACCTAACGGTGGTCCTGGGACTAAAAAAAAAAAGTTAAACTAATAATCTTTGTCCACTTGTTTTAAATGACAAGCTGTTTCTAAAATGCATAATATGGAGAATGTTTCTAAAATTGTGGGCTGGCTATACTTTTGCGCATTGTTCTTGTAAAACTAAACAAAAAATATTCTAAGGAAAAATGGAAATTTTTCGTTCGTTCTCCCAATGTACGCCGTTTTGTTATTTTTATGTAATAATTTTTATCTCAAGTTCGAATAAATGAATCACATTAATATTTTACCTTCGCAAATTACA
Organism: Lycorma delicatula; assembly: GCF_047948215.1. Classification (NCBI taxonomy): domain Eukaryota; kingdom Metazoa; phylum Arthropoda; class Insecta; order Hemiptera; family Fulgoridae; genus Lycorma; species Lycorma delicatula. The sequence continues at coordinate 37,908,057 of NC_134457.1, read as the reverse complement.
AAATGGCGGCCATGTTTATTTTTCAATTCGTTATACCTCCTTAGTTTTATCAAACTTAATGTTTTGCTAAAAAATTAAGTTTTTTTATTTTGAACAAAATTACATATTACTTTTTAAAATCGGTTAAAGTCGAATTATTGGAGAAAACAGATGTTATAATTTTGTGTCATAATTATTAGGTCTATTATTGTGTGAAAATTATTACTTAATCTGATACTAATTTACAGAACTAGAATTAACAATAAATGAAAACAATTATTATTTAATCAAATTGAACGTAAAGTGGAGTAAATGAAAACAGCACAAAATTACAGCAATTTTCAGCCATAACAGCTATTTGTGAACCGATTTAAAAAATAAAATGTCAATTTGTTGAAAATAGAAGGCTTAATATTTTAGAAAATAACATAAATTTTTATAAAACTAATATTTATGGAGATATAATGGATTGAAAAATAAACATGGCCGCCATTTTGTAATTTGCGAAGGTATTGAAGTCCTGATGTTTTGCTAATTTTGAAACTTTATTACCAAGACGCTTACCAAATATTAATGTGATTTATCTATTCGAACTTGAGATATGAATTTTTATATAAAAATAACAAAATGGCGGGCAGTGGAAGAACGAAGGAGAAATTGCCTATTTTCCCAAAGGATATTTTTAGTTTAGTTTTACAAGTAGAATCCGAAAAAGTATAGCCAGCCCACCATTTTAGAAACACTCTGTATATAGAGTGGAGAATTTTAAATTAGCACGAAATTAAGTAACATAAATATATATTAGGTTACTATATTGTGTCCGTGTTCAATGAATACGTCTGCTTTCATATCGTATTGTAGAACACGTCTGTGTACAACGAAACAAATCGACCTCTTTAGTTTCTCTGTTACTGTCCTGTTCGTACAGTGATGTAGTATACTGCTATGCGCACGCATTACTTTTAATGAACCGCTGTAGTTTTAAGACAGCTGACCTGCAGCGAGTTGTGTTTATAATAAAATGCTGTTTTCTAAGTTCGTGTTTTAGTACTTCTGATGTTTAATAACAATTAGTTTTATTAGTAAAATTTACAGTTGTTTAATCTTATGTGTTATAATATGTGCAGATAAAAAGTGAATTATGTTTACGAAATATTAAGTAAGTTGGTAAATTATTAATCATCAGTATTACATATATATATAATATTATATTCTATTTTGTGTAATTATACCTTTGCACGTAAAATATTACATAATTTTAAATCAACAATCATAATAAAATTCTACAAACTAACAAAAATACGATTTTACTACGATTGCATGAAATAAAAGTTTACATGATTTTACGTGTAAACTTTTAAAAGATACATTACTTTCAAATATAAAATCAGATCTTTTCTATTAATTATCGACCATTTTTAAACTTCATCTATACTTAATTGTCCTCAATAAGAGAATATTTCCGTTAATTGCAAGTTTAGATCAGTTTAAGTTCATTACACATTATTATTATTCTGTGTTTGAAAATGAGTTTGCATTTATTGTAGGATAAAATCAAAGAAATTAATTCCTTATTTGTTATTCTTTCCTAAGAATACTTCCCTCAACTTTTAAATGTCAAATGGAACATGAAATGACTTTGTAACTCGGTAACTGAGACAGATCAGGATGGAATTATCTGGTTTTTCTGAGAAATCACTTCATACGGAGACTTATTTAGTAGGAGTAGGTTTCCTTTAACTACTATTATCTCTTTTCATTTATTCACGGGAAAATAGATTAAGAACAATAAAATTCTGTACTAAGATTTAACTATTAGTTACGGATGACTACCGATCAAATTACATGCACGAATTATTTGCTTGTGAGTTATTTAAGTGTGAAAATTTTATAGGCGGTCCGAAAACTGAAGTAGAAATAGATTAGTCGTTGTTCAACCGGTCTAAGTAAAATATAAATTCCAGATTTCATCACAACGAGATTTATCGGGAGGCATTCACCACCAAACGTTTTAATAAACTATGTGTTAAGTATTAAATTTAATTAACAGCACATGTTTACCACTTACATCTATACCTAATCGGATTGCTGATAGATATATATTTATGAAGCATAAATAAATTTTGGAAACCCATCGCAAATTTTAGATAGTTATTTATTCAAATTCATATGGGAAGAAATGATTAACCTAGGAATTAATCAAATTTTTAACCGTGTCACTGTCCCGGTCTACAACGAATACCTAGAATAAATTGTTTATTATAATCGTCATCTCGGACTCATTTACCCAATTCTGTTCCTTACAAATTTAAAAAGTAAAAATGAAATACTATTTTAAACACTGTATTCAAAATTATATACTGGCTGAAAATTAACATAAAAGGTCCGAAAAACAGTTCGGTAATGTATAATTAATAAGTATTAGATATAATGCTAAAAGATAAGAGTTTTACCGTTTTGAAGTAAAATCATTAGGTAGGTAAAAAAAGATTAATTTATGTTCACCATTAATTATCAAAATTACATAAAATAAATCAACTGTAAATTAACAAATTAGTTATTTATGTCAATAAATTATGCTTTTATTAGACATATTACCAAGTCTGTTTCTAACATCACGATAAATGCTTCATTATCTTAAACGTAAATTAATATAGTAGTGTGCGCTTGCGCGTGTATTTGTTTGAAGAGGAATGTGTGTGTGTGTGTATATATATGAGTGTATCACGAAGTTCTCGCTGGACTTTCATAACCTAATCTAGCTGTAAAAACAACGGAAAAATTACATATAAATACATATCCTAAAATTCTTTGTTTGCCAGTTACAGCTAGTGAAAGATTTCGCTCGGATTTTAGCTACCCCGGTGAAATGAAATCGTACTGAAATTTTTAGGATGTTAATTAAGGGACAGAACTTGTGATTTCTTATGATTTATATGAAAAATCTAATAAAGTAGGTCCCAGGACTGTATCTGCAATAGTTTGAGAAATTTGGGTGAAACCAATAAATTAGGCCAAAAACCTTATTTTTTATATTTGACGTAAAGTAACACTGTTAAATGAGTAATAAACACATAAAACATGTAGAGAATTTCCTGGCTAGACTGTCGGGCGAACGAAGTTCGTCCAACATATACAATAGTATATAATGTATAATAGCCGGTCACGGCTATTATATATTTATATACATATGTTTGTGTGTTTCGTATACATGCACTTCAACTTTGACGATCTGAATATCTGATTCTACGTTAAACTGCTGGCTCATAGCACTACTATGAAAATTAAATATCCTAGATTTATGTGTTTTTCATGAGTAAGGGTGATTTAGTTTTACTGTACCGTACTGTTTAGTACCGAATATTTTTTCCAATAAATTTTTCTATGATTCCTTAATTCAAGAAAGACTTTTTAAATTAAAAAAAAAAATCGTTTTCGTTATCTACATAATATTTTTAAATTCAGATGTTATGTTTGAACAATAATAACGAAACAAATAATAGCTTGCAATATTTAAAATAATTATTAAAAAATAAAACCTTTTGAAATTAACACAGATAAAATATTTTTATTATGCCTATTACTGAAAAACCAAATTGTTTGTTTATTTTTTCCAACCGGTTTTCCAGCTCTGGGTGTGTGAGTCTAGGCAAATGCAATTACTGCTACCAATTTGCAAGTAAGTGTAAATGACCGGTAAACAAGTAATCTTGAACAGACTCAGGTCGATCCCTTCTGAGAAGTGTAGATAATTGAAACCCAACCTTCAAAGAACACCGATATTTACAATCTAGCATTCACATCCATATAAAAACAACTGCTTTTACAAGATCTCGAACCTTAGAACTCTCGAATTCGAAAATCAGCTGATTTTGCACCGATGAATTTAACCACTAAACTAACCCGGCGATTACTCATCGAAATAGTTACGTTCATAAAATATTAAAAACGTCTAGTCTTCCGATGTTTAAATTTGCGCAGCGCATAAATATACACAGAAGGATATCTCTTTCATCCAGAAGGAATGTGGGTGGTTCTTTACGCGGAAATATTTTCCTGAAAAATAAACTTATTCAATGTAATTATGTAAATACGCGTATTTTACTTCCTGTATCGGAGAAAAATAAAATTAGTGTGTATGTATTTTTTTTTTTTTTTTTTTTTTTTTTTTTTACTTCCCCGCCTGCAGCAGCATATTATAAAGGGAAAGTATAGCCAAAATTTTGGGTAGAGGGTTTTTGAAAATATCGACGTTTCAAGGCCCTCTTAGTCCAAAAAACACAAATATTATTAATAGAAATTTCCGAATGATGTACGAACGTACGTAACCTGATTCATATTAGTATCTCTGGACCGGTTCAAACTTAAATTCTTTAAAAATGGCTCAAAATATAATTGGGTATTAAAATTAAAAAAGAGGAAGGGGTTGATTACGTCATTTTTTATTTTACTTTTTTTGTAGTGGTCGTAGAAATTGAGCTTCGGTAAAATGGAAGTATCATTAAGCTACTTAAAATTCAAAAATTTTAACTCCATCAAATATGAAGATGGGAGATATTGAACATTATTGCTAAATCGTTTTTATCTCATATCACGAAAACTCGTTGATCAAAACATTTGAAATTCGGCCTGATTTTCTACCCCATCGAACAAGAGGGCAAGATATATATATATATATATATATATATATATATATATATTTGTTTTTGCCTTGTTGAATAACATTATAAAAAAATCGGGCCAACCTATCGGGTTTTCTATAAAAAATGTTAAGCTCTAAAAAAACAATAAGGGGCTTAAGTGGATCCGTTAAATTATCAAGATTTTAAACTTTCATTTTCAAAATTAAAAATCCAACTATCTAATATTAACGTGGAATTTATTATTATTATTTTTTTATTTTTATAGAAGAAGAGACCCGATATAAAATTTAAAACAGATTTTGATTGTTTTATAGTTTCATTTACTGTATCTGTTATTCAAGTTGTGGTTGTTATTAAAATTGTTATATGAGGTAGCAGTCGAGAAAGGGGATAGAATGGGACACACATTATTTACGGATTATTTTGATCTTTTCCGCATTGTACTCTAAACATCTCATAGTGAAATCATTAAAAATGTTATGACACATTTGAAATAAAAGTCTGTCAACTACAAAGCCGGGAAGGTTATGTAACCCTTCGCCGCCTTTTTTAAAATACGAGTACTGTATATTATAAATATAATATATTAAATTATGTACTTTTTTATTCATAATTTAGAAGTTATAAATAAAATTATGTATGCTAACCAGCTTTTTTACGTTAATTAACGATAAGAGACCAATTATATTTTTTGTTAGATTTCTTTTCTTATTTTTTTTATTTATTTCAGTTTTAGAGAAAAACATTATTTTTCTTCAGAATATGAAAATAATTTTGTTCCCGTAATGTGTACGTTACAATCTGTTCAATTAGTGAACAATAAGCGACCCCCCACTCCTCATGAGAGGATGATACATATGACATGTAAATGTAGTACAGTCTTTTACAGCCTCAGGCCGACCGTTCCTGAGACGTGTAGAGCTAATTGAACCTCAACCACCAAAGTACACCGGATTCACTATCTAGTATTCAGATCCGGGAGTAAAATTAATTAACATTTACTATTATTTGTACCTCAGAACCTTCGACTTCGAGTATCAGCTGTTAAATAATTGATTTGCGACGACTGGTTAACCACTAGACCAGCCCGGTGAGCGTGAAAATAAACAAGAATATTTTTCATTATTTTAGATGAAAAATGAAATGCATTCACAGCCTATTCAAATGACAATATCCAAGAAAACTTTATAAAGGCAGAGGAAAAAAATATTTTTCATTAAATTAGGAAAATTTATAAAGATTTTCAGAAAAGTAGGAAAAACAGTAAATAAGTAAACGTTACGACAAATTTCCCCATCCTGTTTATTTTTTATAGAAAGTAAATCTTAATTTGATAAAATGAAATATCTATTTCAAAGCATCATAGGATAAGATAAAAATTAACTCACAAATAAGTTTTTTACAAAATTATCACAGATCACTTTTTAGAAAATTGAAAAGCTTTTTCTCATAATTTGAGAAAACGATTTCAAACCAATGTTTAGAATTGTGAAGTTAGATACATAATTTAAAATTTAATTTTAAATTTTTTACTAGAATAACATATTTAAGATATAAAAAAGAAATGACGCAAATGATATAACTCCGAAAATCAGAAATATATTTGAATAGTTGTTAAAAATTTACGTAAAACGTTATTTTCACGAAAACGGGAAATACGTTTCGGTATTAAGTATTCATACAACAGTTTTTTTTAATGTTATTTACAAAAAGAAAATATATCTTCCTTAAAAGTTTAAATATATATTTTTATTATTTCCGATTATTCCCCTTTAGGAAAGTCCGTTAACTTGAGCCATATTAATTAACCTTTTAACTTCCTTCACTTTTCTTTTCTTCTCAAAACCTCTTCATCTGTTCACTATGTTTCTTCTTCCTCTCCCCCATTCATCTTCTTCCAATCATTTCTCTTTTTTATCTTGTTCAATTTTCTTATTTATAATTTCATTCCTAAATTTCCTTCTGTCCTTGATTTCTTCTTTTGAGATGTTCAGTCGTTCCAGGTCGTCTTGCGTTTCTTTCATCCAAATGGACTTTAATTTACTTGCCTTGGCGATGTCGAAAATTTTCTTAGTCAGTCTGTCTTTACCTATTCTGCGTAAGTGTCCGTAGACTTTTTTCCTAAACTTATCGGTGATGGTGTCTGTGCTTTCATATAATTCCTTTGCGGGTCGTTTGATCCAGGTTCCGTCTCTGAGGACCGCAACTTAGATTTTTCTGAAAATTTCCTGTTCTTGGTTCTCGATTTCATGAGAATCATGAAATATAGGCTTTATTAAAATTTAACCGACCAATAGAATTTTAAGAAATTTATTTTATATACATAGGCTAGTAGCAGAAGGTAATTGTAACTAATCTGTCTTTAGAATCCAGTGATTAGATATCAAACATTACATTTTTTACTTAATATGATATTATAATACAAAATTTGAATAAAGATACTGTTTGGTGTGGAAAAAGATGGAATAGAACAAATTTGAGAATTTTCAATAATTTAGGTAAATAATTAAGAAAAAACTTTCATCCACGCAAAAACGAAAAAACATTTTCACAATTACAGAATGATAAATTTAACTTAGAAGTAAAATTATAACGCATTATCATTCATTGTTGTATCGTTGAATGATTTTTTTTATTAGCCAGACGACAGTCGGTGTTCAGAATTAAAATATCACAAATTTATTTTTAGATAACGTTTCTTCATTTTTTCATATCCTTCCTATAAATTTTGAACCCGTAATCGTATAGGATGCCAACCGCAAATGTTTTGGACTAACAATCAGGAGACAATATTCCTCAAACGTTTTGATTGTGTTAAGTTCTGAAAATTCCTGAATAAAAATGTAATATCTTTTTTTAAAACGAATAAGAGGGTGAGATATCTATCGCCTTTTATAATTTTAACTTATTGTGAAGGCTTCGTAAACAACCTGAAATTTTGTACATGGTAGTGCTACATGAGTTGTTTACAGTAATCGGTTTTAAATCGATCGTACTTAGGTGTAGGAATACAGTTAGCTTAATTATTTTAGAGTTTTTGTTGTATATTTCAAAAAAGGATTATTAAAAATTCGTGAAACTTGGAAAAAATATTCGTTCACATAAGTTCTAACTTCGGTTAAATGTTTTGACCCTGGTCCGATAAGAGGTACTAAAATTCTCAAAATATATTTTTTTTTTTTTAGATTATGCCCTTTATATGTGTAACCGAGCTTAACTACTAAACAGCAAATTAGGTCAAAATATTTCGGTGTATAAAATGTTTTAATTGTATCATATTCCAGACTCCTATGGACAAGTGGGTTAAGTCATACCAAATATAAAATTTGATTAGATTTCTTTTAGCATGTAAAATTTGTTATCTAAAATCTTTTAGAATTTGTATTTTACAATCCATTTTATTAATTTTAAGTAGTAATAATAATGATAATGTGTAATCCTAATATTTAACAACCCTAAAGGGTATTTGAAATAATAATAAGTCAAACGTGAACACGAAAATGTTATCCAACCCTTTGATAGCTTCTTTACTATTTGTAAATAAGTAGAAATAGTTCTAATTTTATCATTTTAGTGTTTATGGAAAATTAAAATTTTGTATGAGAATTATTGGGAAATCCTACAATATCATTGGCAGCTTTTTATTCTTCTTATATATATAAAAAAGAAAAACATAAATTCATTATAATATTTATCTTTAATTACATTTATAATAAATAAATGTAATTATGTAATTGGTACTCCTATGTTATGGCCCAGTCACTTCTAAGTAATGTTAACTATTTATTACATTACAGAAAATAATTTCTGTTGTAATATAAAGACTGCGATTTTCTTTTAGGAACATAAGACTTTACTCATTGTTTATATGTACATATGTTTTAATATTAAAAAAATAGAAGTAATTATTGTTTCGTTCTGTAAAAAGAGTGATTAATTTTAAGATGTAGCGTTTTTCGAGTAGTTAAAGATTGTGTTAGGTGAAACACTTCACCTGGTGTGTAAATCGCTAACATTTGATTAAATTCATTGTTTGTTATTTTATACGGGTTAATTCACTTAATTAATTAAAATAACTAATAATTTAATCGATCATAATTTTGTAAATGATCAATTTATTGAGACCGTAACATATTAGTACCATGAAAAACACAAAACAAACATATACGTTACAATTATACGTTTCTTACTCGGAAATTATCACTCATGAAGCAATAAACAAGTGGATTCACAAAGCTGTTGGCGTTGGCGAGCCATAAACAAGCAAAATATGAAAGTGCGTATACTCGACGCCCAGTTTCTGTGTCCCACGTTCCAAAACCAGGAATGAAGTAAAATAAAACGAGAAACATCTGTAGTGGTAACCAACATAGTGTAAATAATATAACAACAGTTGCTAACATCTTAATTACCTGAAACGTGATAAAAAAAATTACAATGTTGTTCATAATTTATAGTTATAAAATATTTTGAATGATATAAAAAATATTTTCTATTGTAAATTAATATGAAACCAATTTCATCATTAAAAATCGATTTCATTAAAACGGGCTTCTATTAATGTGTACTGTATAAATTACACTGATATTCAATATTAAACATTTTTAAATGTTTTTCTGAATGCTATATCTTTCTCTGTATTGTTTCTTGGGAGGTTACAGATTTATAAATAGAATTTTTCTATCACCCTCAGTTTAATAAAAATTGGCACATTAAAGGTTTACAAGAGTTAGTATAACTAATGTTATGGGATGTCATATATTCAAACTTATACTAAAATTTCTTAGCAGGTACACTTAGAATTAAAATCGAACAGTAATCAGCTACCATATTAACACTTTTTTTTTGCTCTTGTCACGATTTTCCAAGATTAAAATATCTTGATATAAACGTTCATCATGTTAATACTTACTACCCCAAGGTTTACTGGGAAAAGATCTAGATGCACGCCTAACTTCTTTTATTAGGCATACCTAAAAGCAAACTATTACTTTTAAATCATACACTTTCCAACTAAGAGTTTTATAATTTACTTTCTCTTTAACAGTTTTCATAACATCAAAGTTTTTTTCACATTAATTCCATAACAGATCAGTACGGAAAGCTATTTATTACTGTTGTGAATAACTGCTTTTAAGTTATATTTTGAGGAACCAACGAAAAGGCGGCGTTTCTCAAGTTCATGAACCACCCGAGTTGTACCAAAAGCTCATCCATAATTGTTCAGTAAACTACGTAATTGTCTTCAACAAAGTATTGAGAAAACTCTTTCTATCGGTTTTGACAGCTCAAGATTTTTGCATCTTTTTTTAAGTAAATGTCAACCTTTTCGATCTTTAACCTAAAAGTTCAGCTTGACTTTTTGATAAGTTTAAATTTCTTATCGTCATTGAGTCAACCTTGTGATATAAGATGTACTTCACTGGATTTTAATTCTTAGTCTGAATCATGATTTCCTTCTTCCGTAATGTCCCATTCGTCAACTCGTTTTCACGAAACAAGCATTCAGGAACCTTAGAAACCGGAATGAATCACTGTGAAGTATGGATCTCAGTGCAGCTAAAGAAGAGAGTACATTGTGTTTAATTTATTAGAAATTCCAGACAATTAGTTAAACAGAAATAACAATCGGTTAAGTGAGCTTTGGTGCATGCCAAACCACATGGATACCAAATAGCATAGCCTTTCTTGAGCCTTTTAGTCATCCTTTTAAGTTGATCACACAGTTATTAGATATTTTATGAGGTACAATGTTTTTCTTATGTAATTTTATAATGAACTTCCACACGTGAAAAAAGTTATCCCAATCATTTACACATATACGAGGAATTATGTGACTTCACTCATATAATGTGACATAAACAGTGATATAATGTGACTCATAAACAGTGACTGAAGAGATTTTACCATAAAAATTAGTAGGCTGACAAGGATAGTAAGCTTTACAGGGTATGTTGTTTTGAATTTTACAGATATAATGAATTTTGCTTATGTACGGTTCAATACAGAGGAATATGTGACATTAGTGTTATAACTTAAGTTACTGTTGCATGGTTAACGTCTGAATGGAGTTATAAATGTATACTTAGCACATTATTGTAAAGTAATATATAAAAAAAAGCGCAAGTGTATAATCGTGTATAATAGAATATCAACAATTTTCAAAATTTAAATTTTGGATTTTTCCAAAAAACGTAGATTGATGGAAAGATTCTGACTTCAGATTCGTTTACACCATTAAGAACAAGATTGGTTTATGTATCACATGTTAAGAAAAACAATTTCGTTTGTCCATGTTATTCATTTCCTCAGTTAAATATTCTATTTTCCTAGTCCATTCTATTTTATACTTTACGTACAGTGTGCTGCCTATATAATAATTGAAAGTAATGGTCTCAGTTAAACAATCATTTTTTCTTTGTAATAAAGTCGTAACACAAACGTCAACGAACGGTTTGCAATTTTTCATGAAAGCTGAAATAGCATCCAGATAGTTAGAAGAAAAATATTTCATCACTAGTCATTTTACGTTAGTATTTTTTTTTAAATGTTCAATCATAAATTTTACAAAGGTACAGTACCATTGTAAATTGTATTATACTTAAAAGAAATACAGTGCAATAAAATAATCTTAAAAATTAATTTTTCTTCTGATAGAAAATTCAGTAAAATTATCTAACTTTTTAAGTTTATTTTATTTTTTATTTATTTATTTATTTTTTTTGTTAAACTTTAACGGTCGATTAAATTTTTGAATGATCTTTCAAAATCAAATGTAAAACAGAAACGCTGGTTGATTTGTTTTTTCTTGGCATTTCTCTAATACAAACCTAGAGTATAAGCTCCCACCAAAAAAATAAAAGTTGCAAATAAACTATAATAATTTTGTTAAGCTAGGCCCGTTAGTATACGTAAATAATTAAAGTTAACATACAAAAAATCGCTTACCAACAATTGAATTCGAAGCGTTCAAGCGCTTTGGGAATTAAATTCCATCTTCAGGAATTCTCATATTCGTCCCATTTTTAATAGTAATTAAAACTTTGCAGGTAAATTATATAAAATCGTGGTATTTGCTTAAATCATAACAGTTGGTCGTCATATGTTATAAAATTACGAGTATGTCAACGTAAACGTCCTGTCAATTTGGTGGCCTCAATCAGACCACCAAATTGACATGACGTTTACGTTGACATAATTTTATAACATTGATGACCAACTGTTGTTTTAAGCAAATACCACGATTTTTTTATAATTTCCATATGAAGTTTTAATTGCTATTACAAATAGGATGAATATGAGAGTTCCTGAAGATATAAACTATGTTTCACTTACCATGTGAAAAAAGGAAAATAAAAACAAATTCCAGAATTAAGGTAATAAAAAATGATTTACTTATCTCAGAATAAACAACAAACTCGTTGAACGATTTTATTTTACTATAATCTCTGAAAGCTACATCTTGGTGATTTTGTATTATTAAATAATACGATACAATTTTATTTTAATATGTCACTGAGCACGTATGTTTATGAAACAAATTTAGTGAGATGAAACGTCCTCTTTGTTTCAGTAAAGAAAAGAGATTATACAGGATTTTGAAAAAAAAAGAATTTATTAATTTAAAAAAAAATCACTTCATAATTTTGTCATTCTTGGCAATGTGAGAGACGGCCGAATAAATTATTAAAGAATTAATTTATAATATTTGGAAATTATATTTATTTTATTTATTTGAAAAAATAATAAATTTTAATAGTTTAAAATTATATGAGGGTCGTCCAATAAATTAAAAGATGAAAAATAAAACAGGGCAAACAAATAAATAGGATAGCTGCGGAAAAAATTATTTAATAGAATAAAATGAAACTGCCGATCTCCGTAGCGGAGTGGTAGCGTCTCAGCCTTTCATCCGGAGGTTCTGGTTTTGAATCCTGGTCAGGCATTAAATTTTTCATACGCTAAAAATTTCCATTCTCATACGACAAAATGACCAAAGCAGTCGATGCCCATCATCTAAAAAAAAAACCGTCTGACGTTCAACTTGACAACCTTGACATCAAAAATATCAGTTGTTGGAAAAGAATTTTCATCATTATAACTTATTTTAACTTTATTTCAAAATATCCGATCCGTTTAAAACGGGAATCGTGGAAGAATATCGTGCTGTGATAAGATTTACATTCTCTGAAGGTGTAAAACAGGCCAAAATTCACTTCTTCTTTAATGTAAAATTTTACTTCTCGTAAAATTTTACATTAAAATCATTTACCACATGAACACCTTCATATTTAAAAAGAAATAGTTTGATTCAATGTGGTGGATCTAAGATGGCGGAAAAATTTCAAACATTCCACTTTACTCTATAAAGTAATAATTTTGTAATTACGTAGATCTGCCTTTTTTTCTACCTCCCAGTAACCCTTAGTTCTTAAATATGAAGCCGTTTCTATACTTTAATATCACTCTGTGAATCGCCTTTAATAAGAACCCGGGGAAGTGGTATTAATTTTAATCGTATTCTTCCAAGTGTCTCGCAGTTGGAGAGACGAGCAAGATTATTCCTAAATGATACTTGTATCTATTTTCAAAAAAACTTTTAATACTTATTTTTTTAGATAATGCACATTTGTTACAGGCCACGTTTAAGATGGACTATGTAAAATCATTGATCAGTGATGAACTGATCTTACTTTGGTCAAAATGAGCACATGTTACTTAACTTCAAACTTGACCTTTTCTCTCTTTGGAGATATTTATCTCGCACTCTCGTTCTACGAGTTTGTTTATCGTCTTTTCACATTACCCACTTCTTTCCCATCACAATACCTTCATCTTTCTCATTTTTGGTTTCATTTTATGTAATAAATTTTATTCGATGTTTGAACTAAGTTTATTGAATTAATTTATATAGGTTTATTATATATACGTTTATATAAGTTTATTAACCTTAAATTTATAAAACACAAATTACATAAAAGATTTTATAAAAAATCATAAATAAATTAAAATATTTATACTTTGTAAAAATATTATGCTAGGAAAAAATAGATAAAAATAATTAATCTTAAAAAATTAAAACATATGAAGTTAAACACACACACACACACACACACACATATATATATATATATATATATATATATACACACACACACACACACACACACACACACACACACACACTGTTTACCTATTCACGTAAAATAGAAACAGAGAATTCCATATAACAAGTAAAGCGTATTAATTAATATTATCATCGGTACTGTAGAATTTATTTTTACGGTTCGTTTACGTTGTAAAATAAATTATGTCTGAAAAACGATAAATCGAATGAAACTCACATAGGCGTTTATTTTTTGTGTAAATATAAAAGGTTTTTATGTCAAATTTGATAGGTTTTCTCTTCATATCCGTAGGTATTGATGAGCCAGTATCACGTGTCAGTCAATAAATTTAACGTATAATTTTTTTTCCACTGCATAAAGCATCAAACCATCATAAAGAACGTTTTATTCACTTCTATACACTTATTCTATTGGATAAATCTTACAGCCTTTTGATAGAGTTTAAAAACTATTCTGTATGTGTTTTTTCTTTTTAAAAAAATAATTAATGCGGTGTAAATATTCTAAAAATATTAATATAGAAAAATAGTTTTATACTGGTACTTCCATATTATATCCTTAGTATTATTCTCATTCTTTTTGCTTTTTCTATATAATCATACTTAGCTATAGCTATATAAGAAAATGTATGCCAATCGGGTTAAAAATTTGCATGTCAGGTGCTGCTGATGTTCACGCTATATGACCCAATTAACCAAATAACATAATTTTACCATTAAAAAATTTCGGAAACATGTATGTATGTACGTACATCCTTTTGGGCTCAATTAAACAAAGGAGCAGGGTGGCAGGGTGGTAGGGGAGAAAAAAAATTGCGTTTCTGAACACAAAATTATATTTTTAAATTAATTAGATGATTCTATTTCACTTTAGTAATACACTTGGTAATTTAATTATATAATATCTTCAAACTGGAATTTTTATGAAAATTTGTACGTTGACTTCTGAATTCGGATCATTTATGTAATTTAATTTCGGTTACAGTTAGTTAAGGGAGTAGGGAGATATGATCACTGTGGTTTCTGTATATAACAATTTTATTTTAAATATAAATATTTAAGAGTAGAACAATTTTTTTTACAAAATTTAGTATCTCTTAGGACACATTTATCAATAGTGTAACTAGTTCAATGAATTACTGTCAATATTAGGATAAAATAAACATTATTTATAACGGTATATTTTGTTTGATGAAGTTATTAATACATACTAATAATTATTAATAATCTATTAAGGATTCGCTTAATACATACTCCCAGGTTATCGTGGAGAATTGTAAGTTTTTGCATAAATATGCTATTGGAAGTTTAAAAAAAATTAATTTCAAATTAAATTATTATTTAATTTTATTTTAAATAAATTTAAAGACCTGCTATAATATTTTAAATTGAATAGTAATTTATGATTATGATTATGATTATGAAGTGGTTAATTTCACTTATGCCGAATTATTGAACAGAATTTTGCGAAAGTACTTCCATTGTGTGCTTAAATAAAAATGTATATTATTATTATTTTAAGTATTGGTAAAATTACCGTACCTAACTCTCGCCTATAGTTAGTTGATTTTTCTATTCTTAATTTTTCTAATTACCCTTTCATTCTCATTAATCTAATTAACTCATTAATTATAATTGTTTCTTCATTTTTGTCTCCATTCTTCACTTGTCTTCTCTAGGCCGAAACTTAAAACTTTTTTAACTTTCCTTTCGTTTTTCCTCGTAGTGTCCATGTTTCATTTCCAAATAGATCACTCCAAATGTAATTCGTCACTGTTACTTAATATGTTAAACTTAGTATTCTCTATCATTTTTCTTTTTTACTTTTGCAGATTTCTATTCACATCTTGTCTAAGTACTTGCAGCTCTTGTATAATTATTCTTTCTTTTGTGCAGATATTCGTGGATTTATTGTTTTAGTTTTCCTAAAATTCATTTTCGCTCTTTTTGTCATAATGTCTTTTACATTTAAAATCATCTATTAAATATCTTTTAATACTTTTATTAATTTCAACATACTTATTAAACCAAGTTAGTGAAAGCTGCACAACAGCCTTACTTCTCTTCTTAGGTCAAACAAATCAGTTTGTGCTACCCCTATAAATTTTCATAAATTCAGTACAATTCTTTAATTAATAATTTATTTCCAATCTTCTCTTTTGCTTCTTCATATTGCTATTAGTTTATCCCATTTGTTAATTCAAATTATTTTTTTCCATATCTATAAAATATAAGGTTTTTTTTGCCCACTCCCTTCCTGAGACCATATCGTTCTTATTTGACCATTTGTCCAATTTTTATTCAGTCTTCTGTTCAGATTTGAAGAATTCTTTGCTGAATTCTAAATTAAACTAACTGTACTGTAATATTGATACTTTACTATATCATAATTTTTAGGGTTTGAATTGTGATTGTTTTAAGACAGTTTTCTGGCTACACCCCAGCTTTTAAGATTATATTACGCAGTTTCAACAGTCTCTGTAATCTTCCTTCATTATGATGTGCAATTACTTCTGTTTGCATTTATGTATTCTTTTGGTTTTTCTTATCTATTATTTAAATTTTATATTTGTGATATCTTATATTGTTACTTATCTATCAATTATAGATTACTGCTTCTTCACTAATCTTCTTTTATTTCAGTTTGATCTTCTATGGGAAATTCATTTTGCTTTCTATTAGACTGATATAGTTCAATCATATATTATTCCTTCCACCTTTTAATTATATCTTCTTTTTATATAAAAACTTGATATTTCTACTAGAAAATTTTTTTTGTGCTTATATTCTTGCACCTTTAATTTTTTTATGAGTTTTACTTTTTATACATTACTAGCTATTACTCTTTTATTTTAAAATTTTTTCCACCATAAGACTTGGTTCTTATAGAAGAGAAGAAAAATTCCATCTTCTTCTTTTTGTCTTGAAGAGAAAGAAGAGAGAAGATAAGACTTTCTTCTCCTTGCTATCCTCAAATTTTTTGTCTTCCATTTTTGCAATCATCTCACTGATAACCCAAGACTTGTTTATTGTTCTTGTTTTAACAAAGCCAGTTGTTTATTCTGTTACTATTTTTATATGTTGCTGTTTTTATTTTTCTGTTGCTTTCATTTTCATCTATAATTCATTTGTATTATTGTCTTTTTCTATTCTTTCCTTCAGAACTTGAGCTAACTTCTTCTCTAATGATATATTTTTAATTGTTAATTTTTGAGATTCCATTTATTTATTTCCTTCTCTTTTTTTAACTCTATATATGACAGCTCCTAGAATGCCTTATAATTTCTTTTCTGAATATTTATTTTGTACTTATACATCCTAATCTCCAGGAGAGAAAACAACCTGCTTGTGACAATTCTGGTTGCCGCACCACCCTACCCTCTCCATTTCTAGCTCTAATGAGCTTTTGTGGAATTGGTCTTATTGAGCTTCAGACACTGATTAAATATTGAAATCATCAGATAGGAATTTGTTAGGATGCTGCCAATGCATATGCATTGGCAGACATTTATATCAATGATTTATTCTCAGGTTTGGCTTCACTTAGGTATATATAATTATTTTCATCTTATGGTTTTTGTATCAAATATCCATTATGAATATTCTACTTTCCTACCAAAGCTCAATAATCCTTTCTCCCTACCAGTTCCTTGTGGCCGATCATATTTTCTAACTATTTCATCTTCTCTTACTTTCCCTACCACAGCATTCCAATCCTATTACAGTGGACAACAAAATTTTGATTTTTGCTCATTACAACAATGTTAATAAATGGCTGATTTCATATATGTAGGTGGTTTCATTCAGAAATAGATTTTGTAATTACATTTTTTTTAAAGAATAAAACATTGTGAGAATAGTACAATGATATTAAACATGCAATTTTTACAAGCCTAAGATCTCCTTCTTTGGAGTTTCTGGTGTAGTTTGCTGTAAATACTTCAGTCATGAGATTTCAGCAGTAGTCAGCAGAGTTCTTGGGTTCTATTTTCCATTGTACTAATTTTCCAGGGTTCCTGGTGAAAGAGTTCTCCATATTTGTCACTTTTCTGGTACAAGATTGGTAGGGAAAAATTCCAGATGAAAATCTAAGAAGTGGATCTTTAGTGATTTATACTTTTAAAGAAGCTCAGTTATAAGTTCTTTATAGTTATCTGTCTTTTGATTTCCAAAGAAGTGGTTTACAACCTTTTTAAAAATCCCACACAGCACCTTACAGTCATTCAAACTGTCTTAAATTTCAATATCATTCATTAGTTTTCTTATTTGCACCAAATTTTTCATCCTTTATCTTAGCATCACTTATATTAAGAAACATTTTTTAGAAAGTAAAATCCACTCCCACCATGATACATTGCTATAATTTTTTTTTTCATTAAATAAAGCTTAATGTGTAGTGGTGGAAGGTAAAGTTTTCCAGGTTTTAGTAATGCTAGGCTCACAATATTCTTCTCTGCTACACACAATGTTTCTCTTTTTAGCCACTCTTTTTTAACAAAATAATTAAAACATAAAGTGATTCCAACACCATTTCTTAAATTTTTACTATTTGCTGAATAGCACATTATAACATTGCAACTAACCTCACCTTTTCCTTCCCTTCTCATTCCATTTACTACAATTATACCCATTCAGTTTATTTTTCCCTCTTTTTTTTAATTTTCTAATTTACTTGCTTTGTCATTTAAAGTTTCAAAATATTCTCTTTCTTCTGCTTTTAATGTGGTTCTCATTGAAAAAATGTAGACTGTTAGTATATATATATATATATATTATAAAAAATTCCCTGCAATAATAATTACAAATAATTCCCTGCAATATAATATATATATATATTATATTGCAGGGAATTATTTGTTTTAACATTACTAATATAGAACTTATATTGTTTCATATTCAATTAACAACAGAATGTAAAAGAGATAAAGAAAGAATTTCTATTAAAACTGGTAGCAATCTTGACTGTCTGTTAAAAAATAATGTGCACCCGATTTACAGTGACACAGCAAAACAAATGATATATAGTTAAAAGAGTGTCTACTGCATTTTACATTCAAGTGTTCTTCTTTTAAAAAAAAAGAAACTGCTTACAATTTTATAAATTATTTTATACATATTTATAAATAAATATGTATATATATATATTGAGAGAGAGAGATTCAAATTCAACAGATACTTTAAGTATATAAGTTACTATTACAACAATAATAAATCCTTCACTTACAACCCTCTAGTAGCAATATTAAATTACATTACATGCAATCGTTTTTACTAATAAATGGTGTATTCACTTTTCAGATGGCTCATTTAGCAACAATAATTTAAGCAAATAAAATTTTAATTACAACAGGTTACAAGAATTAATTGCATTATCCCTTCTCATTCTGAGTGACAGTTACGTTTTATACATATAATATTTCATTTTTATCAAAATTCCCAGGTTTCCCTAACAATTGGTTTAGCTTTTTATACTTCCATCAGTTAAGCATTAGGGACTTCTGGTTGTCCAACAGACAGCCCTGCCTTCACTTCAAATACACAGAATTTAGTCCCACTTCCTTAGAACTGATACATAATTGTTTTTTTCTTGCCAAAATGTAGAAAAATTGATAAAGGTCCAAGGAATGGTGCATAAGGACTTTGATAAACTACAAAGGAATGACAAAAAAAACAAACAAACCTACTCATAAAAGTTTTTAAGACCTCTCTCTAGGTAATGGATGCTCCTCTTCTTTGCAAAAATTCTTAAAAGGATTAACATATTTACCAAACTGAGAACAGCATATTTCTTATCAAATTTTTTATGATATTTTCTGAGGTTATCCCATCAAATGTGTTTTGAACTATCATGAACACACCCTTTTACATCTCAAACCAAACCTCAAATGTAATCATAATCAACTATATTGAACAATATTACCTGAAAGTACATAAAACAAATATTTTACATAACTTCCATATTTTATAGCGGTAAAATATACAGCAGGTCCATATTTTATTGGTGAGAAGGTAGCTAAAACTTAATTGGAACAGAGACTTTCTTCTTCCACTGCAACATGTTATACAAAAATAGTAAACACATAGTGGTAGAGCTCGAATTTCAATACTCAATTTTAGGCCACAACAAACTTTTTATTAATTCTAAATCAAAAATTTTAAATAGATTTAAGCTAAACCATATGTTCATTAATCAATAATTCTTGAAAAATGAATTTTATTTCTTAAATTGTTTCAATATTTTTTTCTACTCTCAATTTAAAATTCTTTCAATTGACTCAATTAGTTCATTTTACTGCTGGAAATGTGTCGTTTTTGTACTGCTGGATTATCAGATATGATTCAGTTGTTAATATGTAACTTAATTTTACATTTCTAATTAAATGAAAATTAAGTTAAGAATATATTACATAAAGAAATTTAAGGTAAAAACAGTATACATGTGTTGTAACAAATTTATTTTGTACTGTATATTGAAAGGCTATCCAAAAACATTTTTAAACTTCCTTAAAAAAAATTCTTTCCCATTCTTAGAATTCTGTGGTAGATGTAAATATTCTACTCGACCAAAAATGATTCAGAATGTAAACAGTGCTTGTTTTACGTAACTGACATATAAAGGCAGAATTGTCAGTTTTTTTAAAACTACGGCATCACAACAATGAATACCAACATAGTTTTAGGAATTTTTTATTTTTTCATTTTTTAAAATAGATTTCTTCATTGGGATTAAAATAATGGTTGTAAAGACCAAATTATTACTTCTCTATAACTGAAACATTCAAATTTCTATAAATATTAAACATAGTTTAAAAAATCTACTGACTTCCTTGGCAGAGTGGTGGTGTCTTAGTTTTTCATGCAGAGGTTCCCGACTTCGAATTCTGGTCAGAAATGTAATTTTCTCATTCGCTATATTCCATAATCCCAATCACATGCTTCGAGCTTATGTGGTAAATTAATCATAAAAAATAATTATTCACTATAAGGGCTCCATCGTCAATTTTTCTAATATTGTAAAATATGTTTAAAAAATGCAAAAATATCTATACAAAAATATCTATGAGAATTTAGGAAAACACAAAATAACATGATTCCTTATCAATGTACACGTGCAATTATTACATTACATTTTGTTATTCCAATTATGCAGAATGAAGAAAAAGATAATGAATATATTTTTTTTAAGACTGTAATACTGACTACATGTAAATGTCCTATGTGCATGGGGGCATACTTGGACCCCGATTAGGAGTAGGGACGGGGAGGATAGCCTTTGTGGAGAGAGGCATCACGGCATCCAGAAGCAGAGGTTGTGTTGCTTCAATGAACCAGGAGGGACCCCGTTGGGAAAGTCCAATGGGTGGAAAATGTTGAAGGGTGGTGGCTAGACATCACCACGTCACATAAAGTCAACCAAGGCAATGTTTTCTAGGTGGTTATCGGTTGGCCTTGTGTGGTTAAAAAAAAAAATCCTATGTATGATAGAAATACTGTCCTGATTAGCAGAATATTCTGTTGAATAACAATTATGAACAATAAGGGAAGAAATTATCGATATATTGTGATATTAAAGATTCGCTATTACAAAATAAGTGATTAGAAAACCACAATTTGCCGAATGAAAAAGTATGCCATTTCGAGGCGTTTTGGGTGTTTTTACGTTAACAGCAATATTTCACTTGTAACTAGCTCAAAGTATGTTGCTGAATCTGTGTTAATTGCCATTTTATTACAAGGGTCAGAAAATTAGGAAACAAAATATGTGATTAATCACGGATGTTTAATTGAAGGTGAGTGAGTTTTTTGTGGATTAGAAAGAGATAATAAAAACTATTCAGTGTTTTAATATTTTTTTTTTTTTTTGTCTTCAGTCATTTGACTGGTTTGATGCAGCTCTCCAAGATTCCCTATCTAGTGCTAATCGTTTCATTTCAGTGTACCCTCTACATCCTACATCCCTAACAATTTGTTTTACATATTCCAAACGTGGCCTGCCTACACAATGTTTTCCTTCTACCTGTCCTTCCAATATTAAAGCGACTATTCCAGGATGCCTTAGTATGTGGCCTATAAGTCTGTCTCTTCTTTTAACTATATTTTTCCAAATCCTTCTTTCTTCATCTATTTGCCGCCATACCTCTTCATTTGTCACTTTATCCATCCATCTGATTTTTAACATTCTCCTATAGCACCACATTTCAAAAGCTTCTAATCTTTTCTTCTCAGATACTCCGAGTGTCGAAGTTTCACTTCCATATAAAGCGACACTCCAAACATACACTTTCAAAAATCTTTTCCTGACATTTAAATTAATTTTTGATGTAAACAAATTATATTTCTTACTGAAGGCTCGTTTAGCTTGTGCTATTCGGCATTTTATATCGTTCCTGCTTCGTCCATCTTTAGTAATTCTACTTCCCAAATAACAAAATTCTTCTACCTCCATCTTTTCTCCACCTATTTTCACATTCTGTGGTCCATCTTTGTTATTTCTACTACATTTCATTCCTTTTGTTTTGTTCTTGTTTATTTTCATGCGATAGTTCTTGCGTAGGACTTCATCTATGCCGTTCATTGTTTCTTCTAAATATTCTTTTAATATTTAGGATGATATAATTTTGCAGCCACGTACATTGTTTAAATGAATGGCTCTATGAATTTTTTTAGACGACTCCGTGTTGTATATAAAATATTAGATTAAGAACAATATGTTTTGTTTTGCCTTTTAATATTCCAACTAATCTTTCAACAAGTACATGCTTATAAGCGAAATAATCAGAAACCATTTGGTTTGTGATTATTACTTTTTACCGCTAGCTAGTAATTGTGGTAGTCGTGCAAATATTTTGGATATTCTAAATCCACTACTAAAATATCTTCATCACTGCAGTCTTTATCGATTTATTTTTTCATATAAAAGTGTTATTTCACTACTATTCAATCATTTAAAATCTCTTTGCAATAGTGGCTGTCATAAATTTTCCATTTAAAAAAGTTAACAGCATCGTAGTATTTTATGACTTCACTTTTGAAATATCTATGCGGATGTAATACCTAACCCGCCACAAATTTCTTTTTCAGTAAATAAATGATTATCAATATCAGTTAAAAAGTATAATTTTATACAAATAATCTTTAAACACGCCTACTTAGATAAATGCAGTTACGATAAAAAATGACTTGGGTCCAATCCACAAGATTTCATCATAAGATAATTTTCAAAAACATCCTGATATAACAATAAGGAAACTCTTGTGTTAAGTAGATTTCATAAGAAAGCTACCTATTATAATGGGTATCATGATTCGACTTCCAGAAAATTTCGATATACTTCGCATTTCACATCCCCTAGATCCGAAAACAACCGTCAGTTCAATATACATATATATATATATATATATATATATATATATAACTGCCGACACGATAACTGTCGTAATTTTCCGTCAATCACTTTCAAATTTACACATAAAATATAATGACCCAAAATCTTTGTCGAATTCGTTAATGGGCAAAATCGGACCATGTGGGTGAAAATAGGGGGGGGGGGGACTTTTTTGAAAAAAAATTCATTATAACTTTCTTATTAAGTAAAATATCGAATTCGTTTAAATTTCCCACTTATTTAACTAAAGTCTTTGGATAACGCCAACCGTTGGCCCAGCGAGTGGAAAAAATTGGGTTTGGAAGGCTTAATAGGCACAATATCAAATCGGTTTAAAGTTGTCATTAGTTCTTTAAACATTACCTAAAACTTTTGTTTGAAACAATTTTTGATATGACCAACCCTTACGGCAAGGAACGACCAAAACAACTACAAAAAAAAAAAAAACAGGAGAAATAAAATATCGCTATAACCTTTTTAAGTAAAATATCGAATTCGTTTAAAGTTCCTACTATTCTTTTGTTAAGAACCAATGGGTAGAGAAAATTTTAAGAAAATGGGGCTTGTCGTATGCTAAACATATGAAACTTTTTTCACATACAGCTATTGTCATATTGAGTAAATTTGAAGTTTTTCTTAACTTTATGGTGGAAATATTTTTTACCCCCTACTTAGCATCGGTGAAATTCCTTCCGGCGTGCCGAAAGGAATTTTTTTTTAGATAGCATTCTACTATGTTTACCAAAATGTGTGATTAAAGTTTAAATGGTTACATTTAGTCCACCAATATAATTCAAATTAATAACTGTAAATTAAAATAAATGTGAGCGAAATTTTTCGTTTCCCGGCTCATCAATAGTTATAAAAATAAACTTTTCACTGTTGTTGGATATACTCTTGATAGAAAAGTTTGGTTTGTTTTTAAAAAAAAGTTTATATCTTGAAAAATACGATGAGCGTCGTATCCACGAAAATTATGAAAAACAGCCACCCCTTTACAGTTTAAATTACAATTGTTGGGAACAGCTCCAATAAAATCCACTTGCGAATGTTGTTATACGATCGTCATCCAACTCTTTTTCAGGCAATAAAGAATGTGTGGCATTTAAATATAATATTTTAACTTCTGCATTCATACTAATTAGTTTTTCTAAAATCCTTTTCCAATTCTTTTCAATCGTCAAGACTTTGCGCACGATATATAATCTTGGTTTTCCATGTATTTCACCGTTTTCATTTACAGTTATGTAACAATAGCCAGACTGTTAATATTGAGCAATCTTGTTTATTTAGTGTTTGGCTTTGGGCAAACAGTATCAAACGGAGCTAAAAAACGATTACAAACTGCCTGTATTTTGAAGGGCACACACAGTGTGTAAGCAAAATTTGTAAATTTAGCTACATTTTCTGGTTGACGTGTATATTATTTAACTTTGTTGATGACAATCTAATCGCTTGTGGTTCATGGTTTTATTTTAGAATCTACAAGATGTCTTCCAAAATTAATCTTTGCATCGCAACCCATACAATCAATCATTAATTGTGAAATGGTGTAAGCAGAACTGACAGTTTCTGTTTGGAACGATGTTTTTTTAATTCTAAGAAAAGTCTAGACATTCCGTTTTAATCTGGTTTCGTACTTATCAAACAATAATAAAGTTCATTTGGGCCAATTAGCAGTAATAAATAGATAATTTGTTCATGCGCACGTTTACACATATATCTGAATTTTGTTTTTTAAATTTGTCATCTGAAATTTTTACTGGATATTCTATTTCTTTAGTGAAATTCTTTTCACATTTTTTCCTTCTACGAAGTACAAGGAAGTATTGTAATCGTGAAAAATTTAGGTTTTCAGATTTCACCGGAGTAGTCATTGTAACCATCCCCGAATCAATTTTGACTAGTTTCGGCATGACGTCTGTAAGTACGTACGTATGTATGTGCGTACGTACGCACATACATACATACATATACATACATACATACATACATATTTATCTTGCATAACTCAAAAACTATGAGCCGTAGAATTTTGAAATTTTGGTTTTAGGACTACTGTAACCTTAATTGTGCACTTCCCCTTTTGATTGCAATCGACTGGACCAAAAGTGTCCAAAAAAGCCCAAAATCCAAAAGATTTGGATTTTGGACTTTTTCTTAACTGAAATAACAAGCCCTCATTGAGAGCTTTTCAACGATATATCATAAGTGGTACTTATTTTCATTGGTTCCAGGGCTATAGCCTAATAAAATTTTAATTAATGAAATATTTGGATCTTAAAAGAGGAAGGCACGTCGGCTAGAATCCGACTTCATTCCCTTCTTTTTTTTAATATAAATATATTGATTTTTTTAATAATTATTAATCTCTGATTGTAAAATAATTTTTACAATAAATAATAATTCATTCAATAAAACCAAACAAAAAAAAAAAAAAATGGAAAAAAATAATAAAAAATAAAAATGTATAAAAAATATATGCAATTAATAGGCGTACAAAGGAAGTCATGTGGTGTCCATATCAAATTTTTAATACCACAAAATAAGACGGTTTTTCTCCCAGCTGATCGTATAAATAAGCTAACAGTGAATATTTAAAACATTTTTTGATACTGATTACTACATATTTCTTTTTAATCCATTGAGATAATTCGATATAGGAACTGTTTGCTCTGTATAATGGTTGATTATGAATAATTACAAAGTTTATTCTATGGTTTTATTCATTATCCTTCTGCTACCATTTTTTAAAAAGTTTTCAAAAGATTCGTAAATTCTTTTGATGCCCAAAACTTATTGCGATTTTAATTTTTCTGCTGAATGTTTTGCAGTAATAATATTTCTACTTTTCTATGAAATGTTATTTCAATTAAATCTAAATCATCTATTTATTTTTCAATGTTTTCATTTCAATAACCGCTACATTCCATTTTACATTACCGCTAGATTAAGTAGTGTAAGTAACAACAATTGTAAATAAAAAATATCTTCTTCCATGTACTATTTATATTATATAATTTTACAATTAAGAGAATGAACAACTTGTGATAATGACAGTGATATTTTTATAGTAGTAGTATGTTGTAAAATAAGAATTTGCTTTTATGTACTTTATTCGCTTTACCCAATTACGTAACAACGTTGTATGAGTGTATTTTTTTTTCTACTGTTATTACAGTTTAAAGGCATCCCATCCCAATCCCGTAGGGGGAAGACATCCACCTTGTGACGTTACCGGTCGCCACACCACCCCCTCCGTTCCAAGCCCTGCGGGGCTTTACCAGAGGTCGTCTTTAGACCCTCTAACTGATTACATCTTACAGTCATTCATGCAACGGAGAATCAACATAACTACACATATTTTTTTTATGCATATTATCATTTATATAACAATACTAGCTACCCTGCAGTGCTTCACCATTGCTAGATTTTATAAATAAATAAATATATATATATATATATATATTTGCGTACAAAAGTACGCAAAATTTGTAAAGTCTCTGGAGTTGGCAATAAATTAATTATTTTATTGCAACTTACCGCAATCACATTTATTAAATGATTATTTATTCTTTACATAATAATTAAATTTTCTTTACATATTTTCTATTGTATTTTCACGAAAGTATTTCAACTAAACATCTGATCATAAGTTTATTAATAAAGTAAATGTTTATTAAAACAACAACAGTATCGAAGAAATAATTTCTACACCAGAAAAAACCATTTATATTAACTTCTTAAAACATTTATCAATTTGAAAGATTACTGATTAAAAATAATCAATTGACTTAAATAATAATTTAAGCGATCGCCGTATCGCGTTCGATGGCGGCATGTAGTAAAAAAGTATACGTAGATTAGAACTATCTAACATGCTACGAGATGCATTTTATAGAATGTTTTATTATTTAAATGAAATAAATATCTTCAAGTAACTAAGAGTATAATATAAAAACTTCACAGTGCATAAATGCATTGTACTGATATCAGAAGTTAGTTTTCAACTGAAACAGCGGCAATAAAATTGTTAATATAGAAAGATTTATTCATATTACGATGAACCACAGATATTATTTTGTGGATCCTGGTAGAAATGCAGACACAAACTAAAGAAAGACTGTGGCGTGCGGTAAACTCAAATAGGCCTCATTTCAAAAATTGTAAACACCCTTTCGTAGGGAATTTAACAAATTTATTTTTAAAATGATGTAAATACGAAAATGAAACGCCTATTCATAAAATTTTTATAACAGTATCTGAGATGTACAATTTTAAGAACGAATACTCCAGGACACTATGCAACATGAACTGCTATGAGAGATCTACATTTCTTCGGGCGATAATGCGGTAATCTCTGAAAAACAAACGATTTGAGGATCTTTAAAAGTATTAAAATTGTCGAGTTCCATGGTGGAGTGATAGTATCTATGATTTAAATTCTGGGATTCTAGGTTTGAGAATCCCGGTAAGCCGAGACATTTTTCCACACGCTACAAAAAAATTCGTTTATCATCCCAGCCAAAATAAACAGAATATAGCGGGGTAAATTAGTGCTAAGGTTTCTCTCATTCAAATCAATTACTAGTATTAATTAAACGCATCTACTCCTTGTTCTAAAGGTTCAGACAGTACTCGTAGATATTAAACAAAAATAAATAAATAAATAAAAGTATGCTGATCAGCAAGAAGTAATGCAACTATTAATATTAACAAAGTTAGACCTAACATTCTAATGGTAAATAATTAACATATTAATTACATTACAAAGTTTATAAATTTCTTACCGTGTCTACCTACTTATACTTTGATTATTGATTATTTCCAAAAATTTTTAAAGTTAAAAACTTCAAAGTTAAAATTTCAGAAAACACTTATTTTTTTAAGTAATATACGAATCCTTTTAGAAAGCATTGTGAATAAAAATGAAGACCCATTTTCAAAGAGATATGTTTCATAATAAAAATGTGTTACAATTACAAACAGAATACATAATATACAAAATTGTTTAAAATTTCCCTTTTCAACTTCTAAGTGTTCTATAAGCCCTCTATCGGCTACACGGATAACATCATCACGGCGATAGCTGAATTCTTCACCAATGCGTTGTAGACAGTCTTCTGATGAAGAAGTTACCGCAGTTGTGAACCTGAATTCAGCTCATCCAAATAAGCAAGTAATAATGAAAATCAAACACTTATTCACGTATCGTCACAAGAAAGAACAAAAGATTAATGCTTGGGGAGTTAAGTGATAAGAGTTAAGTGATAAGTCTTGGGCTCCCGTACATCCTATCCAGCATCCAGACAATGTTTTGTTTGGAATCTGACGATCTGGGTTGTGCCTGTTGAACGCTATGTTGAAGATAGCTCTTACAAAAGTAGAAATAATTGTAGTTTTTATGTGTAAATAATAATGTTGGTTCACATTCTTCAGTTTTGCACATATAAATATGCAATATACGTGATAATAATATACGTATAATAGTTCAAATATAGTATCGTGCGTGCAATGAAAATAAAACTCTGTTGGAGAAGATCGAGAAAGTTCTGAATCTGAAAATGATTACAGTGATGAAAGGAGAACGACAATAATCGTTGGACTTTTATTTATGCTTTTAATTTATTACCGTTTTCATGTTTTATTAGTTATAATCCATTGGTACATAATTAATATTAATAATACAATAAATAAAAATTGTAAAAATAAGAATTTCAATTTAGGTGTAAAAAATCTTAGTTAGTGCTTAAATGTAGGATGTAATTACATCCATAATTACACTTAATTAAATATACGATTATTACTGTAAATTTTTTTTGTGCAATACTTAGAATTTTTTATTATTTAGAAATTCAAGTTTTTTTGTACGATTGTTTTCATTGTTGATTGAAATATTATTATTATTAACACTTACTTAAAATTTGCATTACATGATAGGTTCCTGTGCATATTCACAAGCTTCTCTGTCTTTAGAGAAACAGTCCCTTTCACTACCACTGTCTAGATGTATGACAAATTCATTCGTCATTTCGTTGATTAGCAGTTCCATCTACTTATACTCAGTTATTTTTTAAATGTTCGCAATATGGTTTCCAATCACCCTTATTCATTTTTATTACCGCCATTGCTTCGACTGCTCCTTTCTTTCGATGTTGAGGCAATTACTTTTTATACGAATTTGAATACTAGATCGTGGATACCGGTGTTCTATGGTGGTTGGATTTCAATTAACCATACATCTCAGAAATGGTTGACCTGAGACCATTCTTCTGAGACTGTAAAAGACTACACTTCATTTACATTCATACATATAATCCTCACTCAACCTCTGAAGCAATAGCTTACGGTGGTTCCAGAGGCCAAACAGAAAAAGAAAGGTATCCGAAATCCAGTTTTCATCTCCGGTAACACTGTGATCGAATAATTTATCATCGTAACACTAGGAGAATTTGTGAGCTGCAGTAAGACGTTTTTCTTTGTGAGCGCGCGGTTTAGGTGTTCGTCACCTATTCGCCAGACAATTTTTTATAGCTCAATTTTCAGTCAAAACTTTATAAATCTAAATCGTGAAACATCTGAAAATATCAATAACAATGGTGACGCTCCAATTTTCTCCAATTATTTTGTTAAATTTTCAATCAAATCATCCGTTATCTCCAACGGCCGCCTATTACGTTTATCATGAACGTTCGTTCACACTTCTCAAAAAGAACGGAACCAGTGTCTTACTATGAACGGCGTCATTCATAATATTTATATAATTATTTTTTATTATCAAAAATCAGTTATTTCTTGTAACTTCACACTTAGCGGGATCACGAAATCTACTACTCGTAAATGAATGAATAAAAAACTAACAAAAAAATGACTAAATTATTTATTATAAGCCGACTATTTAGTGAAATATCTGAAATAGGCAAGCGTCATCTGTTTACACAGCATATATAGGCGGAAAATTCGAAACAGATCTTACTTTAAAACCACCTCGTAAATATATGTTGGCATGTTTTCTATTTTCTTTTACATCTAAAGAGTGGATGAACTGATTAAAATGAAATTTGGCATGATGATTTATGTATATGGGACATTGATTGGTCATTTAATTTTGTTTACAATCGGTCAAGGGAGCAAATTGGTTTAATGTGGTACGGATTTTAACGGTTCGTATTACAAAATTTTATTTAAAGTAAAGGTCATTTTTTTTTTTTAAATTTAATTCCTTTCTTTAATTTATGAAATTTTACACGATGTCTTCTGAATACGCGTCATTCAACGCCATTTAATTTTAGTTACAATTGATTTCAATCTTGGTAGCCAGTGTTAATTGTTACCGATAAGGTCACAATTAAGCCGGGTCTTGACTCTTCTCACGGTCTGGTGGACAGAATTATTGTCTTTAGATTTTGTTGTTAAAGTTTATTATTTATATTTGAACCTAAACTAAACTACA
The DNA here is from genome assembly GCF_047948215.1 of Lycorma delicatula. Classification (NCBI taxonomy): domain Eukaryota; kingdom Metazoa; phylum Arthropoda; class Insecta; order Hemiptera; family Fulgoridae; genus Lycorma; species Lycorma delicatula. Next base: position 37,877,470 of record NC_134457.1, on the reverse strand, counting down.
GGTATCATATAATCATTTTAGCTGACGTAAAAAAAATGTAAGCTTGTAATATTGAGATAAATAATGAAATTTATTATTAATTAACAAGCGTTTTAGTAAAGTAAGCAATAATTAATTTAGTAAAATGATTATTTTATTTAGTAATTTATTATTTTATTTACTAAAATAATTTAGTAAGCAATAATTATTAAGGAGCAATAATTAATTTTTCTACTTAATACTTACATTTAAACTTAAGACTACGAAAGAATTTATAATTATGAAGCATTATTAAAAAAAAAAAATTAAGGACGTGTAGTCCTCTATGGCAATCAATTATTATTCTCATGGTAGAGATAATAAACAATCACAAAGGAGAGGAGTAGAGATTTTAAAAATGTAATCTTTCAATAGAATATAATAAAAATTAGTTGAATAAAAACGCTCAAAAATAGATTTTTCATAAGTTTCACTCGATTTGTGGTTAAATAACATAGTGAGAGAAGAGAGATTAGAGAGGAAAGACTGCAGTGGAAGAAGAGTGTTGAAAATCATAAGTACGATTAAGAATTTAAGTTGTATAAAATACTTTGTAATAAAAGGTAAGCGCACTGTAGAAAGAGATGAGAAGTCGCATAAAACTAATAGAGTGAGCGATTACAAAAAATAACTTAGCATTTATTCATCCGTGTAAAGAATCTTCTCTTCAGTTTTTTTTTTCTTTCATTAAAGGCTCAATTAAATTAGTTATACAGAATGAGGTTATGTTTAACTTGCGTATTCTAATAATGTTTATTACTAACATCTTGTTATAAAATTACCTAAGTTAATATCTGATTACGTATAAATTAATATAATATAAAGAGCAAATAAATATCTATCGCTGAAATAATACTTAATTTACATTGAATTTCATGTTTTAGATTTCATTTAATTGCTTTACCTATAATATTGTAACTTGATAGAATTATTATTTTGAATAGTTCCTACAATTAAGTACTTAGTAAATGGAATTCTTACAATAAGTTAATGAAGATTATTTTTATTTTTATGTAGACTAAGCTGTAATCATTTTTTTTTTTTTACATCAAATGATTAACAAAACAGTTCTTCTGGATACCGATACACAATGAAACTTAAAACCTTGTCAATAGACCAGTCAACAGAGCTTTTTATTATGACAAAATTGTTACCCGGAAACCGATTGCGGGATATTTTGAAGTATGTTTCGTAGATGACATATGTTTTACACTCGCAACTCGGTGTAACAATTTTGAATTAATTTTTTGATTCTCCTATTTAAAATTTTTGTTATAGTTCTAAAGAATGTAAATCGCCTAAAAAAACAAGGAACAGTAACCAGAAGTTGCTCTCTCTGAAAGTAATGTTAGTTATGCAGCCAAACCCTATTGAGAAAAGAGTGATATCGATTGTGCGTCTGAATATCACTTACAATGAACACCTAGTTGTGATTTCTAATAGTAAATTGGACTCGGTGAATAAGGGATCAGGTAATTACTTCACATTTCACTTTATCTGATTCGGGTTGATGATTATTCTTGAGAATGCCTACGCTGGTTTTATTTTATGACACGAAGTTTATGTTAGGTCGCCAAGTTTTTTTTTGTTGCAGCACCAACTTCAAGGATGGTTTAAGGATAAATCCTTCAGTATGTTTAAATAAAATTTTATATTTCATCTATGAATAATTTTTAGTTTCCATTTACGTTAAAAATAACTATACGAATTAGGAAATCCATTCATGCTTATCCTGTCAAAATTGAATTTTGTAAGGTTGGTTAAAAAGAAAGCTTTAATTTTTTTTAGTTATTATTAAATCTATTTTTATTTTAAAATGTTAGCATTACCTCATTTTTATCTTAACGTAAATAGAAATTCAGAGTCCAGTTTGATTTTTATTAGTTTTGAGTTAGTTTTACTCTTTTAAATGTTATTTAAAGGAATACGACAAAAGGTGTTTTTATAGAATCTGTCAAGTTTCATCTTTTCGTAATTTCAAGATAAGATAAAGGTTTGGGATTACAGAATACGACTTTAATCATATTTAACCCGCTTAGTGTTATGTCTTCTTTTAATACGATGAGTACTATACTCATTGTATTCCCTTCCTTAGTGGTGAGAAAGGAAAAAAAGGAAACCTAATAAAACCTAAAAGGAAAACTTTTTTAATCTAATCCCTTAAATACCAAACTTAGTAAATATTAATGATACGCTTTCAAATTAATGGAACATATTCTTCAAAAGACCTTCCGGAACTAATTAGTAACCCTTTTTCAGTATTGTTCTGAATCTACTGGAAAAAGATGTTGCTAATTAAATTCAAAAGGTACCCTTAAAAGTTTCATTACTTTGTGAAAGCGATAGTGTAAATACTTAATCATTTTAAAATATTGTCACATATTTGTGCTACTCGATGAACTCTCATGGATTATCTACATAAAAATAAACTTTTCTAGAAATCCGGAAACAGAATAATGTTAATGACATTAAGGTTCACATTTCTTGCATTTAAGAATCGTGCTTCATAATCGGTGAGTCCATCGATATTCTTAAACATTTTAAACGCGTTATAATGTCACTGAAGAACTAATAAATAAGGAATATAGGGTAGATACATGGAACGATGATCGTAGAGCTTTTTCATGTACGCAAAAGATATTTACTTTCCGAACATACATCTTATGTAAACATAATTTCTTTGTATGCAGCAATATGTACTTTTTATTGTATTCAGAGTTTAATTCTGTTAAATAAAAGATAATTTTATTAAATCATTAATAAATCAATCAATAAAACTCTAAAAACAAAGTAAAGGAATCTGCTGATATTGGCTGTAGACAAACAAAACGTTTTTTTAACCTAAAACTTCTTTCTGACCGGGAATTATACTTTTCCCTTAAACAGAAAATATAACGTTTTCCACATCGGGAGATATCTTAAGAATGTACGTTATTTTAAATTAATAATAAAATTTAGTGGTGTTTTCTATGTTATTCTTTCCAAAAAAATGTTAGTGCAATTTAGAAATTAGATTATAGTTTTATTGAAAAATCTGATGTAGCCGCCACTTGACTTCCTTGAACGCCTATTAAATTACATATATACATTTTTAAAAATACATAAAATTTTATTTCACTGATAACTTCTGATTTTTTAATATTTTTTATTTATTGTTATTATTGAATTATTATTTATTGTAAAAAAAAGGAAATGAAGTCGGATTCGAATCGATGGGTTCTAAGATACAAATATTTTTCTTCTAAGATACAAATATTCCATTAATCAAAATTTTATTTGGCTGCAACTCTGGAACCAATGAAATTAAGTATCCTTTATGATATATCGTTGAAATGAGGACTTATTACTGTAGTTAAGAAACAGTCCAAAATTCAAATTGTTTTGGATTTTGGGCTTTTTTTGACATATTTGGTGAAGTCGATCGCATTTCAAGGGGGGTGGGGGTGCACAACTAGATATTAAAACAGTCATAAACCGAAAATTTCAACATTCTACGGCTAATCGTTTTTGAGTTATGCAAGATACATCCGTACGTACGTACAGACGTCACGCCGAAACTAGTCAAAATGGATTCAGGAATGGTCAGAATGGATATTTCCGTTGAAATCTGAAAACAAAAAATTTTTCGCGATTACAGTACTTCCTTGTACTCGCACAAGACAGTAATTACATAGTTTTTATGTAATTTATTTTAAGTGATTACATAATTTTTACTTCCCTGTACGACGTACAAGGAAGTAAAAATAGTGTTAATTTCTTAAAAATTTCTTCCTTAAACGTAATCGCTATTTTTAGAAAATCTTTGAGTAAAGTTAGCTAAATGTGCAGTGGTTGATCTTTTTTAAATTTATCTATATTAATTGGATTTTATAAAAAAAAATCCTTTTTAGAGATCAGTTTGATTTATTGTGAAATATTCATTTTGCTCATAATAACTAATCTTCAGTAAAGTGAAAAAAGTATTTTATTTTGGTAAAAGAAGGATCGTCTGGTAGTTTCTTTTATTAAAATTTACGCGGTATAGCTTTCACTTCTCTCTTCATGTAGAAAATTATCACATTTACTGATGTAAATTGTAATTAAATTGAATCCACTGTTCTGTTCTTCCCGTGAGCTGTGCAGGAGAGTTTAATTAAATTTTAATAAAAAATTTTACTTGTTTCTGTCATATATAACTCGACATGGGTTATAAAAACATTTTTACTGGTAGATATCACTTAAAATAAAATGAAATATGGAAAAGTCTTTCTGAATTAATTTTTCCATTTTTAGGTCGTCTGTTTTCATAATGTTTACTGATGACATTATGTTTGATGTGAGTAGACCACAAATATCCTATCTCCTTCAATTTCTCTTTCAGCCATTTTTTTTCCCCCAGTAGAAATGAAATTTTAAGAACGGCTTGAAAAATTACAATGAAATTTGGTGGCATTATTTGAATTAACAGTAATGATAATTATTATTAGTGAGTGAAACAACAACAAAATTGTTGGGATCGCATCATTTTTGCGATATCAACAATTTCAGCCAACCTATTTGAACAAATGAAGTATCGGTTTGTTCACAATAAAAGGCAAGACATTATATCTAATGAAAATATAATTACATAAAACTAATATTTACGGAGCTATTATTTTCAAAAATAAAATCTTCATATTTATTTATTTTGTAGATGTTTTTTGATGCATGTGCAGCAGATTTTATTAAACTATTTCAATCCGTTTTCATGATAAACATTTTTATTAAAAAACTTAAAATGATGAAATGAGGGAAAGTAAACCGAGAACATTTGTCTACATTAACGTCATCGTTTATTTTGATATCCTAATTTCGATAAATATTCCGGAGCAATTTGTACAAAAATAACTATCATAATTTTGTTTAAATCCTACCAATCATTTTTCAATCTTGTATTATTTAACGTTTACCAAGCACTGCCTTCGTAATAACTATAGAGTCTAGATTATTGGGAATTTAATCGTAGTTAACCGGCATTATGTCTCATCCGCCGTTGACGGGAAAGGGTATTATTTTGCTTTACTTGCTGTCACTAAGTCAAACATTCTTAAAACATATATATATTTTGTTTATTACCCTAAGAACTTGCTGACTGAAAACTATGGTGCTTGTAAATTGTATTAAAGAATTTTGAAGATATACCGGTTTACTATGAATAATTAATCCCAGAATGTTACTTATCTATAACAATGACGAGTCATTACAAAAAGGAAAAAAAAAAATAATAGGAACAAATCAAGAAAACAATCTTCAAGATGCTAATTCGATTAATTTTTTTTTGCTTGGTTGAATGACACTCGCCAAATCGGGCCTACTGACTGAAGTAATTAATTGCATCAATAAGTCCTGTACGAGATAAATGAGTACTTGAAATAGTACTGTATTTAAAATATCAATTCTGTTTTAAACTTTAATTTTCAAAACTGAAAATCTCATTGTATCTGCATTAATACGATATTAATATAGACATTATAGGAAATTTCTTTAAAAAAGGTTAGGGAAGGAGTTCCATGGGTCCCGACAGGATTTTTTTATAATTTTCATAATTTCTGATGGTCTATTTGTGTTTCAAATATGGCTGTTATTAAAAACAAAAACGTTATACGAGAAAGATGTAGAACAAAAGGAACAAGTATGATTAAAATATTTTTTATTAAATATTGTGATTTTTTATTAGCTAGCTCTAAATGCAGTATAATTTTGATGATAAAAACTTCGTTTGGTAAAGGAGGTCAACTTTTTTATGAGTTTTACTTTTAATATTGAATAATTTTAAGGTAAAACCGTAATTTGGTCAAAGGTGTTAATTCGTACTCATATTTTCTTACTGAAAAATTTTAACTTTTCCAAGATTATGATCTAAATATTGTATAATTAAGTCATTTACATTCAAAAATTCTATCGCTTTTTTGAAATAAAAATCTGTCAAGGCCAAACAAGCCGTATTAGTCACACAATGCCTTTGCTCGCAATTTTTTCTTCCTGTAATTATACTGTTTAATAAACTGCTATTATTTTTTTTTCTATTTTTTTTTTTCGGTAACGGTTTATATTTCTGCTGTTATGATTAGACATGCCATTAAGTGTGTAATACAGTAATTATCGTTTAGTAAACATAAGACCAGTAAACATCGGATATGATATATCGGATAAAGTGGCCAAAAAACTTGTCTCTTGGATGGTTTGGTTAATGCATATATATAGTATGTAAATTATTTATAATGCCATCGTTAGTACGACTTATACACATCGGTTATTATGACTTATTTTTCCTACTGCAATGCAACATTTTATCGCTTGTAATGACGGACGCAAGTGACTCATCAGTAAAGTAGTATATCTATATTGTAGCTACAGAAATACTTTGTTAAAATTAGTCAAAATTTCCTGTTTTCTTACATATGTAATATAGTTCTTGCTTTTTTTTATCTTCTACCTGTACCAGATTATTGTAAACTGAAACAGTCACACATTCTTTTGCTGTGAGCGCATAATATCGTGCGGGTACAGTATTTTATTTTACCTGTCATTCAACAATGTAATTCATTCAATAGTGATTTGATTAAGACTTCGTAAAAAACATTCACAATAGCGGAAAAGGCGCATATTATCTGGCGGTTATATAATGGCGAACTAATAAGGATACTGTCCAAGAATTAGGCGTAGGTCATTTCACAATATCGGTAATGTGGAAGAACTGTAAAAAAATTACGAAAATTTTGAAATAAATTCTATGAAATCAAAAAAATTACGGCCTAGTCAACATAATTATGTAGACTAAGCACTGTTAAAAAGGTTTAAATACCAGTGGGCTAGTAATATTCCTATTAGTGGCTCTATATTGTAAGCTAAGGCGAAAAATTTTTCTGAAAAATTCGTTAAACCAGGTAAAATAACTTCAGCTTGGATACAACGGTTCCATCAGCGTCTCGATATTGTGTCGGGGAGAATAAGTAACGAGGTCACAGCAGTTCCAACTGGTGTCAGAAAAATGGCCAGAAATCATTTGGCCAAAATTAAAAGAGGGCTATTCGGACAAAAACCTATAATGCTGATGAATCCGGTCTTTTTTTTAAACTGGCGGCAGAAAGAAACCTTCGGTTTAAAGGCGAAACGAGTTCGGGTGGAAAATTATCAAAAGAAAGACTAACAGTAACAAATGCTACAAATATAACTGGAACTGATATAAAAAAAATTCTGGTTATAGGGAATAAATACTAAACCCCGATATGTTGAAAATTTGAAATCGCTTCCTGTTATGTAGGTAAGTAATAAGAACTCACGGATGACAAGTGATATATTACGTCTTAATTACGAAAATGTAACTTCATTTTCAATATTAAATATTGAAAATGATAAAACACTGCTGCTCATTGACAACTATACAGTTCATCCACACGTCGAAAATTTATCGTGTATAAAGTTAGTGTTCTTACCATCAAAAACAACAGCAGTCTTAGATCAGGGCGTGATCAAATCGGTAAATGTCCATACAAAAAACACCTAATTTTACAAATGATACAGGATTTAAATCATAAAAAGGAAATACAAGTAACTATTCTGAATGCTATAATTATGTTAGAAAGATCACGGAATGAGGTGTTTCTAATGACTGTAAAAAACTGCTTTCGACATGCAAGATTTTTACCACAGGTTAGCGAAGTTACTGACGTTGCTTGTGAAGAAGAATCTTTAGCGGAACGGGGCAATAGTCTGCAAAACCAATCGTTATTGTTTGCATTGTTTGAAGATTATCAAGAAGTTGACAAAGATTTAGAACGCATCTAACTGTAACAGACGATGATGTGGCTTCAGCAATAGCAGAAATAGATGCGGACGTAGGTAATGGTAATGAAGGTAACGATAGCGACAATGATGAAGACATCAACTCGCCAAATCTTCCAAAGCGGCAATGAAAATCGTTTCCGGTTTCTCACTTTTACAAAACTTGCTAATGAAGAAACAAAGAGTGTTTGTTTTCATTTAGAAAGGACCTTCAAAATCTGTATTAGAACACGAAAAACATTTTTACAATTTTTCTCTATCTTATTTTACTGTAATGTATTTGTATTTTTGTTTTTTTTATATTGTTTTATTGCAAAATAAAACAATACTGTATTACAATACCCGTTGAGATGGCATATTAAAGTAGTACCAATAAGCTACCTAAACATCGGTTATTGTGACCTGAATAACCTATCGGTTATAATGATCTAAAAATGTTGGTCCCTTGGATGTCACTAAAAACGATAATTACTGTATATATAAATAAATAAATATATATATTTGTCGAATTGTAGTTGAATTATGACTTACATTACTTTCTGTAATACATTTGTATTTCTACATTGTTTGGTTTGAAATTATGAGTAAAATTTTTCATTATGTATTAATCGATATTGAATAAAGCAAGATGACCCACCCGAGGGTCTACGGATCAAGAAAATTGTCTGAATTTTTTTTTTGTGTTTTCCTCTGTTTTATTTACCCTTTTAGAACTGGTTACTTGTATTTGGTTTTACATACTGTTTTTAATTCATTAAAATTATCCTATGCGATTCGAAATCATCTTTAAGCTGTATTGATAAGATCTTTATAACAAGTTTATTCGTTACTTATAAGATCAAATTATATAATTTTTCTTTATTTGTAAAAATCTTTTACAACTTTTTTTTTATCTTTATAACAGATTTTACTTCCATTTGTTTCATTATATATTTTAATTTAAATTTTTTTTTAATTTAAGGACTGGTACCTGCGCATTGCAACCATACGTTTGCAAGTATTACTTTTTCCACATGCGATATATCATGGTATATATTTAAACAAAGGAAATAAATTTAGTTTTTAATTTAATTTAATTTTTATTTATAATACAAATGGAGACATTCTATAAATGAAATAAATCATTTGTTTATTGAAAATCGATTATTTATAATATATATTTTTCAACTTTGGCTAAATTATTTATTACTGTAGAGCAATATATTATTATTTTCAGAAGTAAAACGTTAGTGCTTTTAGAAAAGTTATATTTCTTAATAAGGAAAACTATAATAAAATAACATAAAGAAGAATTATACGGTTTTAGAACGTATGAGTATATTACCTTCTTTTTTGCTCTAAGTTGTACTAAATCTCGATCCGGGTCAGGATTACCAGGCGATGCTCTTCGCCACATTCTCCATGCTATTGCTGAATACGTATATGCAAGACCCAAAAGTGGAACACCAAATGTAAAAGAGAATACAAATACTGTGTAGGCTTGACTGTATGATGGTGAACTCCATTGTTCTCTACATTCATAATGCCATCTAAAAAAAAAAAAAAAAATAATAAATAAAAAAATAAAATACATATTCGTTTACTGTGTTTTCATGAAGGAAATTTTTTCAAAAAATAATATCAAGTTATCTTTATTTCATTTAAATTTTAGTTTACTTAATAGCATTATATTTCAATCATAAGAAAAGTATTATTTTTACGTTAAATAATTCTACCACATCAAAAATTTATTTTATTGATAAATTATGAATTTAAAACTTGTTAACCTAAATAATAATTTAAATAATTAATTTGAAAGTTATAACAGGTAGGGCAAGAAAAATCAGATTTTTTCTCTTTGAAAACCCTTAAAAATTGTTTATGATTTGTAATAATAAAAGGAATTGTAATTTTTAACGATGTATTTTGAAGAGAACACAAAGAAAAATCAATAAACATATTCCGGTTTATAAATGATAATTCAGTGAATTCCTTAATAACTTTCATTTACGGTATAAAAATGTACTTTTCAAATTAAATCTATAGAAATGCATTTATATATTTCTTATTTAGATCTATCTTTATCTATATTTAAGAAAATTCAAATTTCAGCAATTTTTAAAATTTTAAAATGAATAGGAGTAAGAATGTTGTCGGCACCCTAATGCAGCAAAACCTGCATTATTATTTAAATTAATAATATAACGATGAAAGAATTTTTAAAGTTATGAATCTCTGGCTACTGTAGGTTTTACCTTGACAGGTTACTATTTAGGAAGAAAACTAATTGGAACATTAAAGTATGTAATTATTAAAGTAATGAATAAAATAAAAAAAACTATTCTTCTCTGTAAAAGCTTGAGATACAGGACCCATGATCACAATATCTCCACGATGACTTATCTCCACTACTAATTGTGACGAAAATTACACGGCATCGTAACAAAATGAAATCAGAAGTCATAGTACAAAACTTCATGAAAATCAGTTCATCCCGTCTAAAAAAAAAAGCAAAACGATAACTAATGGAAAAAGCAAAATTTTTTTCATCAGTTTACTCACGGGTAAATGTAATCGTACGAATTCATCACCGAAGTGACATTCTAATATAATAGAATCGTGCAATTAGTAAAGAAAGTGAGTTTGAAACCAGAAACAATAAAAAAGAAAAATCCCGTTCTTTTATGCAGTTTGAATAAGATCAAATACCATTAGAAAGTACCTTATCTCAGGTACATAAGATGAACATTTTTTGAGATGTACGTAAGTACATATGTACATGTATGTATGTATGTACGTATGTAAAAATGTACATACGATGTGACCAGTCTCCCTTGACTGGTTTTGGACAAATTTGAATGGCATCAATGCCCGAAATAAGGAAATTATCCTGCCAGATTTTATCCGAATCAATCAACCTAGTCTGAAAGTATCAAGCAAAAAATAGCTCAACTCTACATACATGCTACATATAGAGCGTGCAATGATATAAAAGCTTTGTTGGAGAAGGTCGAGACTGCAGTACTACCAAACCTGAAAACATTTCTACCCATCTGTAATCATTTTTGTTTTATTTATGAACGTTTAATTTACTACCGTTTTCATGGTTTATTCGTTATAAACTCATTATTAAGTAAGCAATTTAATAAATAAAGATTACAAAACAAGAGTTTTAATTTAGGTGTATTTTTAAACTAAAAAAAATTTTAAGTACTGTTTGAATGTGGTTACACTGTATCCGTAATTACACTATATTAGATGTGCGATTATTATTGTATATTCATTTTTATAAAAAAATTAGAAATTTTTATTATTTAGAATTTTTAAATTCTTTTTTTGTACGATTGTTTTCATTGTTGATTATGCTACTATTATTATTAACACTTACTTGAAATTTGCATTATATGCTCAGTTCCTGTGCAAGTTTACCATCTTATCTGTGTTCATCGGAAAAGTCACTTTTCAACTAATTTACAGCTTTTTACATATGTTTGGAATATGGTCTCCAATCATCCTTACTCATTTCTTTCATTGTTTCCTCAGGTAATTTTTTAATATCTGACATTAAAAATGTTGTGTTATTACTAGCAACATATCTTTTCAGAGCCGATCATACCATCTGGAACGGATTTAAATCGGTATGGTAAGATGTAAGTTGCAGAATCTGATTTCCGTGTTCTTTTAATAGTTCAACTAATGGTATTTTATTTTTGAATTTATAAGTGATTTTATATGTCAAACCATTGTAGTTGTAACATTGCTTTATTAAACAGAATATTGTTTTATTCGTACGCACGTTATGCAAACAGAATATTTGTATGCACATTATTAACAACCACTGATTGGGAAGGAAGATCAGGAATTAATTATTCAGATGCATAATTTATGAAACTGCTGTTGATACTGTCGCGTTAAAAAAAAAGAAGAAAATAATATTTTCTAAACGGGATCACACAGCGAGATAATAAGAGCTTGTATGAAGAGCGAAGAAAATAAGAAACAAACGACTGAGAAGAAAAAAGAAAAGCGATTAAGGATCTCACAGGAAGGTGAAATCGAGCGCCACAACAAGCGTAAAAATACCCGAGGAGGTCAGAGAATGAGCGGCTGATACATGAATCAGTTGTGAGTTCAATGAATGGTGAGGGGGGACATCTTGCTCAGTGAAAATTGTAGGTTGTACTAACAAGGCATGAGAACTTTAGAGGACTGCTGACAAAAGAAGTCAGGTGAATTAATTTCAGAAAAAATTCGCGAGGTAGAACGACATGGAAATGCTTTATGGTAGCCCAGATGGGATGATGTACGGGGGGGGAGGGTTACGCATGATCTCTTCCCAGACGTTGTTGGTTTGCAGGGCGCCCCTTGGGTTCACCGCAACAAGTATGTGACGCAATTTCTTTCTAGTCATGGCGCTTTCTGAGGAAGATTCCAGCAATTTGGTCCAGTGGATTCAGGTGTGTGTCAAGATTGTGGACAACTAGATGACATACCGTGTAATTTACGAATGCTCAAAATACGAATTTATGCGCACGAAGACTATTGGTCGGCTCGATATTAGATCTCTGTGAGAATTTGAAAAACCGAGCCGAATGAGTAATCGTTGAAAATTTCTTCTGTACCTGGCAAGAGAACGGATTGCCGGGAGAATTTAGGGTTCCGCCTCGTCTTTCCTGTTTTTTGGTTTGTTGTTCTTGTGTTATAAGGTTTTTAAGTTTTTGTAGTTTTGTTTATTTAGGTTTATTTTTAAGTTTATTTTTATTTCTTGTGCGTGTTTATTTCTTTATTGCGTGTTGAACTCAACTTCTAACCTATCGGGTAAGCAGTTGCCTTAATTTCAGTTCCTTCATGTCACTCAGTCTTCTTAAAGACACGACGACAAATACGTATGTGTTTTGTTTTAAAGAATTTATTCCCTAGTAGTGCACCGATGGGAATATTACATGAAGTATTCGCATCGGTGGCGTCCTGACTGAGGCAAGAACAAGGCTGAGAGATGCCTTTTGCCGAGGTACTGAAAATGACCTCCGGTAAAGCCCCTAAGGGTTAGAAGGGGATGGTGTGGCGATTGGATCCGTCATAAGGTGGGTGACTTCCCCTTCGGGGTCAGGATGTCGCGATAGTCACAGCTTTTTGTACTCTTTTTCCAAGTTAACATCGCGTTTGGAATGAACCCCATTTTCTAATTTTCAAACTTTATAGCTTCTTTCTTCATAAAATCGTATACATTATTAAATTATTTCACGAACTTGACTACAGAGCTTTTTATTCTCTTCATAAACAACGAGTACAATAAATATTATCTAAAATTGGTTCAGGGTTTTAACCAGCCCTGGATTTAATCCATCCAGCATCCATCTACTCACCGCCCGCTAACCTCCTACCCTCCGTCCGCTAACTTAATTATATTAATAAATTATTTTGTAGGGTTTAGGCCTATTATTTAATGAGGATATTTATAACTCTAAATATTATCAGTAATAAAACCCGTTACAAGTGCATATAATATTCCTCAAATAATATATTTCGATAACTTTTATTCGTATAAAGGGGTCATTCATTTTATGAATCACTTGATGGAGGGAGTGCAAAAATAATCTATTAATGTAGTTATAAACTATTCGTACTGTGTACGGTAAGTAATAATAATATGTACACTAAATATTTTTAAAGAAATTATTGTCTGAAATTAAACAAAATGATTATAAATTGTAATTTTGGAAAGAATTTTGCAATTTATGAAAATAGTTAAACACACTGTATTGCAGAATACTCGGTTTCTGAAGAAGTCTAATGTTACAAGATGTTACAAAATGTAATAATACGCACAGCGACTGTCTGCGTCGTGCAAGCAAGCTTTTATATTTTCATCTTACGAACTGTACGTACGTATATACATATCCTCCTGGAATTTTCCAATTGATTTTTTACCTCTAAACCATTTTATTTATTTATTTTTTTTTTTTAAATAGAGGATCAGGAAACAACAAGAATCTGCAAAACCCTCCATTTTTTCATTTATAACTTATAATCGAAATAACATCGCAATTATAAAATAATCTGAATTATTATTAATAATAATAATAATATCGATTATCTTTTCGATATCTGTCCGTCTCAGCTTAGTCGCACTGATATTACCTAATTTTTAATTTCATTACATAAATTTGTGCCTAATTTTTTTTCATATTTTAATAAATCATGACTTTTCAATGAATCTTCACGACTTCTTGTATAAGTTAACAAACATAACAACTAACTTTGATAAATCAAAAGAAATAATTTGATAGAAATATTGTTGAACTTTTCCAACATTTTTCATAAAGCTTAAAGTTAGCTTCCTATTATTATTTAAGTAAATTCCTATTACTTCCAACAACATTTTTAAGTACATAATTAATTAAACTCGTAAAGATTATTAACTAAATTAAAATATAAGATTTTACCAAAAATCGTTAAGTATACATCGTTTTTCTGCAAAAAATTTCATAAAAATTAGATAGTTGGCCGTAACTGCGTTACGAACAGAAACAAGTACACATAAAACACCAAACAGATTAAATGCCAAGAGGTAGAGTTAATAAAAAGTAAAGGATCTCGCTTGGCTAAATCAAAAACGAACATACATATTTTTCTTAATATTCACGTAATAATCGAATTAGAGTGAAGTAATTATTGATTTAGGTAGTCCTTAACTGGATAATCATTGTACGAATATGCCTTAATTTATAGATTACGTGAAAAAGTTAATTTTTAGTCAATTAATAGGTAATTTTTCTTTTTTGATTTTAACAAGTGCGTAAGTGAAAATAGAAAATAGGTGAAACATAGTAGATTAAAACAAACAACCTCAATCTCATACAGTTATCGTGATTTAACAGTTATTTATGTTGACGCGCAATCGCCTACCACGGATGTTGACCCTAAGACCTTGGCCATTCTTCTCATTTATTTTATATGGTCTTCTCCTTTTTCCTTCTACCCCTCCCAAGAATTCTAATACTTCTTCCATTAGCAGGCTCAAGGCAAAATGCTAATATAGTTTTTCATCTTTCTTGTTTTTTGGGGGTAAAGAAAAATTCCCATCAACGGGGAAAAAGTCTTAAAGGAAGAAGAGACGAGGTAGTCAAAGAATAATTGCAGAAAAGTGAAAACAAATTATTTTTTAATGCGATATCCATAGATATTCAAACGAAACAAAAATAAATAAATAAAAAAGTAAATTTGACAGTTGTAATAAAATATTCGTTACTTGTAAATATTTATGTGAAGAAAAATACTATTTGAAAACTTTAATAGGATTGTACTTATATAATAATATTTGAGAGAATATGTTTGATTAATTCAGATTCATCAATTTGTGACTTTCTACAGTTTACAATGATATGCTGCAATAAATCTGCTTCGCAATATCATGCTTTAATACTAGTATTTTAACCATCTTGTAACAAAGTGTAATATCTTAAATACATAATTTTAAACCTTTAAAAGTTACTTCATTTTTATTCGTACTATTTTTCTATATTTCTCTCTACTTTCTATTACAGTGATTTTTATTTTAAAGTAAATTTTATCTAAGTTTTTTAAGCCAGTGGAAACAACTTTTTTATTATTATTATTTCTATCAACACTTCTGCAGTATCCACATTAATATTGTATAAATATTAATAACTTAGTTATCTCAATAAAACAATTTGATTAGAAGATCTTAGAATTCAAAATTATAAATATATTATTTATCCGATTTTGACTCATTTAGCTACTTTTTAAATTTAATGTAACCTCGGCTTCTTAAAGAATACCTGAATCAAATAGTTATTTATTAAAATATAATAGTTATTTAATCAAAATTTTATTTATTTAATTATTTACATCCTCTAAAATAAGCAAGATTATAAAAACAGTTTCAGAAACATTAAACATAAATAAAGAATAAACTCTGAAATAAAAGTAAACAAAATTTATAATTAAATTAATAATAAAAAAAAGTCGATAGAATACTTGTCATCGCGATGTGCAATATCAATGACGTCCATATAAAGAGTAATATTGTTCTAGGGTTAAGAAATACCTTTAAAAAAGTTAAGATTGTGACAGCAAATTTTTACCATTTGATTGAAAGCGGTATCCACAGTAGTGACCTAAGATATGTGAACAAGTTATGTATTTCGGTTCATCTTGTTCAACCTCGTTATATGACTAAAATATAAAAATAAATAAATTTTTATCTTAAAATATTATATAAATGCACGATTAATATTACTTTTACGTAAATGCGATTAAAACAACATTAAGTTATTTCTTATTAAATATTTATTTCATAAAAATGCACTAAAAAATGTATGTAATCTACTGTTTCACTAGAAAAAGAGATACAATAATTTGTTTCTTTACGCTGTTAGTACCAATTTTTCATACGGTTGTGACACATGTACACCACTTGATGTAGAGAAGTAATAGCTAGAAACAGTTACCTTCTCCAACTTTGTAACGACGCGTCGTTTACAATGCAGCCAATGGTGAACAAAGTGACGATTGTTTTGTCAGTTTTCTTTTCATTTGTTATATTATACTTTTGCCAATAAATACTTTGGCAAACTGACCTTTGCCAAATTTAGAATTTCTCAATATTTTTAAATTTTGTGATTCCAGAACTATTTACGCATTCGTTAAAATATTCTCTAATTACGTATGTGTGTTTGTGTGTATACACATGCGTGAGCAGTTCTTTGTTTGGATATACATGTCGGGTAGGATTTAAACTGCAGTTATACAATGTACCACAGAAATTGATTCTATTAACTTCAAAAATAAATGTATAGAATCAAGGAGTAGGAAGAGTTTTAAGGGTACGCCATATCAATGGGAGTTTGGATTATATAAAAGTTTTATTTTTAGAAGCTTTTTAGCGTAAATAAACATTTAACCGGAAAAAATTCATAGAAAAATTCTTGAAAGAATTTTTTTAAATGTTGCCCCACCTTAAAAAGGTTTGTTATTTAAGGAGAATTTAATTTCATTTATCAGCTACAACTTATATATTTCATTTTTTCTAAATGATAACGGTAAATTATCACCGAGGAAAATAACAGGTAACTTTCATATTGCCTCGAAGAAACAGTCTACTGTTTATTAAAATAATGAGCGAGTACAACCAAAAATATAGAAAGTTATTGGGAGTCAATAACCGAGTTGCCAGTGTTATTGAGATTAAGTTTTAGTATTTGTTCATTATTTAAATAATGAACAAACACCAGCCGAAAATACAGTAATATATCATAAACTGCATCATTTATGTGATAAGATAATGGGATGAGAACACATCATCACCAAAAAGAAAGAACTTAACATTTGCTTAAGAAAACAGGATTGCTTAAAAGAAATACATTCATCTTTGATAGCAAATACTGATATACAAAGAGATATTGAAGACGTTTGGACGTATAGAATAAACAACTGGATAACTACTAGCAACTTAGATATAGAAATTCTTCACAGATTCCTTAATAAAGTCCTGTGATCAATCATTAATTCGAAATAGTACCTTAGAAATAATGAAATATAGGAATTCTTAAATATGCTAAAGGTAAAAGAAGAAATTAGGAAATTTAGACTTGGTTATCAAGAGCGACTGGATTCACATAGACGTCTTAGCAGTGCAGTGAATCTTTTGGATAAGACCAAAATACCCGGCCTTTAAGCCGACGTCGTGTTTTAGACGTCAGCGGTACTGCATTAAAATATATTCATATAATGATAATAAAAGTAGAAATTCAAAAAATGTGTAAATACTGTAATTAGATTATATAAAAATTCGTATTTAAAAAATGCCACTTTTATAAAACTCCAATAGCACACTGCGTTCTAAAAGTAATTGTACACCTACATAAACAAGATTTTGTGTAAGGATTGTTTTACAGTAAGTAATTTATTCTGCAAAGATTTATTGATTCTGCACTGTGCTTTCATAAGCCAGCCAAGCATATGACCTTAAGACAAGAAGGTGTGTCGGGTTTTTGTTGTTCATTGTGTGTCAGTCGTCTCTGAAAAATTGACCCGCGTCATTCCGCACGCGCTCAATCTGTAGAACGGTGAATATTTCTCCTTGAATATGTTTGCGATAAACACGGTGAGTACATACAGAGAGTGAAAGACAAGTTCTCCGTTAGTTTTACAGATATGTCGGTTCCTAATCGACATAATGTAAGAGCGCTAATCGAACAAAACATTTGGACTGGATCGGTAAAGTACTATGACCCACTTATAAGACCATCAGTATTCGGTAAAGAAAAACTGCAAGATATATCAACTGTTATCCAACGTAGTCTCAAAGTCTACGTGAACTTTGGACAAACAGAAAAGAAATCCGTGTTGTAGCTGCAAACAAGTTTTTCAGAAGCTTAATTTCATCCCAAATAAAGTGAAGGCAGTTCAAAAGTTATTGTCTACAAGTAGTGGAAATCGAATTTAATGCTGTGAATGGTTTCAACAATTTCAAGCACATAATTCTGACGATATTTGGACCGTATATTCTAAACCGATGGTGCATTTATCCAGGTTTGCGCACGTACAGAAATCACGTTATGATCTGCCACATGCTATATACTGTATTCCTTTTCATGATGAGATGAGAAGGAATACTGTACTGAATGAGATGATACTGTATTCAAGACTGAGATGTGAATTGAAATATTGGGGAGAATAATCAGCCCATCGTTCTTGAAAAAACAATAAATTCAACTCATTATTGTAAATCATTTACCGGTTCATGGGAGAGGTAACAAAGGACAAATTAATAATGCTTGGAATCAAAAAGACCGCACGTACATCTAGGTAAGTTTTTGCAGATTGAATCGTTTCTAAGGGCTTACAGCCACCTCGTTGTCCGGATTCAAGCCCGCCGGATTTTTACTTTGTGGTTATGTAAATATAATTTTTACCGAGGAAACCCTACAGCCTCCAGGTACTTCAAACTGTTATTCGTGATTTCACCAAGAAATCACTTATATAACTCTTATGAGTGTTCAAGAACAAAAACAAACGCGCGCATATGTGTCTAAATATTGATGAGGACCATTTCCGACAATTACTGTAAGATAAATCAATGTTATGTGATGTTGTTCTCGTTCATTATAAGTGTCTAAGCTACTTTTCGTACGTACTGTACAAAAGAAGTAACTAGACACTTGGTCGAATAACTAACCGCCTTGGTGTAATACCCAGTTGGGGGTATTTATTCTATATCTTAATTCGCTGATTCATATTTCTAATGAATAAAGATCATTGTTCAGTTCATGATAATTTTTAATATGTCGTAATGATCATGATGTCTTTATTTTAAGTTTTATATTACATGAATATTTCATTATTGATGAATATATGAGTTGATGAGCGTGTATAATGACATAATGAAAAATAAATCTAGACTGAACAATACATTAATAATTAGAAAGATTATAAATATAAAATATCAGCTGGTAAAATGGCTACTGAATATAAACAAATTTATTTCCTTTTACAAATGAATAAGAAGAACGAGACAGATTATGTATTTATATTTAATAAGAAGAAAAGGAGGAACGAGTCTGTAACATAACTGCCCGTCAAAAAATCAGATGATTTTTTTTATAATATTGAAAGAGAACTATCACAAACAATAACATAAAAATAATAAATTAATAATTATTGATTTGTAATCACAATAAGTTATATAAGTGATCGTGTAATTAGCAATATTACAATTATGGATAAGTAAATAATATGACATTATATAAGTGTTATTTAAGTATATTAATTATACAAGTATTACATAAGTAGTGTGAAACTACTACATTGATTATTCGTACAGTATTAATAATAATCAGGTAATGAATAGTTATTATAAAGATCATGGATATCTTAACTTAGTTTCAAAGTGGTCAATCAAAACGGTTCATTCAAATTCGTCTTACTGTAATAAATCAAATGTGTTTTCTGACAATAATTTTATGTGCTAGTAAGTAAAAGTATTTTATCTCTTTCTTTAAAATTTATTAACTTTACTTATGTAAAGAAACAAAAATAAATACAGCAGTTGCTAAATATCTTCTCAATAGTTATTTAAGAACGCCAAAAAAAAAATTAAATTTATCAAATTTTCCTTTTTGATCATATTCTCGGTAAGTTATCACCTTACCCCAAGCCATCATGCGAAGCACCTCAGAAATTTTAAAAGGAAAGAAGAGGTTTGTGAGACATTTTAATGAGAATTAACTATCAACATTTTTAACGAAAAATATTTCGGGCCAGAATAATTTTAACCAAATCAGCGGTCATTTAGTTTAATTCCACATTTAGATTCAAAACTAGTTTACTAGTCTTAAATAAATTCTCACCAATGAAACACAAAAAAAATTTATCAAATTTTCCTACCTCAGAACGATCTATTCTTCTGTATGAGACCAGTATGTGTACTTGAAATATACTGATGGATGTACTTATGAAACTAGCAGTGAAAAATATTACATAGCTTCCACTTTGTTTGTAATAGCCCGAAATATTTTACGTAAAACCTTTTGACTTTTAATGTTCTTTAAAATGATGCCATAACTGTACGTTTTTATCTGATATTTTTGTGTTGCTCTCCATGGCGGTTTGAGGATGTGGAAATTATCATACCACGAATTTAATTTCTCAGTTTAACGGTTGAGTAGTTTTTGGCTATTTAAGAGTTAAATAATTTTATGTTATTGAATATTAATATCGGAAAATCAGTGAAAATTGTTCACACATTTTTAAGGCGCCTTAGATGCAGGTCGGAATACCCATTACAGTCATAATTACTCAGAGGAGATTATGGTTAACATGCTCGGTTAGGAAAAGGACTGGAACCGTTGTAGTAATTGGTTTAGATGAGTGTTAACTAGAAAAGTTGGAAGAAGAAGAATGGAACTGAGAACAGGAAATAAGTTCAAGGGTGATGGTGGTAGGCCAGCAGCGGAGGTCCAACTGGATCGTCGCTGCTGGGTGACCCGGAGGGACGCTGAAAGCCGTCACCTGAGGACGATGCCGGGAGTTTTCCGAAGACACGCGTAGTGATGATGGCATACCTTATGGTGTTACCATTACCACGTGATGTAGGGGAAGAAGGTTTTTAGTGGGTCCGTGCGTAGTTTGTAAACCCCACACAACCAGCAGTACGGGCTGCTGGGCGTCTGGTAGCACATTTTCCCTCCTCCAACGTTAAAAAAAAAGAAAAGAAAGTACCCTCTCGATCAAACAGACCACGGATATTCGGAAATGTTGTCATATCTTCGCAGCGACAAAGTGTTGCTAACTTTTCCGGCATTATCTTTGACAGATTTTTATTTGAAACACTAAGTACGGTATTTAAATAATAATTCAATTATCAATAATTGAAATAAAATTTCCCCAATTTCAGTTCGACTTCACTACCTTTATCAAATGACGTTTCACCTTAAAAGTTTGCGGTATTGAAGTAAAATTTCCGGCTACACCGGTCAAGTCATATAGTACCTTGCACAGCTTTTTCATTTCAAATTTTTTTTTGCATTTTAGGTCTGGGGTTTTGTAATTAAAAAAAAAAGTAGAGATTTCTTGTGATAGCTTCAAGAATATTAACTTTCGAAAAATTTTTGAAATTTTTTTAAAACCGAAAGGAAGGTAGAGCAAAAGAAGAAAAAATTTCATTCAGTTTTAAGAGGTAAGGTTGGTTTTTTAAAAATAAATTTGGTTAACTTATATAGGCATTGTAGGTAACAAATTTTCTTTAATAAATTTTTCTCTAGAATACCTCTGAAGAAAATCGGAATTGAGTTTATCATGGTATCTCCCCCTTAACGAATTTTGAAAAAAAAATAATGGGATTAATACCCCATATTCAGAAATATTTGAGTCAAATTTTAAAAATATTAGGTTAGGTTAGTTCAAAGATCAAAAGCAGAACGACAGACACATCGTAAATAAGTATATGCTTACATATATACGTAGACAAATACATATATACTGGATCCGCACTATAAGTTCACGATTGTCGCTGTGTTGGTAAGTTGAATGCGTTTGGGGGGGGGGGGGGTTGAAGAGCTGTTATACGTACGTTCACAAACATCGTTATTATAAAAATAATATTAAGAAATCATATTTAAAATGATAACATAGTTTAGTTATGTTTAAACTACGATTTATGATCAGGCACTTATTACAGTAGGTAGGCCATTGGGTTTATAATCAACTATAACGTATAACAATAAATAATAAGCATTTAGTATCCTCTTACGTGACATCCGAACCGTCGTAGGGGAAGACACGCCTTGTGCTTCTGACGATTTCGATCGCCACACCTCCCCCGTTCCCAGCCATGATGGGCTTTAACGGAGGTCGTCTTTTGACCCTCTAACCTTTTACATCTCACAATAATCTATTGTGAGTAAATGTCTCATAATATTCGAGGTAATTCAATAGATTACACACCACAAGAAATGTTGGCAACAACGAAATTTATTCCTAGTTCCCTTAGTGAACTCAACTTTTACAGTTCAAACCCCTCCTCTTACGTGACAGTAGGGTCACAATCTTCTGAAATGTAAGAAGGCAAGTTCAACCCACCGGATTGGTCTGGTGCATTGATTCGCAAAGTGGTCCAGGTGGACCCCCAGGGGTCCACGGGAGACTCGACAGGGGTCTACGTTGGCGTGACAAAAAAATGGGGGTTCACAATTCTTAAGCGGGGGTCCACGAAAGTTCATCGGGTTTCAATAGTGAAGAACCAAAATGTTGGCTTGACTTTGCGTATCAATCTAGGCAGATAATGTTTTGAGAAGCTCAGCGACTGTTACTTGTAAAAACTTACATATTCCATATTCAGTACAACGAACGTGTCGAGACTTGCAAAGCGCCGCCGCTGCCGCCGCCGCCGTCCGCAACGTTTGTTCAGACGTGCAAAGGGACGAAATACGACTTGTGGTGTGTGTGCTAGCAATCTTGCTTGCATGAACTTGTTTAATTCTTCACTAATATAAATACGATTGCCAAGGATAAACGTTACTCATTTGTTTCCGGAATTTTGAAAAGAAAAGTAAAGTGAATAGATGTTAGTAAAGTAACGATGTTAGTAAAGATAAAAGTAAACTGAAGCTAAATATTGATAATTTGCTGTCAATCCATCAAGTACATCCCTCCCATTAAAATTGTAACTATTTTGTGATTGTCATTGTAGAAGTTACATTACGTTATTAATGTTTAATTTTAATTATATTACGACAATTTTATTATATTACATTGCAATATGATAATAATAATAATTAATAGTGTAATGATTACATATTTGAATAAATGCAACACAAAAAAATATACTATTTTTCTTTTGCTTTTTACCACTCTGAATGGGAAGTTTTCTAGATAAAATAAGTGAGAATTGATTGCTTTCTTGTGCTGTGAGTAGATATCAGAAGTGTGAAGTTGGATGGAAGCATTTTTTTTGATTGGCCAACTTTACTTTTTTGACATGCACTCACAGCACAGTCAATCAAAAATTAACCAATCAATTCTGACTTTTTTTTCGGAAGCTGTTAGTTCATAGAACTCACCCGTAACGCAAATTTTCATAGTTAGATCTAATCTTCACATTTTCCGTGGACTGGAAATATGGTAGAAATGTAGCTGCAGGGGGTCCACCGGAACCAGCAAAATTTTGAAAGTGGTCTATGAGAAAAATAAGTTTGGGAACCTCTGGTCTAGTGGTTAAACTTGTCATCGCAAATCAGCTGATTTCGAAGTCGAGAGTTCTAAGGTTCAAAATCCTAGTAAAGGCAGTTACTTTTATACGGATTTGAATTCTATATCGTGGATACTCGTGTTCTTTGGTGGTTGGGTTGCAATTAACGAAATATCTCAGGAATGGTGGACCTGAGATTACACAAGACTACACTGCACTTACATTCAGGACTGCAGGACTTTTAATCTTCAATCCTGTGGCCTTCAGCACGTTTAACGCATCTGTAAGGCCGCATGCAGTTGGTTTTCGTGTGGCCGTACTGCTAACAGCGCGTAAACTGGACCAAACCAGGAGAACTTCTCGGTGTTCCCAAGGTTATCCCACTATTGGCTATGTGTTTAAAATTAAAAACCTTTTTGTTATTATCCTTGGGCTCAAGGAATTTGGATTCTGGATTTTTTCTGAAGTGCAATAATAAGCCCTCATTGAGAGATTTTCAACGATATATCATAAGTGGTACTTATTTTTATTTGTTCCAGAGTTATAGCCAAATAACTTATATACTTCGGACTTCGTGACCGTGTACCGTATCCTCAACCTTAATAAGGTCAATCGGAACAAAAAGTGTAAGTTCCTTAGTACAATCCGGAAAGCTCTTTCGCCCTTCCTAGTTAAAGTACGATCGATCATACTATGCTCAGACACCAAGTCAACTATCCATTTGTAGATGTTCACATCTATCGAGATAACATGTAGTTGTTTAGGGCTGAATACTCTTACGCTGTAGTCACACTTCTTAACCACCATTTCAATTAACTCACACAGCCGGATAACAACGGTGATGCCGTGAAGGAATATCGGCGGGGGCTTAATGACGTACATTTGACATGTATCGACGTTATCATCCATCCTCCATTTGGAGGAAATCGAGAGGTCCTGCATCAGGACCTTTATTGGGAAGTCCTGAATAGAATTTCATTATGGCAAATCGGTGGCAGAAATGGGAGAATATGGTACCTTTGCGGACGCAAAACTGGCACCGTCTGCCATGTACAAAAGCTACCTGCGAGTCTGTGTAGAGAGCATCAGTCTCGATGTGGGTCTCACATCTAACAGAAAATTATCTTTTAGAAGTTTGCAGCGGGCTGCTTTCTTGCATCCCTCTTCGAGGGCACTAAGCGTCCACGCTTTCTAGACGACGTTTGACAGCGACCACTAGTTGTAGTCTCATCCTTTTCCAATTTATAATTATTTATTTGTTAAGTTAAACAAATGAAACAGTTATGTGATACAATAGCCTGTTCAATTGAGCTATATATTAATAATCCTCATCCTCAAAATACTTTTTTTAATAAAAAAAAAAAAAAACATTACAAATTTAGAAGAAAACTCTAAACGAATTAATATAAATGTAAAAATAATTTAAATTACCAAATAGAAAATTAGGGTACTAATTATATAACGAAAAAATATACTTTTATAATAATCTGAATTTTATCGAATCGCCCAACATTATTTTGGCTTTACTTTATTCGTAAAACAGTCTACTACACTTCTTGATTCATTTCATCACTGTTGCTCACTCTCATTAGTCTCTCTTTCTTTCTCTTTTGATATATATTCCTTATACATTTTAATTGCGAAATATCTAATTTCGTAATAAAATTTCTACTGCTTAATTTTATAACTTTTATTTTTTGATATATTTTCCTGATGTAATACTTTTTTTGCAAAATTTTATGTATAAATTACTTCAAAGTTGTCAACTACACCAACTTTTTTATTCGTTAATATTTTATACAAGTTTTAAACTTTATTTTTTAAAAATGACGTTTTTTAACTTACATTATTAATGATTTGATAAATTATTTAACTTTATATTTTATTCATCTGTAAATATATTTAAGTTGAAAAGTTCTTTGTCAAAATAATTTTGACGTATGTTCTTTCTCTTGAGGTAAAATATTATTATATTGAGAGATTTTTAAAATACATAATTTCTTCTTAAACTTTCTTTAAATTCTTTATATATATATTTATTCTATTTTACTATACTATTAAATATTATATGATATTTCTTTTACATAATATGAGATAATAAAATAAATTTACTATATTGAAATAATTTTTCTTTTTGTTTTAGGAAATTAAAACTACGTTTATATATTTTTTTCGTCGTAGCATATCTATTGTTTAACAGCTTAATTCGAAGTCGAAGATTCTAATGTTCAAATCCTCGTAAAGGTAAGTTACTTATATACGGATTTGAATACATTGGATATCTCGTTGTACTTTGGTGATTGAAGTTCAATTAACCAAAAATCTCAGGAGTGGTCGGCTTGAGTCTGTACAAGCTAAACCTCATTTATATATCATATATTATCCTCATCTCACTGGGTCACAGGGTAGGCAAGGGTTGTTCGTAAGTTGAACAGATTGCAACATACATATTATGTTTAAAAAATAAAGTTGTGATTTTTAAAACCTAATTAATATTATTTTTCCTCTCTTTAAAAAATTAAAGGAAATAAATTGGTAGGACCAATAACTGAAAAAAAGAAAAACATTATTTCTTTTGGAAAAACTAAATTAAATTTATTACGTAGATTTTTATCCATATATTGTAACAATCATTTTGCCTAAATAAAAAATCTTTAAAATTTATTTTTATCTGACTGATCATTTTATTAAATAGTTCTTGACTTAGTCTTCGTATAACAGTAATGGTACAACGGGTGGATAAATTGTAACCATCTAATTTTAAATATGGGTAAAACCGCTGCATAGACTTCTTAAGTAGTTGCAACATTGCTGATTGCGTGGATAGAATTCCCATTTAAACGAGCGATAATATTTCTATTGCCCAGGCAGTACCGAAATTTCCTGTGTGTTTTATTAGATGGCAAATTCTCGTGAGATAATCAAACTGATTTTGTTTGCAACAAAATTAAACCTACCGTTTCGCAAGCAGCTCAATAAAACAATATTTCCCCATATACGTATATTTCCGTATAAAGTATAATCTTATCTCTTGGGCTCTTTCAAAATGTCAAAACGAGTTCTTACGATAGAAAAATGGGCTGACAGATAATTAAGTATGAATCGTGTAGAACGATATTTAGAATATTAAATATTGTAACAAGACCGGTATAATGGATCTGAGTAATAGATTCTTGCCAATTAAGAAGAAAATAATAAAAAATATAATAATGTGAGAAATCCAGAAAGAGGCTAAAAGAAATCCTTTTAGTTAAAGGACACAGGTTTGTTTAACAATAGTCTTTTGTATTCTGCCCACTGATACACACCTAAACAGATGTTCTTCCGTGAGGAGTTACTGGACCCAAGTTAGAAGGAACGCATGGGAACGAAAGGGTTCAGTTAACCAATCTCACGTTCAACTGGGGTCTGATCCGGCAGGTAAAGAAGATAGGAGTATAAATACTCCGGGGAAGACCAGTTGAAATGAGTTCTGCGAAATGAGTCGGCGAGACGAAGAGTACCCCGAAGTCAGTCTAAGGGAGACGTTACGACGTCAGTCTGCTAGATGTGAGTCTGCGAGTTGTCAATTAGTGAGAGTTTTCAGCGAGAAGGTCAGTGAAGGAGCGAATTTCGAGTGCAGGTTCGATGCAACTAAGGAGACGCCACAAGTAATTCCACTACATGAAAACAAGAACATGGTTTGTTGAGTTACTGTAAGACTATAAGTGAAAGAGATAATGTACTGAATTTGATTCTTAAATTGTAAAGGTAGTTTTATTTGTGAACAGCATCGGTATTTGCAGTAAAATAACTTTATACTTGTCTTAACTATTGTACTATTGTTAATACAAGACTAGTGGTTAAAAGTATTAAGACTAGCGATCATGCGAATGACTTTTGTCAGTGGGACTGAATTCTGGTTTTCATTATTTATCTACCTGTGAATAAATCCTGACGATTACTTTAAATTCTGTTTTGTATGGAATCTCTGTTTATTATTATTATTATCATTATTATTGACATTTATGATTGTTTGTTGTTGACATTTAATATTATTACTGTTTACTGTTGCCATTACTGTCATTATTCTAATTATTATTGAGATGTTTTTTTATTGTCTGTTATTATTATTACTATTACTATTATTCTGATTATTATCGTGGTTGTGATTACGATACTCTTTTTTATGATTTCTTTTATTATTATTGTTAACTATTATTATTACCATTGTCATTATTATTATTAATAATTTGTCTTGTTTTACTTATGTTTTCAAACCAATAGATTGTAATTATATAAACATTTTCATTTGTCAATCTCTCAATATCCTGATCGATCCGCGTACACGAAACAGTATGTTAACTTATACTTAAGATAATATTTATGAATATACGTTCTTTGCTAAAAAGAAAATTATTACTTATTCGTAAGAATAATGATGTATACTTTTACCAAACCAGACAACGGAACTGTTTTATAATTCAACCCACTACTTTGGTTTATGAGAAGGGTCTTATTGTAACTTCAGTTGCTATTTTTAATAAATTAACGAATCATTTGAAAAATCTTTCCACCAATTTATTTAAAATAAAATTAGAAGATCTTCTTTTACGGAAACAATATTACTCGTAAAACACGAATTATATGTATCCTATAAATATCTACAAAATAATTTAGCATAAAAATTTGGTCAGAATAATTTTCATCAACACCTTCTGTTGTAGATTAATTTTTTATGCTTAATGTATTTACCTTAACATTATTTTATTATTTGTATTTAAATAATTAATAAAGACATTAATCATATCTATATTTTATCGTATAATTTGTTATATATATATATATATATATCAACTAAGTTATTGGTAAATTATTGGTGATAATTAATATTTGTCTTCAGTCTTTAAAATAAACTGAAATATCTGTCTGTCTGAATACATCAGGAACCTCCTATTTGGAGGCCAATCACCGGTATTCCCGGTCGCCCAATATAGTCCAGCATGACTACCCGGGAAGCGCTTGAATCAACCCGTCCCACTTTCAGTTAAGCTCAATGCCAAGAGCAAGACAGACTGTAATTTGTTTGCAGGTAAGTTTGAAAAAGTTAAGAAACGATTTACAAAAATGATGTATTAAAAAGTAAATTCAGTTTTTTTGGCATTAAAAGTTAATAGTTTTATGCCTAATACAATTTTGTTAAATTAGATAGGGATAGCGTATGAAAACTATTGCTGAGAATCGTAAAATAATGTAAGAATTATCACCGACGCATATCAAGACACGATATAATACACTTTTTAACAACAATTAAGTCAAAAAACTTTAAAAAACTGTTTAATAAAAGTTAATTCATTAATTCATTGCTTGAGGGTCCACTTAAAATACAAACTTTTATTTAATTCATATATATTATATTAATATATTTTATATTAATATTACTTTATATATTAAAATTTTGGATATACCTTCCAAATACAAATTTTAATAAACAATGTTATGCGTACATGCTAACAAAGAGAAACTTATTATTTCCTAAAATTACTGCTTCCAGGAATACATTCCGGTAGTGCTTATATGTGATAATACTTTATTCTAACTTATATACGGGTATATCTATACTCGTATATCCACTGATATAAGTATTTTCAGTGATCCTCAGCCAGGCCACCGACCCGGTTAAAAATAAATCAGGATTGGTCAAATATAAACCGGACTTTGGTTTATAACAATTTTTCGTACAGAATAAAAATAAAAATACATATTTATCGCTTTTCTGTGAATAGTCGATTAATTTCAACACATTTTTTCTAACGTGTTGGGAGCGAGTATAATCTCATATGATCATTCGATGCATAACATTATTTACCTCTCGTCGATATCGATTCAGGAGGCTTTGGCAAATTTCCTGTGGGGCTTATTTTTATTTTAGGTCAAAACTGTTGGAACCCCCCACGCACAGACTTTGTGGAACTCACGGTGCTTTGTGATAATGGAATGTGCTCTTCCATGACTGATACCCACTTTCAAAGAGGTTTTTATCAGCAGTAAGATACCGATCTTCTTCATTAAAGTCAAAAATCTATCCGTCCGTCACACTTTTCTTCAAACGCCTATTGTACTTGTCATTTTCTAAAGTTTAATGGCCCAGTTAAAACAGTCCGGCAAAATCCCGGTTTATTTTTTTTTTCTTGCTATACGTAATTAAATAGTTAACTACTTTAAATCGTATTCAATTTTTCTATTTTATCATTCTTAAATTTATTTGTACAGTATAAATCTGCTGCACGTTATAACAGGAAAAATTTAATTTGGACGTGAGAAGTTTTTTAATCAAAAACTTCATATAAGCTGGAAGAGTATTGTGTGACTTTTTTGGCTACTCCGGTCAAGTCAAGCAACACTTATTACATTGCAAAGATTCAATTAGATAACTAATTTCACAAATAAATTTTATCAATAAAAATAACTTTCAAAATTAGACATCTAATAAAACTGAATAAAAAAATTAAAATAATTATTATGGAAAATAATCTTCTTTAAATATTAATAGATTACAAAACTGGTAATATTTTTTGGAATGATATAAAAAAAGATTCAGCCGTAATTTTAAATAAATTCATACTAGATTTTTTTAAGGAAATGAAAAATTTTTTTTTTTTAAATATATTAGTGAATAATTAAATATCAGTACTTTAACACTTAACTCAATGGGTATAATACAATGAGCTTTTAAACTTTTAAAAATTCAAAAAACGATTTTTCGTCGCCACAGATTACAGGAATGGTATGAGGAAAACGATTTATAGTCATTTTGAGCCCCATTGATCTAAAAAATATTCATGTGAAAATCTCCCATTAACTCCTTTCTGAAGTAAAAAATAGCTGAAAAAGGAAACAAATTCAAGTCATTTTTTGGGAATGGGAGTGAATATTAAAAAAACGAATTTGGGCAATTCATTATCCTAATGAAAAGGTTTGAACTTTTGTAAGAAAAGATTTTGGATAAAATGTTAAAGCAAAATTTTTAAGTTTTACTTTAGCCAAAACACCCCCATTCCTTTTACCAATGCTTGTAAAAATGTAATATAATAATTCCCTAAGGACGGCATTTTTCTACACACGTTTGAAAAAAGTAGGTTCACGGAGTCTGAAGTTATTACGCTTTAAACAGGCCAACATCTATTCGTACATACAAACTTTCTTATAAAAATCCTAATGTTGGGCTAGAGATAACATTCTAATATAAAAAGTTGGCCTTTTTTTTTGGTGATGTCGCCGTTAGACATTCTAAAAAATAGTATTTTTTTGAAATTGATTACTGTACGTTTCCTTTAGCATAGCAATACTAGCTATATTAGCCTGGAAAGTAAAAAAACGCTGAAACTTTATTTAGAATCTAGATAGGCATATCTTTCGTAATTTAGGAATAAAGTAAATGACAAAATTTTCTTTTGTCGATTGGTGGTGAATAGAATAGAATCAAATACTTTGAAAGTGTTAAAGTAAATTGTGTTTGAATGTAGAAAAGAAAGTGTTACTCATAGTTTGTATAAACTAGAATCATACAGCTGTGACAAGAGTAGAATACGATAAAAGGGAAGCTGTTATATTTAAACGGATGAGGTAAATGTGTCGTTATACTCGTTGTTTTTCCGTTGATACAAAGAAGAAACATTAAAGGAACAGAGGTAAACTTTATATTCAAAGTAAAACACCGACAGAGAAAATAGAACTTCTTTTGGTGAAATCAAAAATAAGCTTAAAAGAAAAACTGAGTAGCGTACAAATCATAGCTCGGAAATAAATTCAATTTTAAAGTAAGCAAAACTATAAAAGGTTAATAAAAATTATATAACTGAACGGAGGATTGAATTTTAAATTAAAAGAATAATACGTCGTAAAATTTTTTTCTACATTATTTGTAATATTTATTAATATTATTATTTGTAATTTTTTAATATAATTTATTATAAAGTACTGCAATTGAGAATTTTTTTAAATTTAATAACATAATCTAACTATGCATGTGGTTTAAAAACCAATAAAATGTAGTTAGAAATAATTTTTATAATTAATTAATTTTAAAGAATAAGGAACTTTACGAACCTCCTGTTTAAAAAAAACTTACACGAAAGAAGATGCGTTTATTCAACCCTCCATAAAAATTCAATTGGTTAAAAATAAACCCTCCATAAATCTCATCACTGCATTGGTGTCTCCTCAAACTTATATAAAGAGGAGGAGCAAATTATACACAGGAACAAGGGGTTCCTGTGTATCATTTCACTATTCAAATCCGTATTCTTTTATTAATGTACATACTAGACAGTTCCATTATATTGTTACGACACGTCGGTAATATATTTGGGCAATTTCATTCAGCGATAGGAGATAATAAGTCTAATTTTTTCTTCGATTACTGTTTTACTTGATCTTCTGACTGGGTAAACCGAATTTTATGGAATTTTGCGCGATGTTATTGAAAATAATGTAAAACTCGTAACTAAATACGAGGTACTGATGTAATTCTTTTTTGTAAAAATCGATCTAGGATGTAAAGAAATGCGGCCACCATAATTTATTAACTAACAATAAATTATGCTAAACTACAAATAACTTGGCAGAAGAACCCACGTCCTGGTTCCTCACGTCACAGGACGAGTTTCTTCGGGAACTTCGCAAGACGATAGGTGAGTCGGTCACTATTGACGTCCTGTCAATGCGGCCGGCTTACGGCTCCACTCAGGTGGTTACACTGGCAGTGCCGCTAATACTGGCGGACAAACTAGTGGCAGTTCGGATTGGGTGGGTGGCCTGTCGAGTGATGCGGCGTACATCCGACGACCTTTGCTTCAGATGTAGGAATCGAGGCCACAGGGCCAAGTTCTTTTCCGGCGCAAACACAAGCACCCACTGTTTTACACGTGGTAAGGCTGGCCAGTTACGTAAGGACTGCCAGCAGGACCCTAAGTGCTTATCCTGCAAGTCACACGGTCCTGCGCCTGGAGGTCGGGGATGTAAGATGGCTCCATCGGCAGCTGGAACTGCCTAAAAGACCGAGTCCCGGCTATCATGCGGGAACTTTGTTCTCGACGTGGTAGTTAGAGGCTATGGCACCCCTCGGAACCGAGTTTATGTTTAGTTGCGGATCCGGATTCTGGAGTCTGAGGAAAAAGGAGAAAAAACAACAAATAACTTAGCAAACAATTTAACAACGTTTTACTATTTAAAATCCAGTCCTCCGTTCAGTTACATTTTATTATCCTTTTTTACTCTTGCTTACTTTAAAATTGAATCTATTTCCCAGTAATAATGTGTACGCTACTCAGTTTTTCTTGTACCCTTATTTTTGTCTTTTTCTCAAAACTTCAAGAATAGAATAAGTTTTTTACATAAGCTTTTACTAGCACACTTATAAATATTAATGTTCCAGATAATTTTTCTCCATAAGTAATAGTGTATAGAGGGGTTATGCTTTCAGTAGCCGTAGTTACTAACTTTCCTGGGTTAACCAGGAATTTTTTCCGGCTTTTTTTATAATAAAACAATGCACCTTTACCTGATTGTAAGCAATGCAGCCTTACCTGTTTGTCTACTGCTTACATTGAGGTATTTGTCGTTGAGATTTGAGCTTAAAATTAATTGAATTCTATATACTCGTTTACCATCATTCAATTTAAATACTGTTTAACCATTTATTGAAGCTTCTCACGTCGTCACCTATGAATCTCTTGGCACCCTAAAATTCAATGCACTGTGAATTCCGTTCCTTCAGAATTTTATTTTGAAAGCGATAGATCTCATCTGCAGAATTCAGAAACTCGTTACTTTGCAAAACCACAATGACCTTTTCCAGTCACTCTCGTCGCAGAACTTTGGCTAGACTAACGTAATCTGATGACCATTTTACAGTAAGCTTTGTAGTAACTGAAGCTTTTTCTGGTACGAAGTGGATCGGCAGGATAAGAAACTGATCTGAAAAAGATTTGGTTTTTTAATGACAGTCATGAAATTTTTTATGGTTGAGTTAACAACTCAAATCGAAAAATTCATAATCACATTGTCTATACTTCATATCGAAAAATCAAACGTAAATCTGCATTCATAATTCTTCATACTATTCCATTAACATGCATAGTACCCAATTCCCGCAAATATTAGCAAGAAATGATCTAGAAACATTTTGAAAATCAATTTCTAATCTGATATATTGGCTCGACTACATTTTTTTCATCATAACTGATTACTTAAGCAGTGGTGATTGTGGTTTCCTTGGAATGCATCTTTTACGTTAGTTAAACAATTTAGAAAAATTTCACACCATTTTATTTATTCCGATAAACCTAAATCAATGTACACAATATCTTTACTAGTCTCATGACTTTTGACCAATGTCACATATTTAAGAATAAAAAAAATATAATTTCCCACATTCAAAGTTCATGTTATCTTACATGTAACAGACTATAAAGAGGTTAGATTGTGGCAAATTACTGAAAGCAATAACTTGAATTCCGTAGATATAGAAACTCATTCAAAAGAAAGAACTAAGCGGAATTTACCTTTAAAATATTTATTATTTTACAGTAACCTAAGAATTAAAGAGAAATTATTAAAAGCATTTTTACAGTGCTTTTATAGTAGTAAAATGAAGTCGATAAATCAGAAAAAAAAATGTAGTTGAAACATAGTGTACGAGGTTGAAAACATTTGGATTTATTAAATTTGAAATGCAGAGATCTAAAGACGAATAAAAGAAGAAAAGACTTTATAGTAATGAAACAGAGAACTGTATAAAGTTTAATAAAAACCCTACTGTGGAAGATAAATATTAGAAACATTAAACAGGTACTCACAAGCGGAAGCGGGGACTTCATTGTATTATATTCATTTTAAATTGCTGAATTTGAATCCGGAGGGAAATATTTATTTTTTTATTTTGTTTCTCGATGCCCTGTTCTCGCTGAATAGAGGAGTCACTGACTTGGGTAAACAGAGCAGTCAGGTGACTCAAATTATATTTATAGATTTTGTGAATGGAAAAGACTGGGATATGTTTGTAGCCTATTCTAGAGATGCGTGGCATTATAAGTGGAAACTAGTTTGGGAGTTCAATTATTAACTGCTTAGGATTTCACTTGAATCTGATTATAATGTTTGGTGGTATAGCAATGTTTCACCTTTGATGTTTCAATATTGATGTCGATGTTTCACATTGATTTCTGCCTGAGTTCTGGTTGTTCTAAGTTAACGTGGATGAATATGATTTTATTGAAGATATAAGGATGATTTAAAAGGAAACGGAATTGGAAATCGTAAATGAAAAGTAAAATAAATGTAATTTAATAATTCTATGTACTTAGTTCCTAGTTAAATTATATTATAAAAATTAATTTTGTTAAGTTATGGATACTTCTTAAGTAATCTACCTCTACAACATATCATGCTATTTTTTTGAAATTTAATCTAACTTTGTTTTTAGATTATATTGTATGTATATAAATAAAAATGTAAATGTTCGTTTGTTCAAAATCTTAAATCCCCGAAAGTTCTTCACCGATCACTTTGAAACTTTTGACAACGTTACATTCGAATACGCGCGCGTTTTTATATACATGCTATTTATATACCAAAAATGTCACGTAAAAAATATGTTTTTTTGAAAAACAGCGCTATCTGTTGGACGTAAAAACAACACACGTTATACTAAATATTTTACGATTCCATTTCATTGTTTCTGATATGTGTATCCAATATAGACTATAAAACTACTACACCGATTTACACGCGGGGAAAAGGGAGAAAGGGAAAAATCGGAAAAGCGAAAGAGGGAAAATCAACTGGATGATTTAAACAGTTCTCGATTAAGTTTTATGTGATAGAATAATTTATCTTGTTTTTTTATTTATTTTATTTTTTAGATTTAACAATCTACCTTTATTGTTATTATTATACATTACACTATTTTATGAAGGATATTTTTATAGAGAAATAATATTTTTTATATTTAGGTTTGATTATAATGTTTAATATCGTATAAATGTATTTAATTAAAGCCACTATTCACATCAAAATTAATTTTCAAAATCAAAGTATTTACTTTTTTAAAAAAAAGTGTATGGGAAAGTTAATTTTAAATTGATTTCTCTTAAAATAACTGAAATTTTTCCGATTTCTATGGTGGAACGGTAACGTCTCAGTTTTTCATCTGAGGATCCGGAGTTTGATTCCCCGTCATGCACGGCATTTTTTATACGCTACAAAATTTAATTTTCGTATTCCCACTTACAAGCTTTAAAATCTTATGTGGATAATTAATGAATTAATTCATCATTACGAAGATAAAAAAAAATTTATACAATATTTATATAAGATTTTTAATCTGAGTTAAGTAAATACATTTCTGGTGGTTGTCTTTTGGTACTGTTATAAAATTCTTTTCGTATACTTGATGTTACAAAACGAACCTTACTTTCTTCCAGAAGCAAATTTTTAGAGACTGAAAATTACGAAAAACTGTGAAATTTTCCTAATTTTGGATTTTATCATATCTGCTAATTTTTACTGAAAATTACAGTATGTGTTCTTTTTTTTCGTTACTCCATGGAAGATAAAAATACTTTATAAAATGTTTTCGTAGTTAAGAAAATGTGCTTAATAATGGTACTTATACGGTCGAAGTTTTAGTACGTTTTCCAACAAAGCAGCAAGAACTTCATTATTATAAACCATTTCTTTTTTTTTTCTAATAAGGTACAGAATTTTTAATACAATTTGGTTTGGGCGAAAAACACATATTCCTCTGCATAAATAACTACGTATGCGTTTAAGAATAAAATTACTTTTTTGGTACTACCTAAATTGTAGAGTATTAAATAAAATGGACAAATTTATTATACTGTTTTTCCTGCCGGTTTATTATACCAAATTTGTTTGTCATCAGGCATTTGGTAATTTAAAAATAAAACTTCAAAATATCATCCTTTAAATAAATTTGCAAAAATTGCTGAAGATTTAGCAGTACATGCCAAACTAAATGTATCGGTGTTGTACGGCGATGAGGTCGGTAGATTAATTGTATTAATTTGCAACAGGCAGAATTATTCTTTCAAAAGAAATGGAAGACTGTTCCAAATAATTTCAGTTACAGCCCCTTTAAGCTTCTATTGAAAAAGAGGTGTAGTGGTTTATACTTACTATCAGAATTAGAAATTACTTGTAATTATATGAGCAGTGAACAAAATGTTCATCACCTGAATTCCCCAGAAAATTTTACAAATGGACTAGGCTCTGCTAGGAAGATATACCTTTATGAATATTTCGGACCGTATTGTATTCAAAATATAAAATATAACCTTTGCTTAATACCACAAGTATATGAACCATTATTTAAAAATATTTTACAAGAATAAATTGTCGATGAATTTATTGCCTAACTAAATCTGCAAGTACACCTTCCTGTCACCCATTCGATTAGAATAAATCGACTCAAAGGAAAAGGATCAGAAAGCAATTAAAATTAAACTAAAATGGACTGAAAAAATTAAAAATATATAGTATAAAGTGTATACGTAGTGTAAATAATACATTTTACATCATAAAGTCAATCACTAGAAGTTCATTTGTCATATCTTAACATGTAATTTGACGAATTAATTGGAAAACAACGTAAAAATGGCCTGCATTAAATAAAACTAATTTTAAATTTATAAATGTATAATAGGGAGAATAGTTTGATATTAGGCTTAGTTGTGTAATCTTGTCTAATGTATTATTTAAAATCTACTTTTAGTGCTCGAATTTTCGTATATAATAAGGTCAATTTTCAATTTTTTAAAGTACAAATTAAAAATGTTAAAATCAATAATAAAAAACAATGGAACATATTACGATTTTTAAAAAAAATCGTTTAATAGGTTCCAGTTAATGTGTAAAGATACTTTCCTTGCAGGCGATACCTATATTTGCAAAATAAGAATTTAAAAAAATATTTAATTTTAACAAAATTATTTAATTTCATTCCACAAAAAAAAAAATAGAATTAAAGAAAAAATTAACATTAATTGTATATGTGTATATATGAAATTGACGACTGAACAAAAAATTTCAAACCAAAAATAGAATTGCTAAAAACAGGGAAAATTTATGATCCAGATAACATCACTTTCTCAGTAGTTAAATATTAGAAAATTTGTGAAACCCACTGACATACATTTTTAATTTATGTAGGAAAAAAATTTTTCTAAATCTATTATAAATATTACGAAGAAATGAAAAATAATTTCAGGATTATCACTTTCTTTATTTCCAATGTGACTGCTTCACTAAGCGTTTAGTTTCACTAACCCTTACCAATATTTAATTATTTTATTAGTAATGTCATATTACTTTTTCTGTTTTTAGATAATGACAACCGCTGTAATCAATATAGTTAGTTATGGCGTGGTAAAGAATAATACTGTACCCAGTTAATCTGAAAATTTTTATTAAATGTTTAATTATTTTATAGTTTAATATTTATTGCGTGATTAAAATATTATATTTAGCGCTATCATACTGTAAGAACCGACACTATGTTACTTAATACGACGATAACCAATACCGCTTAATAAATTTGTATTAAGTGTTGATGAGGTAATAAATTATGTACTCGAAAAATTGGCTGGATTGATGTAGGTTACTGGCTTCTGTGGAGAAAGTTTTACCTTAAAGGAGACCGATGGCTATTGAATTTAATTCCCGGTAACTGAGATCCGTGTTATATACTTTTCTTTTAGATAGATTTCATAAGAAAGCTACCTATTGTAATAGGTGCCATGATTCGACTTCCGGAAAATTTCGACATATCTTCGAATTTCACTCACCCAGGCTCCAAAAACCACAGTCAGCTCAAAAGTTTAAATATTATATATAATATATTATTATATATATATATATATATATATATATATATATGTATATATTTCACTTTTGTGTGAACACGATAACTGCCGTATGTTTGCACCAAAATTGCTTCTTAAAAATAACTCGTCCGAAAATCTCGGTCGAGTTCTATATCTTGATATAATCTTTTCTCCTCCTATTTTCACATTCAGTGGTCCATCTTTGTTATTTCTACTACATTTCATTACTTTTGTTTTGTTCTTGTTTATTTTCATGCGCTAGTTCTTGCGTAGGACTTCATCTATGCCGTTCATTGTTTCTTCTAAATCCTTTTTACTCTCTGCTAGAATTACTATATCATCAGCAAATCGTAGCATCTTTAGCTTTTCACCTTGTACTGTTACTCCGAATCTAAATTGTTCTTTAACATCATTAACTGCTAGTTCCATGTAAAGATTAAAAAGTAACGGAGATAGGGAACATCCTTGTTGGACTCCCTTTCTTATTACGGCTTCTTTCTTATGTTCTTCATTTGTTACTGTTGCTGTTTGGTTCCTGTACATGTTAGCAATTGTTCTTCTATCTCTGTATTTGAAACCTAATTATTTTTAAATGCTGAACATTTTATTCCAGTCTACGTTATCGAATGCCTTTTCTAGGTCTATATATATATATATATATATATATATATATATATATATATATATATATTATAATAATAATAATATAGGGTGTTTCATTTTAATTTCCCGAGGAGATTTTTTTGTAAAAATAGTCGCAATAAAAAATATCTGATGTGGACAACACATGACTTCCTTGTACGAGTATTAAATTACATATACACATTTTTGCTGCACTTCATTTGAAAGTGAGATACGATCCTCCAATTCTTTAATAAAGTGGACAGTGACACAATTGCTAAAATATTAGTTTTTATTAACATCAAATATTTATACAACTATTAATTCAACAATCTTAATATTAAGTTAGAGTAAAAGTCCCTTGATTACTGTTTCAATAAATTGTTTACAAAGTATTCCAATAATAAAAAACTGATATGCTACATTGTAAGGTCAAAATTAATATTTGTAACTAGTATACAGGAGTTCACTAAACGGAATTATTATTTTAACTTTTATTTATACGACACACCAGAAATCTTGTACATATTACGCTCAGTGAAAACTTTTTGTTTTTATAATAATCACTTTAATTGAATACAATCAAAAATGTATTTTATTTTTCTGTCAAATAATTAAACTGATTTTTAAAAAAATAATATACAATTTTTATAAAAATTTGTTAAGAAAATAAAAAAATAATATGATTTTAAATTAGAATTTTCAATTAATATTAACTGTAGAGTTTCATCAAAGCGATTACATATAAACGCATGTAATAATGCCTCTTAAATTACATTACACATTATTAAAAGTATATAAAATTTTATTTCACTAATAACATTGATTTTTTTTTTTGTTTTTGAATAATTATTTATTGTAAAACTTTTTTTTACAATCACGAGTTAATAATAATTAATAAATCAATATATTTAATTTAAGAAAAATTTCAAAAAATTAATTAAAAAAAGCTAAAAAAAAAAGAAAGGGAGATAAAGTCTGATTCGAACCGATGTGCTTCATATAGATCCAAATATTTCGTTAATCAAAATTTCATTTGGCTATAACTCTGGGACCAATGAAAATAATTACCATTTATGATATATCGTTGAAAAGCTAGCTCTCAATGAGGGTTAGGAAAAAGTTCAATATCCAATTTTTTTTTTTGATTTTGGTCTTAGTTGGACACTTTTGGTTGTCGATTGCAATCAAGCGGGAGAGGTGCACAACGACATATTACAACAGTTCTATATTCAAAATTTCAACGTCTGTGCAAACGTATGTACGAGATACGTACATACGTTTGCACAGACGTATGTACGAGATACGTACATACGTTTGCACAGACGTCACGACGAAACTATTCAAAATGGATTCAGGGGTGGTCATAATGGATATTTTCATTGAAATCTGAAAACCAACATTTTTCGCGATCATGATCCTTTTTATTTCGTACAAGGAAGTAAAAATGACTCAAACAAAGGTTACTTAGATTGGAGGAGAACACCTCATGATGACCTTTGATTTTACCTTGAAATTTACCTTGACCTGATTTCAAGGATAACGCGATTTTGTAAAATAGAATGATCTGTTTTTGACCCCACCTAGGAAAAGACAAACAATTTACATGGAATATGTAGTCGTCATACATATGAACCTTAAAGCTTTTTTGAAGTTCATATGGCGTTACATTATCATAAAACGTCATGACTACATTGAAGTACGTCGACGTGACATTTTTCGCTCTTTCAATTGGTGCTATCTTCAAAGGGGACCTCAAGGTCACGGTCACGGTCAAGGTCACCGCCAGATAACTTCTGTAAAGTCATTTTTATACTTTTTCCCATAGTTTGCGAGATAAATGGCCTGCAATATTAATATTCCAGGAATGTGTGGCCTTCAAAAACGTATAACTCGTATATCCATATAACATTATCTCTGATGGTTAGCTATGGCCTTTAAAAAAGGCCCAAGGTTATACGTGTGACTGCATATTCTAATGTACAATTTTTGCTATATTTATTGGTGGATCAAAACATGTCATTCCATTTTAAAAATTGTGTTGTAGACGGTATAAAATTATTTACTATAGCCTACAGGAAGCGTGTCA
The DNA here is from genome assembly GCF_047948215.1 of Lycorma delicatula. Taxonomy (NCBI): domain Eukaryota; kingdom Metazoa; phylum Arthropoda; class Insecta; order Hemiptera; family Fulgoridae; genus Lycorma; species Lycorma delicatula. The sequence goes on along the minus strand of NC_134457.1, from coordinate 37,836,363 downwards.
AGATAAGATACTATATCAGCGTATTAATGAGAGGTTGACATCGCAACCACTATTGATGGAGAATCAGTATGGCTTTGTCCTGGTAAGGGGACGGAAGAAGATACTTTACGAGTTTTAAGCATTATCCAGAATAATAAGTCTTGGGGATTTTCCTTGACATATCCGGGGCATTTAACAATCTGTGCTTTATTTCAATTACAGAGACGTGGGTGTACCAAAAATGAAATGCAGGTAATGCGTAGCTACTTTGGGCATCGAGACGTTCTACTTTGTGATGGTGGCCACGAAGTGAATAAGACACTGTCTAAGGGTTGTTCCCAAGGCAGTGTGCTGGACCCCTTATTGTGGTTTATGGAGTTGGATTCTTTGAGGCGGGTAATGTTGCCCGGCGGCTGTCGCGTTGTCGCTTACGCCGTTGACGGGCTGCTGCTGGTCGAAGGATGTTCGCGAAATTAGGTTGAATTCCGCGCCTCTCGGGTATACAGGATACTTGAGCTCTGGGGCCGTCAACATAAGATAGCATTCAGCCCGGGAAAACCAAGATGGTACTGCTGAAGGGCCGTTTGGTTGTGACGAGGCGGATCCATGTTTCAATGTCAGGCCATCGAATTCGATATGTTCAAGTTCAGAAGTACCTCGAGGTGCTTCTTGACGAAATTTTTTTTTTTAAGCAGCATTTACATTAGGTCGTAAAGAAGACTTGTAGTGCCTTCTTTGATATTCGACGTGTAGTTAATCCGAATTGGTTAATCTGAATTTTAAGACTATGGGTATCCTCTATAAGATTGTGTGTGTGTGTGTGTGTGTGTGTGTGTGTGTGTGTGTGTGTATGAGGCAATTATGTTGTATGCCACACCTGTTTGGGCGGATAGGCTAAAATTTAAAACTTATAGGGCAATTTTGTTGAGGGCCCAGTGCGTTTTGTTGTAAACGGGTGACAGGTCGTTATCGTACAATCCCTCGTGATTGCTGGAGTAAAGCCTATTGGTGTTCTTGCGCTTGGGTATCAACAACTCGGATACCCCGCCTCGGTGATTTGTAGCAGGGGGATGAGGTGAATACAATATCTGCCCTGGGTTGAGTATTAATTGAATGCCGATCCGACCCAGAGGAGCAGGAGAAAAAAAAAAGTGATGTTAGATGGCTGATGGGCGTTACACGCATGGTCTCTTCCTTGATGTAAGGAATCTGCGCCAAGAAGTACCTCTTGGATATCTTCTAACAAATACATAACTCAGTTTGTTTCGGACCATGGTACTTTTAGGGATAGGTTGGCTCGTTTCGGCCTGGCTGATTCGGGTCTGTGTTCGTGATGTAGGATATTAGATGATGCCTTTCATGTTTTATATGTCTGTCATCGGTATGATGAAAGACAATTGGAGGTAGTGAGGCAGTTCGGGAATATTGAATCTACTCTATATTTAAATGTTAACTGAAAAAGCCTGTCCGAATGGTCAGTTGTGGAGAACTGAATAAAATATTTGGCTCTTCAGCGAATTGCGAAGGACGTGTAGGATGGGGAGTACGAGTTACTCGGGTAGTTAGAGACCGCTTGGGCGTTTTCTTGTCACCAAGGTAGACGCTCCGTAGTTTTGTTTTTGTTCGGTTATTTTGTGATTTTTTTTATTTCGTTGCTGGCCTATAACTCAAAAGTAAACATTGTATTTCTACTCAGTTCTGTTTGTTTGAGTAGTTTGTTTTCGATTTTGTTTTGTATTTATTGATGTACGTTCTTACACCGATGGAAATGTCATTCGTGGCATTTACATCGATCGCATCCCGACGGAAGCCAAGCTGTTAACTGAGAGATGTTATTCAGTCTGTGGATTTAAAAGATGACCTCCAGTAATGCTCATCAGAGTTCACTGCGGAGGGGATGGCGTGGCGACCGGAATCGTCACATGGCGGGATCTTCCCTTTCGGGGTCAGGAAGCGTGTCATTCGTTCAATTATTTAAATATACCCTTCATACAAAAATTCATTCAAACCTTTTTTTAATTACGTTACAATTGACTTATTGCTCTTATTCATTGATACGCATGCTCTGAATAAGGCTATATAATGATATATTTATTTAACAAACTGCGTCTAAGCACCGGAATGTAATAATTTTGTTAAATTTTGTAGCTAGAAAGAAAATATATAATCTCCCTTGCAGTACAAACAGAGAATCATTAAACAATTATATATCAAAGTATCATTGTTTTATAAAGGTTACAAAAAGAATAAAGACAACAACCCAAAAATAAAAACTTCCAGTTGATTAAAGTTGTCTTCATATATATAAATTTTAAATCATATTTTAAAATTTTGCTAAATTAAGAGTACAACAGAGTATAATTATAAGATACAAAAATAATAATACAATTTGGATGTAACAGAGTTCGTATGAAATCAAATTGAAAAGAAAATTTAATCATTTAAATTTAAATTCATTTAAATTTTAATCATTTAAGTTAAAGAAGATGAGATTTATAAAAATTCAATTTAAGTAGATTTTCAATTAATGTCTTGCTATAAAGCCATTTATTATAAAAGTATAAAGAAAGAAGAAATTATAAAGAAAGAAAATAGTGACTGTTGTTTTAAAGGCCACGATGTAGTTACATTCATTAAATATAAAACTCCTTGATAAACCGTAATAAAAAATATTCGAGAAGAATGAAGAAAAAAAAATGTTTTATTTTGAAACACTCGATATGGGGACTGTTCCAGAATTCCGTCATATTATATAGAAATCCTATATATATATAGAACATTTTATGTACTTTTAAATTTTTCAAACCAACTTGATGATTTTAAGATCTGATAAATGGTGAAATATTACTGACATTACGAGATAGTGCTTACGTCTCATCAAATCTTACGGACGAGCGAAAAGAACGATTTTGAATTACAAAACAATTTTAATAATTGATTGATGGAAAATTTCACAAAAAAGACGATCAGATATTACAGTTGGAGGAAAGTGTGAGTAAAATTTCCGATAAGGCTGTCGAAATGGAAAGCGAAGTGACCGTGATGACAGAGGAGACGTCATAAAATATCCATTCAATCAGTTAAAGAGAAAGCGTGAACGGATGATAACGGTCTGGAATACGAATACCAAATGTTCGTGATCTAAAAAAGATATGTTTGAAAAAGACACTGAAAAAGATAACATGGATCGGTACGAATAGTTGGTATACAGGAAGACCGAACGCTATGATCATCTTTTCGAAAAGCAAACAAACTTTACTACGTAAATATTCTGTGTATAACGAGGGCAATAACAAAATAAAAACTACCGCTTCTGATTTTGAACGTACCGTAGAGAAGTTGGACGGTGACCGTACATTTTCTACAGCTTTGAAATTGGTATTTATTAGACAAAAAAAAGAAAATTAGTATGAATAAAATTTGTTTAATGATTAATATATATGTACTAGTTAGAACGTGTGTAATACTTAAAATCTATTTGTTTAAATCTTAAAAATAGATTTCTCGCTCTACTGTGTTTTATTTCTGATTTTCAAATCCTTGAACACTGCAATTTCTTGCGATACTTTTATTTTCAAGTAATAACTCGAAAGTCATAAAATTTTAATCTTTGCAATACATATTATATTAGCAATCACAAAAAATACATTGTGTTTGTTCCGTTCCATGTTGAGCCGGTTGGTGCTGCACTCTAGCAGCTACTAGCGCTGGCCTGCGAATTAATATAATATGACCATTCTACGTTAGAGTCCCACCCACTGCGGTCGCAATATTAATTTCGCCCGGATGGACAATTAGTGTTAGTTATATTCTATGTCAGGATCCTGCACAGTGCGGTCGTGTTTTCATTTCAGTACATGGGGGTCTCATAGTATCTTGATAATGTTCAAGTTTAATTATGACTAAAGTGTTATTTAATGCAACTATGGTAATTCAATCAAAATGTCAAGGGTGACAACAAATTAAATATAACGATTCAAGAAGAACATAGCGTTGCTTCATTTCATCATCTACCATCTCATCAAAATTACAGTCACACTAGCTATAAATTCTACCACTGTTCATAAAAAAAAAAAAATGAATAAATAAATGAAATTAAAAGTAGAAAGGCATTTTAATTTAATAAATTATATCCATCTATGTGAAATTTCTATATGGTATCTACTCTCAAAAGCGTTTAAGCGTTTTGCAATCTGCTCCATTTTCATAGAAACACTCGCTGGAGGTCATCATTACATCAAGATAAAATAAAAAACTATATGATGACAGTATGCACACGTCACGTTTATGCCTGGTTTACGTGTTGTTGATTGTGTTATGACTTTGTATGTATACGTATTTTTCGTTTTTCATTTTATATGATGACGACCTCCAATGAGTGACTTTCTGAAGATGATGCAGACTTCCGCAACGCGTTAAAAGGAAGTAGATACCGTATAGAATGTTTACATATATAATTTATTAAATTAATTATCAGTTGCGACTTAGATGCATCAAGATGAATTTTAAACTAAAAGCAAATTTTATATTATTTAAAAAATCTCGGTATTCTGAAATTTCATATTTTAAAAACCTAAAACTTTATTACGTTTACATAATGAATAGTTGTACAACGAACTTTATAACTTTATCGTTTTAATAATACTTGTAGTTCTGTTTCGTATTTGGTTTAGACTCATTTTACGCCTGATCGTATTTACAGTGATAGTGATTTACAAAAAAATATTAAATTGTGTATGTTGCTGTCCTCAGAGGTGGCAGCTTCTCTTGCTGCTGCAAGTTCGTAGTGTTCTTCTATTAAAAGATTTTGTTGGAAGGGCACGAGATGGAATTATATTAAAGTGAACTAGTCCAGTACTGTATTTGCTTGTAGAAAAAAAAGTAAATATGAGAATCGGTAACGCTTTGAATGGTCTTGATGCTATACATAACTGCCGTCCGATTCATAAAAGGTAGGAGTGAGGAAATTATGTCGGTTTTATGGTATCATCGGTAGCTCCATCTGGCAGCCGGATATGTAATCGATTGGAATACCAACACGAAGGCGTATCCAAGACTTCTCACAGAAGAGCTGGATGAAAGTATATTTATATGATGAGGTGAGCCATGTAAGATGATGTTTTCACAACGGTGGTTTTTGGTGGCATATTTCGTAAAATCTCTGTACAAGGCTTAGATGTCCTATACTTAGATGATCCATCTATGCTTACAATTGCCAGTGCAGTTCAAAGCGGATTAAGAAGAAGGTTTCATTATTTATTCGGATTCTAAACATACAGGAGTCTGATTTTCAGCGTTTTAATTTCCTATAACCTGAAAAGGGCATGCATTTCCAAACTTTTGAACGCTTTTGGGGAAGCGCATTGTACAGTAATAAAAAGCACAGAGGCATCACACGCTATCTCTTAGAATCCCCTACTTTATTGAGTTCTATGATAGCAGCTGGTAGGGGATAATCCATTTTTCAACAATTCGCGTGCTATTAAGGACTTACTGATTGGTGAATTTTTGGAGAGAACCTCTGGCTATTCATAAATACTATTTTCATTGATTGAGCATGACGCGTTCTCGTCAGTTGACAATTCTAGTATATATATATATATATATATACATACTAGTATATATTCTTAAATGTTCTTAAATTGACTTCCGAATGGTATGCGTTGTGGCTGCATTTGTTGAAGGTAGGACTTAAGGGACAAAGTGAAAGTAATTCTACAAACATGTACTGAATTAATATCTACACATATTGTTGATATAAAATTAATTGAAAGGTCATTTTTGTCTTCAAAAAAACAAAAATAACAAAAGACTAATCACTCCAAAAGCAGACATTCTGCACCATAAAGTAATCATTAATTTGAAGAGATTTTTCAAGCAGATGGTGGTCATTTCTGATAATTTTAAATGCGCTTTAATCGTCATTATTAGTTGGGGAATTACATGCAGTTTCTCCTACACCAGTGGGATTAAATTTATTAAAACAAAATTTTGGTCCGATAGCTCGTGCATCCACTGAATTTTTGTCGCCGAGTACAAGATTCAATACACTGATCTCTTTGATAAAAGTCAATATATGTTTACACGCTGAACGTTTTGGGATTCGAAAGAACCATTACATGCTTAATGATCTCTAATGGACGTACGGAGTTGAAACTTCCTTCTGGTCTATTGTCTAATGTAGACATGCCTCTCCAACCGATTCCGATAGTGTGGTGACTAATACTTTCTCATGTCTTTCAGTAAAATGGTTTCTCCTTCTTTCTTTTTTCTGTTTACCCTCCAGTAAGTACCTTTCAGATAATACTTCAGAGGATTAATGAGGATGACATGTATGAGTGTAAATGAAGTGTAGTCTTGTACGACCATTTCTCAGATGTCTCAGTTCGACCATTCCTGAGATGTGTGGTTAATTGAAACCCAACCACCAAAGAACAAACGGTATCCACGATATAGTGTTAAAATAATTAACTTTACTAACTACTAATAATTGACTTGTACGCTGGAACTTTCGACTTCCAAATCAGCTGATTTGGGAAGACGCGATCACCACTAGACCAACCCGGTGGGTTATAATAGTTTCTCCTAAATACCTATTGTATCACGTAACGAGAATCACTATTTTTCAAAAAATCTCAATTGTGGTGAGTACGCAATGTGCAGCCGACCAGGGCTTCATGTTCATTGAAATGGCGTCTCTCCCTAAATAGCTTTGTGTGTATCACGTCATCTACATCCTGAGGCCATAAAATTACAATGCGAGTCAAAATGGTAGGTGAACGCTGGTACATCCGTTATTACATTACATACTGTTATATTTCACATTACGCTTCTATCATGTATTGTAAAGCTTTGTGAATTCTTAAAAGCTGACACATTATCGTTTGCAGCTTAGGCAATCCTTTCTTATCAGAATAATTCCTTATAAACTTTGCTGTTTCCCTCTTCTATTACTAACAAGTTAAGTTTCAGGTTTTGACTTAAAAGAAGTATCTGTAGTTCTAAGTATGAGAAAGGCAATTTCAAAAACCATAAATAATGGAATTAAAATTATTTAATGTTATTCTGTTTTCATTAATTTCCTCAATAACAATAAACTAATTATATTTTTCTGGCTAGATAAATTATCTTTAAAACTTGTTGACTATTTATAATATGACATTTTATTTTAATGATTTGGATAATTTGAACAAAAAATTGTTCATAAATAATACTCTTTTTAATAAAACATATTTATATTGTAATATTTCGTTAAAAAAAATTAAAAACAGACAAGAGTCCTAAAACAGCCTTGCTGGAAAATATGGCTCAAATGATGATACTGCAAATTCATAAATAGTTAATCTCACTCTCTACTTTTCCTTATTTTAGTTATTTATTTTCACTACGGCTGTCGAACATCACATCACCTGTTTTATGTTAAGTACCTTAAAAGTGATAATTGGAAAAATGTAATATCGGTCATTTCGTTTACCAGGGAACGAAGGTGTGAAAGGTTTTCCATTGCCTTTTTCACTGAGCCGAATAGATATTAACATCAAAACTTAATGAAATGTCAGGTAACATTTAACACTACACTTCCCTCTGTTTACCGTAGTTTTTATATGAATAATGAATTATTACTTGAAAAATATTAAATCTGACGTTTTAATCCAAGATGCTTTACTCAGTTCACAGCTCTTGCGAAAATATTTTGAAAAATATTTTAAAATAACAAATTTATATTCTTCTTTTTATGGTAATCAATCCGATGTAGGAAAATAATACAGCGTCGCTACTCATTAAGGGAAGTATGTTTTAATAACATTTTTATTTTGAGTGTTGTACTTTTACTGTTTACGTACTAATTGCTAAATATTTAGAAGAAGCAATGTTTTTTTATAATACTTACTGTCTATCGTATTTGAACTGTTTGGCTTCTGATATGTATAATTGTACAGCTGATACAGCGCCTGCCATAACCCATATTCCAGCAATTACCAGTTTATTTCTACATTTTCTAGTTCTTAAATCCAGAGGATGCATTACTGCTTTGTACCTGTAAAACATAAATAGTACTGTAAAAAAAAAATAATAAGTTCACAGGGAAGAACATGAACTTTTAGAAAACTGAAAACTAAGCTGCTAAGAATTGAAAATAATTATAACTGCACATTTTTTTTTTTTGTAATGACAATTTAATTAAGAACAATAAAATAAAACTTTTTTGTACTTAGTCAACCATAAAAAATATATACATTCATTTCACAAACAACAAATTGTTTTTTATTAGGCTATGTCATGCTTTAGTTTTGCATTGGTAAATCCATTTAGATTAATGTGATTTTATACAGCATATTATATATGTATATAAGCCGGTTCCAAGCCAGAACCCATTTTTGCAAATAAATGGGAAAGTGTGGAAGGGAGGAATAGCAACTTCATTAAAAAAAAATTGTGTCCACCTGGCTCAGGGTAGTAGCATACCTCCTACTGGTTACTAAGTAAAACCGATCAACGTTCTCAAATGCAAAAGAACGTGACAATAAAGAAAGTAGGAGTACCTAGAAGATCGATCTTTAAATGAAACTCAGGGAAAGTCCAGACGTCTGCAACTTCACCACTGGTTTTACTTTGTAAAGCGTTGGTAGCGACTTCAGGGAATTTCAGGAAACAACGAAGACTTCAGGATTTCGAAACAACGAAGTCAAGGAAAAAAGAAGAATAGATAAATTGGAAAAAGTTTTAAATTACATGGTGGATGATAAATCTTACATGAAAAAGATTTAGAAATTGAGAAAAATTTAATTTAATATGTAAGGCGATTTTTAGGACATTACAAAATAATTAGAGACTAGAGGCTATTCAGAAATTTAATAAAATGGTAGATGTACTGACCTTTTTATCAGGAAATGAAGCTTGTATGAACAAATAGAAAGATGACAGTTGTTATTCAGGCAGCGGGAATAAAATTTCTCGTCAGTCAAAAGCAGCAGTATGAGAACGGGTATATTGCAAAATGAAGATATTTGAACAGAGTTGCAAATTTTTCCTTAAATGAACGAATAAAATCATACAGTGTAAAGCAGAATGACAACATTTTCAGAAAATTCCTGAGGATTGACTGCCATTGCTGACAAATAAGTAAACACAACAGGGAGGAGACATATTGGCAGCCCCAAGAAAAGATGGGTTAAAAGCAGATATGCCATGAGTATTATAATAATAATATTATTATTATTAATTATATGTATGTATGTACTCGTAAATACATACATTATGACGAGTAATGGGTAATGAGAAATTTCAGGTGAAAACAAACCATTTGTCATTAATTAGTACTAAATCCCATATTATTTACTGAAAAAGTTAAAACGGTGTTAGTTAAGTATAGGCTTAAAACACTAAACTAAGACCTGTAGGTTTATAATTAAATCCCACATAATTATTTTAATACAGAACAAAACAGGTCGTGTGTGCAGATTTATTAAATGATTGTGACAAAGTCGTCCATTTTGTCAAAGTGTATTTTAAAACAAAAGAACATACTATGCGATAACCAGTAACTACAATGCATTATTAGTTTCCTGAATAGAATGAATCCTATTATTTAATATTTCAATAAAAAAACACACCACAAACAGTGATTTTAAACAGCGTTTTATAATATATACATACTTCGCCGCAAGCCGGCTGTAGTAAATGTTCAGTAATGATGGCATTTCAGTCCATATCATAAAAAACAGCTGTGAATGACCCATAAAGTTTTTTAGAATAATGACTGTAGTCACGTTCCGTTTAACAGTATCCTTAAAGTAAAGCTCTAAAGTGTTCATCTACATTCACATTTATCTACTCGTATTCCATCTATATTCAGATATTCCATTGAAAAGAACATCATTTCTACAACAGTTCCTCTCTTATATCTGCCATGAAATGAAGGGTTTTGTTGAGCAGAAAAACTCGCCTCTTTCTAATCGATGGTATTATTAACACCTTGTAAAATAGAATTACTTTTTATTATGAAAAGAGGGTCGAAAAATATTCTATAAAAATATTATATAAGAGGGTCGTAGAAACCGGTCTCTGAACAATCCAAAACAGGAATGTGTCACTTGACAAAAAAGGAATGAATCTTCATCTCAATTTCGTAATAATAAAAAAAAATCAAGAATTATCTTCAATCTTTAAGCTTTTTTTATAGTTCTGAATATAATATAGAGAGGCCTTCTTGATCAATATATTTTCCAGTAGTTCATGATTACTTTTTAGCCTGTTTTTCTTAAATTACAATACCCAAATTGCTTAAATACTATTTCCCATTGCTAATTTCAATGATTTATTTCTTCTCCTGTTACAGTTTTTCCTCAAAAAGAATTTCCATTTCTTTTTTTACATTTTTCAACATTTAGTAATCTACCGATCAATTCGACAACCTTTTAATAATCCACTGGTATTGATAAATGTTATTTTAGATTTCTACACATTTCAGAATACATTAACTCAAGAGAACCTATGTGATCGATGAGATTTTAATCCTTGTTGTCGTTAAACAATTTTATACGAGTCAGTGCTGTAAAAGAAAAGTAACAAATTCAAATTAATTATTAAATTATGCAGAAATAGTATGAAAATATACAATGATTATTTGCACATTTATAATTTCAAACAGCTAAAAATTTTATTTTACAGATATTTTGGTTAATTAATTAATTATTATGTTACAATAAATTGTTACATTTTTATTTTTTACCCGATTAAGGCTGAATTATATAGCACCCTTTTAGTGGCATCGTTTTAAACATTTATTCAATAATTAAGTTTACTAGCGTGACTGAAGCGTATCATTCTTAAATAGTATTCTGCCCTAAGACATTATCCTTATTTTACCCTTCTCCGTATTTTCTTCTTTGTATCTCTTACTATTCCTTTTAGCAACACATTTTAATCAGCTCCTCTCATCTCGTGGCGCAGTGAGTTGGCTTTCCTATTCTGAAGTGTTTTTATTAATCTTCTATTCTCTTTTACTTTTCTCGTCATTTCTTTATTTTCCACCTTGTCTAAAATTTAATCTTTTCCTATCTTCTCCCTACTTAAATTCGAATTGCTTCTCTCCTTTCTATAACAGATTTTACTTTACAGCACCCGTATGCTAAACCCCAACTCACAACCGGACACAGTTTTTAGTGACGGTTTTCTGGCAATTTACCTGTTCACATTCTGGCGCATAAATATATGAATTTAATGCATATCACCTGATAAGCTTTGCAGATTAATATTAGGTTGTTTTCTACAACCACAGGACTGAATCAAATTTCTCAAACAGGTTCCTCAAACAAAAAAATTACCAAGTTGGCAATGGTACATTTAAATGGTTCTTTCAAAACATCGGTTAGAAAGGGATCACAGACAGTTGAAAATGTGTTAAAATGAGAGATAGGTTTTAAGAAAAACAAACTAATTTGTCTAAAGATTTTTCACAGGTTTACTTCATACAGGGAGGAGGTTTCTCAATCCATCCAAAATTTCTATGGAGACTAGAATTACTTTTATCTAGATTAGCAGTAAAATATAATACTAATCAATGAATTTGCTTCGATCAGGTCACTTTGTACAGCGAATTGCTTTTTGCTGACATAAATCTCCAACTAAAAAAAAAACTGTAGTCTTTCTTGTAAGAAAAACCCCAGAAATCCTGCTCACCATTCTGTTCATTGATCATACATAACTGTTGAAAATATTCTAAGGATTTCCCTGGTTCTACAGCTTCTATTTTCACGATGTTACAAAAGAGCCCCATTTCTTATTTTGTTGTTACCGGCAAATCTTAGTAATGTTTCTTTCTTTTTTTCGTCTCTGTCTTCTTTATCTTTTGTCATGAGTCATCTCATATGTGTTTCTTTTTCTTCTAAACGGCTTCTTGCATCTCCTAGTTTCAAAAATTTATCTTTTTCTATGCCGATCGTTTCCGATACCCAAGGGCTTCATATACTGCTCTATTTAATGTTCCCTTTATGTTATTCTATTCTTCGTTAATATCATAACTTAATATAATTCTATTGTTATGGGTAACTATTATTATTTATGTTATGGATAACTATTATTATAGAGCAGTTTTACTGACTTTTCTTAAAGGAGGTAGATCTTGTAAGTCCACATTCTTCCTCTGTTGTGTCTTAACTCAACGAGCTTTGATATTAATTTCTGCTTTTAAAAGGTAGTGGTCTGTTACTACTTCAGCTCCACTAAGAACTCTTGTGTCTCTAAACAGTTCTGCCGTCTTCTGGCTTGCAATTAAGTAGTCTATTACAGATTATTGACCTCTAGCTGCCCATATTATTTTATGGATTCTCTTGTGCTTAAAGTATGAATTCATTATTCTCATATTATTAACCCCTGCAAAGTAGCTTAACTGTTTTCCATTATGATTCATAATTTCCTAGCAATTTTAACCAACTATCCCTTCCAACGATATTTCAATACATGAGTGTAAGATCACCTCCTATTATTGCATAGTCTTTTTTATTACATTGGTCCAGTGTGTCCTGCCGTTTATCATATAATAACTCCGTTTCATCTGCGGTCCCTTGTTCCAGATCATATACACATATAAAGGATATATATCGTCACCACCATGCTAAAGTAACGAATGTGAAAAATCGCATTTTTCAGTTTCGTCATTTTACTACTAATGTGAACGTCCTGCATCTTGTAGTAAGTTATTCAATGCATATTGCTTTTAGGAAGGCTAGTTTAAATCTTATCACTTTTGCAAATAGTTCCATTTTGTGGCATTAATAACGAATAAATTTCTCTATAATCTAAACTATTACAAAAATCTGATAAATTTAATATAGTAAATCTGAAATATCTAATAGCTAAACGCATCACGAAGATTTTCCTTGGGGTGATATACTAGCCGTAGTCACGTCGCAGAAGAATTACGGTAAGATTTCAGGATGCATTTAAGGCAAGAATAGATATACTTATTTTCATTATAAATTAGTACAGATTAATATTATTTAACTTAACACACACGGACGCCATTGTAAATACAGAAACATTACATCATCTGTTTCTAGTTAAAAACCGCAATTCACTTTGCAAATGTTATGATTTTTATATACAAAACAAATGGCGTAACGAATTGGACGGTATGTTCTGAAAGTAACAATTTGAAATATATTCGATAAAAATCTTACAAATTTATGACATCCCACAGTAAATATTCAATCCATTTAAAAGTTCATAACAGATGAGGTGTCACGATACGTTTTATATCATTTTACTCTTCAAATAATGTACTCGTATATTTTAACGAATAATCGTAAAAATACATGCATAAAACGTTTATAAATTTTCAATAAAATTTTTAATGGCAGAGGCTTATGTAAGAATCAATAAACTATTAAGATACCGATATTCATTGGTTTTAAATAATAGAAAAATTCTATGAAAATCTATTCATCATGGTGTCATGTAAAACAGTCAATTTACGTGCATAAAAACAATTTAATGACCCAAACATTCTAGTCCTCCCACACCAATGCTGATAAAAATAAACCAACAACAATACACATTCATCCTTGCGTATCGCAGATATGACACTTAAGTTTCACCGCCCCCAAGGATTACTTCAGTAACTAAACAATCAGAATTACCGTAACCAATCGATCCTATTTTCCTAATAAATCAAAATTACGAAAACGACTGACCAGTCAAAAAGTCACTAATTCCCTCCTATCAGAACTGCAAAAGAGAATGAACAATGATAAAGTAATAATCTCCAACCCATCATAATCCTTATTCTTTGCGACGGCTGCCAAAATACATAGGTTTTTATTTGTTATTTACACGTATACCTACAAAATCCAGAAATTTTCTTTTTAATTTGTTAGTTTATATTTGATGACATATACATGAAAGAAGCATGATTTCAAACAAATAAAACTCCAATCATATGTTTTTTTTTTTTTACATTTATGGCGTGTGCCCTTCGGATGCACGACGCGCCTTTGTTACAATATATAACTCCTGGGTGTCATGCACCCGCACGGGTACACGAACACTGTTATTTCTCTGAGCCTGCCGCTAGGAACGCCACTAGTTGAGCAGACACCTGAATATAATATTACCTGAATAATAATTATATATACCTGAATAAAATAGTTATTTGTAAACGTGTATTATATAATTTTTTCATGACACTTCTAATATGCCGTTGTATGATTTTAAACATCTACAGTATAGCAACACTAAAAATAAATACTATAAGAAATCTGTGAAAACGTGTACTTCGTTGGGCGCACGACGCATCATACTAATGGGTAGTGTGCGCCCGTAAATGACACGACGTCATTAAAAAAAGAACTAGTATACCCGTACGGGCGCACTACGTGGTGTGATGTTAACCGATCATAAGGTAAGAATAAACTAACCAATTGGAACAAAACAATTTTTGACCGATAAAATAAATGCCGTCCCTATATGTTAAAAACATTATATTATACACAACTAAATATTTTACATTATGTTTTACATTTTAAATTACATTACATTTTAATTTTAGATTATATTTTACGCTTTAAATAAGTAATAAAGATTGACAACCATCCAAACAAGAATTAAATTTGAGGAAACATACGAAAGAGAGTTACAAACATTATTTTAGCCGAAAATCATAAAGACAATATCTGTTACCCAGTCAAATTAATATATTATTCAATATTTGTACAACCCACTGTATACATATATTGCAAGCTTTCAATTTAATGCGTGAGATATGTATTTTTGTAAATTTATACTTTCAAAAATCCAAAAGGGAACCGGTTTGTACGAAAAATAACGTATTAAAGGTTTTTTTATGTATTGTTCAACGAAATATTGATATCTCTAGAAGTCAGGAGAATAGAATATGGATTTTATCGGAATTAAGAATTAAATTTACATACTTATAATTCAATTCAGTTTTTTATTTTAGTAATCGAGAAAAGCTAAAGGTTTGTAGCGGGTTTTAAATTGCATTCTTCCCCAAAAAGAAAAGTTCGTCGATACAAGATGTCATGTAAAACCAAGTAAATGTTGCAGATTTTAAAGAATTGTAGGACGGTATATTTACTTTTTACTAAATAATAGCTAGAGAGAAGACAAAGTAACTACAAATTTGGCGTTAAGGCCGTTAACAGAGCCCGATTTACTAGTCAGTAGTCTCGGTAAATATACAAAACAGGAATAAATAATTGAAATATATAAATTTCCTTGGAGATCGAACGTTAACAATTCTAATATATTAAAAAAATAATTGTCTTATTAGAAAACGTTCTTTAAAATATTTTGAACATAGTTTTGGAATTCCGTTTTCCTAGAATATGTCATTTTACTGTATGAAATTGAATAGAAATATAATCTTGACATTCGGTATAAGAATAAGTTTCGTTTTTCCAGTGTCTTACATCAGTGGTAAGCAACCGTAGTCCAGTGGTTTACAGTGGTTTTTCCAGTAATTTACATATTTATAATTCAATTCAGATTTTTATTTTAATAGTCGAGAAAATCTAACTGCCTAAAGCCGGTTTTAAATTTTTATTGTTCACCGACAAAAAAATTTGGTCGATACAAGATTTATCCTCTCTGTATTCTGCATTTAAGTAGTATATATAATCCTGTCTTTTATTCGTTTTTAGGAATCTATTTGACTTTTCCACTTCTTATTAACCATTTGCCATTCCTTATTTAGCTTTTTCAATTTTGCAGAGCTTTGTAAAAACCAACATTCTATAAATTAACTATACTACCTTCCAAATACCTTCCAGTGTCTTTTTCGTAATCCTTTTCCCTTCATAATCCTGTACATTCTTCGTGGATATGTTTCTGATCGCTATGTCTGTATTTTTTGTACCTTCAGTTCTGAGATCTTCTTTGATTTATTTCAACCATCTGACATTAGTTTGTCACCATTTCATTTATCAAAATCCTTTATCAAAAAATGGGATTTTTCTAGTTATATGTCCGTAAAAGGCGAGTCTTTGTTTCATATTTTGTTTTTTTTTTCATTTGTAATCAAAATAGACAGACTTACTGACGCCATAGCGTCTGTATGTTAGTGAATTTTGAGGTAAAATTTATTATTCTTCCGAATTTCCCAACCCTCATCCATTTTCCTTGGTCCAAGTATTTTTCATAGTATCCTTCTTCCACTTGTTTTTATTTTTCCCTGATTTAGTGTTTTGGGGCAATCTCCCAGGACATCAAGCCAGATTACTGTGTAGTGCCTAATCTTACCCATCCCAGATATTTGGTTTTTGTTGTATACACTCTTTGGCAAGGCGTAAGCTTTCTGCATTTTGTTGATACTTATTTTATCTCCTTTTTTGTTTAATCCATCCAGTTGAGTAATTTCACCTTGGTACTTGAATTTCTCTATTTTCCTGATTTTAAAAATTTTGAAATTGTGTTTTTTATTTTTATGTATCCCCTTTTTTTCAAAGTATATCTGGAGTCCTGTTTTACCTTTTTCTGTTTCCTTAAGGATTTTCAGTTAGTCTTCTGTTGTTTATATATCTGTTTTGTTTATTAATCTTTTTTCTCATAAATTTTACCATAATCGTTTTTAATCCTTATATTAGAACTGTACGTATTTATGTTGTTTTTTTATTAAAAATCTAATCTATTTTTTGATTCCATTTCTTTTAAAAATCTTTGATGATAATTTTAAATGAGTGCAAGCTAACATTTTTACTTTATTAGATTCTTTCTCGTCATAAAAACGTACTAACATTAAAGATTTATAATAAATAAATTTTTCTTTCTAAACAATAAATTTTAATTAAAATACTTTTTAAAAAAGTGTAATTTGGAAATTTTTTGAATTTAAAATTTTTATTAATCTTGGAAAATTATAATTTTCATGAACCATGCAGGGAAATCTTTACATCTATTTTGAGATATATTCGTCTGTGTAATTCACAATTTATAAGAAAATTAAATTAAATTACTCTCAAACTTAAGACGTATATGAAGTGACTTATAATAATCGTTTCTACTTATTTTGAATAATCATTAAATATTAATAAGATTTTCCATCTTAAATTTTATTTCCTTTTACACTAATATTGTCTTGTTCTATACTATAAAGTTATCTGATTTTATCTTTGTTTTTTACTTAGTTTCAACATGGAACCAGAATTTTTATATTAATTTATTCTTCACCACAATGCTTATTTTTACGATTTAGTGAGAAAATAAACAGTTACGTAAGAAATGAAAATGAATATATTAAATTGCTAAATCTGCTTTACTTATCCATCTGATATTTATTTATATTTGAGGAAAATATAAAATTGCTTAGCATTATGACTTTAGACTTAACAACTTAACAAACCAATCGTAAAGAAATTCAGGTTTTTTGTAAAAAAAAAAGAGAATTAATAAAACTTTTTTATTGCATTAAACAATTTAAGAAACTGATATACTTATTCCAAAATTAGAATTTTTCTAATAAGTAATATAGGTACAGGTACAGGTAATTGCGGTTTAAAAATACTATGTTAAGTTAAAACACTATTTCATTATTAGAGTTATCAAAAATTTATTTATATCATAAAGTTTTTCAGCTGGTGGTTTTTAAATAAATATATTTTTTTTTGGAACTCCAAAAACTGTGCAAAATAGGAATTAAAGTCCTCCACTTAAAAAAAAAAGAAAACAAAGATACATTTTAAAATACCATTATTAACATCTACGGTACAACGTGAATGAAATTAGATTCTACTAGCAAATTGGAAATTAATTATTAGCACCTAGACCTTCAACGTTTCTCACCCTATTAACTACTAGTAAAGTTTATGCGATCTGTTTAAAATTCTGTCTTATATTAATAAAATTAAGTGATAAACCACTTTCAGTAGAGACCGATAAGACATGTGATCAAACTGAGTGATTCATGAAGAATGTAAAAAACTTTCAGGAAATTTTTTACTGGGAAAAATAAAGAAGAAAGAACATATAAACACAGGTTTGGAAACTCTTCGTTAGCGAATGTCAGTTGGTGAAATATTTTGCCTTGATTTCTGCTCCATTGAAAAAAATTAAGCCAGACTGTAATTCTTAAGACCCAAATTAAGGGATAAATTTTGTAGTTTTTATGAATCTGTCCTCAAAAATCAGAAAGAGTAGGTTCAGGAAGTGTACTTTTAGTAGTTTTTGAGAATACTGGGGTAAATACAAAAAATTGGAGTTGGAAAACACACAATTTTATTTTTATATGTTGAGTACTGCTTACCTTTCTTAGATTTATTTTTTAAACCTGTTGACCCAAAAAGTGATAAAAGAATAATGCTAAGAAAGGTAAGCAATACTCAATGTAGAAACTATAGTGATATTAGCACAAAAGATAATAATAATTTATTATCTTAAAAACAACAGTATTTTTTTTTTTTTGAACATACGTTTTTATCCCCCCCTGGAGCCGGACCCCCAACCAACATATTTATAATTATACATATAAACACAGCACCAGGGGATGCCATCGCCTCCAACTGCCTAGTCGAGAACTGACGTTCCCGCCAGACAGCCAGGACTCGGCCTTTAATCAGTTGCCATGCTTCTAATGAGGAGACCTCGTAGAGATCTCCCACCGGGACTCCGGTCTTGAAGCCACACCTCAAATCAGGAACCCCAAGGGATCCCCCACCGCGTCAACGGTCTTACTTTTCCCCCCTCATCGAAGTCCAATCGGAATACTAAGGAAGTCTCTGTCCAATCATCGGCAGCGGGACACCTAAGCGGCCTCCCCTCCAAGAACTTTTGCGTCTTCCCAAAAACACAGGAAAAGCACCTCATTATTTGGTCTTGGCCCTGCAGCCGTATCTCCCGAGAAAATGCCCCCGAGAATTACAGAGGATACATTTTGGACAATCCTTACGTAGATGCCCCGCACTCCCAGAGTTGAAACAATGTCCTTGTCTATCGGGACCGCCGCAGGACCCAGCCCGGTGCCCAATCCCCCATCATCTATAACAGCGCTCCTCGGCTGACCTCCTTGAAACCCGGCAAGACACCCATCCAATGCGGATGCGGCTGTCCATCAGCAATTTATCCGCGAGCAGAGGCAGAACCGCCACCGTTGCCACTTTTGTATCCCCGAATGAGGGACGCAGGGAGAGCACATCTATCGTCATTGAGTCTCCAGCCGTCTTGCGTATATCACGCAACGTATATTGATATTATTGATGTATTAATAAACTTCAAAATCCTTAAATTTGTATTTAATCTTTGTGGACTTTATTCTTACAATTTTACTCAAAATCGAATTCTCTACACGTTTTTTTAATGTGTTTATTAGAAATTTAACAATTGCAAAATGCAGAAATCAGGGGCAATATTTCGCTACCTGACACTCGTAAACGAAGTGTTTGCACACCTATATTTATATAAACTTTCTTCTTTATTTTCACTAGCGGTACATGTCCTGAACGTTTTTACATTTTTCGTGAATCATTCTGTAAAAATCTCCGTGATGGAACGATAGCAACTAAGCCTCATATGGAAGCTCACGGTTAGGCATAATATTTTTCATATGTTATAAAATTTCCATTCCAAATTCCCACGCACAAGCTTTGAGATTATGTAGTGAATTAATTATAATATAAGAAGTATTAACAAAATATTATGTCATTTAAATAACTTTTTAACTATTATATACAGAAAAATTTAATTTAACAGATGCTCCTTTCTCAAAACGATATATTTTTTCGGTATGAAACCGCCACACATGAAACAAGCATCCAGGGGCTCTTGTGTGGTCACCCAAAGCATTTAAATAGAAAGCGTAAGGTTATGACAAAATGTTATTTTCAAGACAAGTACTGACAGGAAAGGAAGGAGAAGAACGCTAAGAAAAGTGTTAATAGTGGTCATATTTGGCTGAAACAAAAATCGGATTTACTTCACTTTATTTGGATATAGTAACACGAGTTGCTATATCTCTCTCTTCCATTACCTGATAAAATTTTCATTAACTGTGAAATGTATAAGAAATTTTTAATTTGTTTCACGACACGAAAAGTTAAAACTAATTTAAATTATAGAAATAAAATAATAATAAAATTAAAAAATTAAAAAAAGTTGTTAGAGACAAGAAAACCGCGCTGAAATGTGGTGATCATTCATATTTAACTTTTATTTTTTTATTTTAGTAATTATCCATGAGAAGGTTAACTTGAGTTAGGGTTATATGTTTTATATGTGCCTTTATAACTTTGAAAACACATAACTGTTTTCCTAATATATAGTTGGAGAAATATAAATCACAATTAAATGAGAAGTGGCACTATGTACTTCATATAACAAGTTGAAAAATAAAATTGTAGACAGTAATGATAGAACATTTTTATGTAAACAAAATCAATTGATTTTTTTAAAAATTCAGTTATTTTTAATTATGAGTTTATAAGAAAGGTTACAAAAATGTTTCAAAAATATATTTTATAACTTTCCGAAACAATATGTTCTATGGAGTATATTTTACAAAAACCTTATTAACACAAGAACTATAAAAGTTCGAATCAAGCCAAAATTTATATACGTATAATAGAATTTTTAATGATTAATATGTAAATAAAATATAATTATTTAAATATATATATATATATATACGCTTATTTTTTTTAAAATTATTTGTTGTTTTGTTTTCCATCAAATTTTAACAATTTACAGAAGACGGTTGTTCGAAAAAATCTCAACCTGTCAAAGAAAACACAAAAAATTTATTTATTTTTCAACGTAGATTGGGAAGAAGAAGAAATTGCTGGAAGTCAAATCCGGCGAATAAGGAGCTCCTTGAAGTACTTCGAACCGTAGATCATGGGCTTTAGTTGCAAGAATTCGAGACGTGTTTGTAGGCGCATTGTTGTAGCGAAAGAACATTTATTTTTGGCCAGACGGACATTTACCCTTAATACCTGCGTTCAATCGGCCCAGTAGTGAAACTTAATACTCCCCTGAGATGATCATTACTTTTTCCAGGAAGTCTGTTGGCACCGCACTACGATAATCCCTATAAAGTTGTGGACATGACTTTTCGCTTTCTTTGACGCACTTTCACCTGCTCCCACCCATTGTTTAGTTCTTGGCATATAATGGTAAATCCATATCCATATTTCATATACTGTTACAAAATATCAAAGAAACTCTATAAATATGCAATTAAACAAGACTAAATAAGAAAATCGTTGGCTTCTAGTGTATAATATTTAACCTGTACTAATAATTAGATAGCTAACTCTGTTACGTTTTTCGTACTTCATTACTTTTTATTCTTGGGTAAATAAAATTGCCTATCAGTAAATCCAAATCGGTAAAATATCACTTTAACTTCTACTTTGACCAAAATACTGATAGACTAATTTAGAGATAAATAAACCATGAAATGAGATGCTAATGAAATGGAAACCACTCTAGATTTTAAATGAACATAAGTAAAAAAACTGACAACAAAGTTGTAATACTTTCTTGGCATTAGTTATTTACTCTTATATAATGGAAAAATGATTATACATGAAAAAGTTTACTTAGCTAATGATGACATTTTATTGTAAAATTGTTATGTATTTAAATAAACCAAAAAGGTTTAAAAATTCCAAAAAATCGGTATGTTTTATTTTTTTCAGCTCCTTCACCTCTAAAATCACCTTCCAGTTTTTTTTATTTATCTAGGTTTACTGTTAAATGAAAGAAACTAAAAAAATGCTACTAAAAAATGAACAACCAATAAAAAGTTACCAAAGATTTTCCCTTTTTAGCGGTGCTGCTGAATTATGATGAAATGTTATTTTAATATTATTACTAAAATTGTATTACTATTATTTTTAGTAAACCAAAAAAGTTTTGAAAAATCAAAAGAAAATTGATATTTTAAACTAATCGGCTCCCTTAGCCCAATATTGCTTGTAAAGTAATTTTCTTTTTGTGTTGTGTTGTCTGCCCTATTGTACTGTATTTATAAAGATATTAAAAAATTCGATTAAAAACTCATGAAATATTTACCCCAAATTACATATTCCAACCACAAATTAAAAATTACATTCAATACACAAGTGTCTACAAAATTTCATCAAAATCGGTTCATCCAGTCTAAAGTTATTAAACTTCAAACAACATGCCAACACACAGTAATATTATTACTGTGTATGATATGTATCTACGATCGTTACCCTCTTTTTTTATTTATTTGGTTAATGGAATATGAAACGTCGAGAAATTCAAAAAATTCCATACCTAATTTTTTGACTGAGTACCCGTACTTTCATTCTTACAGTATAGTTCTAGAGTAAAAGATACGATTTTAGCTCTTAAATTAATCTTGAAAACTGATAATAAATAACATAATTCTTATAATATTTCTTCTAACACATTTTTTTTTTACTTTAGCCAAAAGTGAAAAAAAAAAAAAAAAATTATTTACAAATATTAATATCGCATTCTGTTCTTGATAATACAAGAAGAAAATATTACTGTAGTCTCAAATCATTCCTTTCAATATAAGATTTATTGCTTCTTCAGTATATAAATTGAAATACAAGAGAAATAGACTATATCCTTGTCTCACTCATTTTGTATTGGAATTTTGTATTTCTAAACTCTAATCATTTGTATCTAAAAAAAGATATCAAACACTTTTTTCCTATCGTTACATTTTCCTTTTGAAAAGCTCAATCTGAATTTAAATACACTTTCACACTAATTATAGTAATAATGTATGGTTTTGTAGTTATATACTGTACATGAATAATTTATAGTTATGTAATTACAATGAATAATAGTTGTAATTATAAAGTATATCTATATAGTATGCTATGTAAGGAAAAGTAAGCTAATCGATTCATATTGTATACGTTGTTGGAATTTTTGGATATCTTAAAATATATATATATATATATATACATACATATGTCTTCTGAATATAACTTATTTTTTTTTTTTTTTTTTTGTCTTCAGTCATTGACTGGTTTGATGCACCTCTCCAAGATTCCCTATCTAGTGCTAGTCGTTTCATTTCAGTATACCCTCTACATCCTACATCCCCAACAATTTGTTTTACATACTCCAAACGTGGCCTGCCTACACAATTTTTCCCTTCTACCTGTCCTTCCAATATTAAAGCGACTATTCCAGGATGCCTTAGTATGTGGCCTATAAGTCTGTCTCTTCTTTTAACTATATTTTTCCAAATGCTACTTTCTTCATCTATTTGCCGCAATACCTCTTCATTTGTCACTTTATCCACCCATCTGATTTTTAACATTCTCCTATAGCACCACATTTCAAAAGCTTCTAATCTTTTCTTCTCAGATACTCCGATTGTCCAAGTTTCACTTCCATATAAAGCGACACTCCAAACATACACTTTCAAAAATCTTTTCCTGACATTTAAATTCATTTTTGATGTAAACAAATTATATTTCTTACTGAAGGCTCGTTTAGCTTGTGCTATTCGGCATTTTATATCGCTCCTGCTTCGTCCATCTTTAGTAATTTTACTTCCCAAATAACAAAATTCTTCTACCTCCATAATCTTTTCTCCTCCTATTTTCACATTCAGTGGTCCATCTTTGTTATTTCTACTACATTTCATTACTTTTGTTTTGTTCTTGTTTATTTTCATGCGATAGTTTTTGCGTAGGACTTCATCTATGCCGTTCATTGTTTCTTCTAAATCCTTTTTACTCTCGGCTAGAATCACTATATCATCAGCAAATCGTAGCATCTTTATCTTTTCACCTTGTACTGTTACTCCGAATCTAAACTGTTCTTTAACATCATTAACTGCTAGTTCCATGTAAAGATTAAAAAGTAACGGCGATAGGGAACATCCTTGTCGGACTCCCTTTCTTATTAGGGCTTCTTTCTTATGTTCTTCAATTGCTATTGTTGCTGTTTGGTTCCTGTACATGTTAGCAATTGTTCTTCTATCTCTGTATTTGAACCCTAATTTTTTTAAAATGCTGAACATTTTATTCCAGTCTACGTTATCGAAAGCCTTTTCTAGGTCTATAAACGCCAAGTATGTTGGTTTGTTTTTCTTTAATCTTCCTTCTACTATTAATCTGAGGCCTAAAATTGCTTCCCTTGTCCCTATACTTTTCCTGAAACCAAATTGGTCTTCTCCTAACACTTCTTCCACTCTCCTCTCAATTCTTCTGTATAAAATTCTAGTTAAGATTTTTGATGCATGACTAGTTAAACTAATTGTTCTGTATTCTTCACATTTATCTGCCCCTGCTTTCTTTGGTATCATAACTATAACACTTTTTTTGAAGTCTGATGGAAATTCCCCATTTTCATAAATATTATACACCAGTTTGTATAATCTATCAATCGCTTCCTCACCTGCACTGCGCAGTAATTCTACAGGTATTCCGTCTATTCCAGGAGCCTTTCTGCCATTTAAATCTTTTAATGCTCTCTTAAATTCAGATCTCAGTATTGTTTCTCCCATTTCATCCTCCTCAACTTCCTCTTCTTCCTCTATAACACCATTTTCTAATTCATTTCCTCCGTATAACTCTTCAATATAGTCCACCCATCTATCGACTTTACCTTTCGTATTATATATTGGTGTACCATCTTTGTTTAACACATTATTAGATTTTAATTTATGTACCCCAAAATTTTCCTTAACTTTCCTGTATGCTCCGTCTATTTTACCAATGTTCATTTCTCTTTCCACTTCTGAACACTTTTCTTTAATCCACTCTTCTTTCGCCAGTTTGCACTTCCTGTTTATAGCATTTCTTAATTGCCGATAGTTCATTTTACTTTCTTCATCACTAGCATTCTTATATTTTCTACGTTCATCCATCAGCTGCAATATATCGTCTGAAACCCAAGGTTTTCTACCAGTTCTCTTTATTCCGCCTAAGTTTGCTTCTGCTGATTTAAGAATTTCCTTTTTAACATTCTCCCATTCTTCTTCTACATTTTCTACCTTATCTTTTTTACTCAGACCTCTTGCGATGTCCTCCTCAAAAATCTTCTTTACCTCCTCTTCCTCAAGCTTCTCTAAATTCCACCGATTCATCTGACACCTTTTCTTCAGGTTTTTAAACCCCAATCTACATTTCATTATCACCAAATTATGGTCGCTATCAATGTCTGCTCCAGGGTAAGTTTTGCAGTCAACGAGTTGATTTCTAAATCTTTGCTTAACCATGATATAATCTATCTGATACCTTGCAGTATTGCCTGGCTTTTTCCAAGTGTATATTCTTCTATTATGATTTTTAAATTGGGTGTTGGCAATTATTAAATTATACTTCGTGCAAAACTCTATAAGTCGGTCCCCTCTTTCATTCCTTTTGCCCAGCCCGTATTCACCCACTATATTTCCTTCCTTGCCTTCTCCAATGCTTGCATTCCAATCTCCAACTATTATTAAATTTTCATCTCCTTTTACGTGTTTAATTGCTTCATCAATCTCTTCGTATACACACTCTACCTCATCATCATCATGGGCGCTTGTAGGCATATAGACGTTAACAATCGTTGTCGGTTTAGGTTTTGATTTTATCCTTATTACAATGATTCTATCGCTATGCGTTTTGAAATACTCCACTCTCCTCCCTATCTTCTTGTTCATCACGAAACCTACTCCTGCCTGCCCATTATTTGACGCTGAGTTAATTACTTTAAAATCACCTGACCAAAAGTCGCCTTCCTCTTCCCACCGAACCTCACTAATTCCTACTATATCCACATTTGTCCTACCCATTTCCTTTTTTAAATTTTCTAGCCTACCAACCTTTTTTAAGCTTCTAAACATTCCACGCTCCGACTCGTAGAATGTTATTTTTTAATTTTCTGGTGACCCCTTCCTTAGTAGTCCCCACCCGGAGATCCGAACGGGGGACTATTTTACCTCCGGAATATTTTACCAAGGAAGGCGCCTCCATTATTGCTATGTGAAAATGCAGAGAGCCACATTTTCTTGGAAAAAAAGCAGCTGTAGTTTTCCATTGCTTTCAGCTGCGCAGTACTCAGAGGACTGAGTGATGTTGATACGGCCGTTTAAGTCGTCCTGACTCACGCCCCTAACAACTACTGAAAGAGCTGCTGCCCTCTTTCAGGAATCATTCCTTAGTCTGGCTCTCAACAGATACCTCTCCGATATGGTTGCACCTTCGGTCCAGCTACTCTGTATCCCTGAGCACTCAAGCCCCCTCACCAACGGCAAGGTCTCATGATTCATAGAGGAGGATAACTTATTTATGCTATTTAATTTTGCTCACACTCGTTCAAGGGCGTGGAGAGATTCAAAGACCCCATAACTCTTATTCCCATAATAGAAAATGTTTTTACATAATTCAGTATCGCTTAGAAAGTTTATACACTTTTGGTTCGTGTTGTGCCCCACTGGATCTCAAATTAAAGACAAAGGCGTAATATAAATTTGCTGGTTTTTTCATTTATTACAAAACTTTCTCTATTTTTTGATTTTAATAGATCAGACAATCAAAACATTTACTGACTTTATTTTAAAGCATATTCACAATTAGGTAAGAGTGGAGAGTGACAGTCAAAAATTATAACTTAATTAGATATCTCGATAACGGTTTATCATAAAATTAAAAACTGCGTAATGTCAATTTGTCTCAAAGATTGTATAAGAAAGTTTTTGTAACAAAATTATTCATAAGTATGCCGAAACGAATCCACGAAGTTATTAAAGCCAAAGGTATATTAATGATTTTCTTCTTAAGTAGTAGACCACTTAGCATAAATTTCTCTACTTACCGAGAATTTATACAAGACGTTATGAGAAAATTGATGTAATATCTTTTTTCTTATTTCTTTTTGAAATTCTGCTTGTCTTCCCTGTTTATTAATTTTATAAATATTTAATCCTTGTAGGTTAAAGATTGCAAAGAACTCATCCTTTTATATATTCCAATCTTAAATTGCTTAAAATCCTTAACATCTTTCATTTTTCCAATAATATGCTATAATGATTAACGCCCCGGGTCGTTGTAATGTATCACAAAAAATAAAATAGTAAATTAAAAAATAAAATTAGTAAATATATTATTTAAGAAAAATATTTATCGCAGCCACCGTAACAATAATTTCATTGTAAAAGTGTTGGTGAATCAATCACCTTATACCAAAAACAGAATAATATAAAAAAAAGGTGAATAATACATATCCCTGAAAAACAATTACAACGTGAAAAACAATTGTTTGCCCCGAATCCGAAAAAAAAATTGATATCGAAGAAACTGAATACTATTTGCTACTGAAAATAGGAAATAGTATTCAGTTTCTGAAGTTTGAGAAACTTATGCAAAAACACAATTCTTTGTTTCAACGTAGAGGAAAAATATTTAATAAATTAAGTCGTGAAAAATCTTGAAAAACATACAAAAATTCAGTCGTCATAAGTCTGTTCCAATTAAAAAATAATAAATAGCCAAATAATATAACTGTAAATAAATGGTGCTCTTAACTACCTAGTAGTTTGCATGTTTTTTTCCGTATTTTTTTTTAAAGCAGTTCTTTGTTGTATTTTGCACAGTTTATTAATTTATTAATTTTTTCCCCTGGAGTTGAAGCAAAGAATTTTGTTTCTGAGAAGTTTGAAGGTAGTGGATAATATTCAGTTTCTCTGTATATCAATTTTTTTTTTGCATTTGGAGCAAACAATTGTTTTTACTTCCTTGTACGAAGTACAGGAAGAACTGTGATCGCGAAAAATTTCGGTTTTCAGATTTCAACGGAAATCTCCATTTTGATCATCCCTGAATCCGTATCGACTAGTTTTGGCGTGACGTCTGTATGTACATATGTACATATATGCGTATGTATCTCGCATAACTCAAAAAATTATTAGCTGTAGGATGTTGAAATTCTGGATTTAGGACCGTTGTAACACCTGGTTGTGCACCTTCCCTTTTCGCTGCAATCGAATGAATCCAAAAAATCCAAACAAAATTTGGATTTTGGACTTCTTCTTAACTGCAGTAATAAGCACTCATTGGGAGGTTTTCAACGATACATCATAAGTGTTACTTATTTTCATTGGTTCCAGAGTTATAGCCAAATAAAATTTTAATTAATGAAATATTTGGATCTTACATGGGGAAGGCACATCAGTTCGAATCAAACTTCATCTCCTTTTTTTTTTTAACTTTTTTTTTAAATTAAATATATTGATTTATTAATAATTATTAACGTCTGATTGACAAAAAAAATGTACGATAAATAATAATTCAATAATAAAATTTAAAAAAAAAAATATGAAAAAATATCAGACGGTATTAATGAAATAAAATTTTATGTACTTTTCATTTAAAAAAAGTTTGTATATGTAATTTAATAGGCGTAAAAGGAAGTCATATGGTGTCCACATAAGATTTTTTGAGGGATACCTTCATACCGTAAATGTTTTTCGGGGTTTTGCTTTCTTCATATTTGTTTTTATATCCATTTGTTTTGTTATAAGGAAATTCACTAACACTTACAATGAAATTGTTCTATTGGTGGTTGTGATAGTTTTTTTTGTTACATCTTGTTAGTGTACGTTGATTGTTTTTCTCTAAGAAAAGTATGTAGGCATCTCTTGAATTTGTTGGCCACCTTTCTTTATAAATGCTTAAATTGTCTACCCGAATCCATTTCGTACTCTATTATATTTATGCGTAATTTATTAAACAGGTTATTTATTAAACACGTTATATGTATCATAATAACCTTTTGATGCATATCCTAGTATTTTCTGAACCCTGATAGCTTATGCCATCTGATGAAATATAGACAAATAGTACGCCTGTATTCTAATGAAGAAGAATAAAATTGGCGGTTTCATTTTGCGTGATGAGAAAAGAGTAAAAACATGTTAATTGATGAATGTGTAACAGTAAAAATACGCTTTTACAAAGCGGTATTACTGGTTATCATGTTTGTGTATTTTTTAGTGAAGGTAAAGTCATGACCTTTCATAAGAATTTTAATAATTTCTGTAAACTACTTTTCCCTCTCGTATTTGAATTTTTGGGGAAGATTCACTCTACTCCCAAACGAGGAGTAGTAAAAATACAAGCCTTTCTTACGAAAAAATTTATTATTTATTTATTTTTTTTTTTATAGTGAGCATCGACTACTGTGTCGATGCTTACTATAGTAGAAAGTCAAATCCTTACATTTTAAAATCATAGTCATTCTAACAGGCTACTTTTTCTTAAAGATTTGATTATTTTCTCCTCTCTTTTATTATTATGAGTTAAATCGATCGCTAAATTTCCTGTTAATTTTAGCCTCATACGGAAGTCTCTGTATAACGTACAGTCGTCTATTATATGTTTCACTGTGAAGTATGAATCACAGCTTCCACATATTGGTCTCTGTGCTCCTCCTAACATGTGAGTCTAGCATGTGTATGTTACATGTAAGTTTGCTAACGAAGTCAGTCTTGTACGACCAACAAGTCTTGTAATGGCAACTTGTCCTTGACGTATCAGAACATTTCTTGTTTTAATGAAAAAAGAGATAGAATCAAGGTTCGTTGTAAGAGTGCCCTATTTCCTTATTCATTCCTTTCTTATGACCTGCGTGATATAGCTTTTAATGTCATTTAGTCTGACTAAAATAATATCGACTTACTTTCTCTTTGCCGCTTGTTTGGATCAGCTGCTTCATTTCCTGGCATACCGGCGCGCCAGATATTCATATGAAAACAATGAAGACGCATTGTTTTCCGTTGTCTTTGAGATTCTTAATTGCTGTTAAGACATCTTGAACAAGTGCACCATGCATGACCTATTCCTTAATGCAGTGATTGCAGTTAAGGAATCAGAGCAGGAAAGATTTCTCAATTCGCTCTTGTGTAAAACAAAGCAAAAAGCTTACTGAATAGAGTATAAATCTGCTGTATAGACACTGGTTACTTTAGAGGGTCACGAAAAGCGTGATTCATCATATAAGTTTCCGACGCTGATCCTTGTCTTCGACCCATCACTGAATATATGGCTGCAGTGTTTATATTCAGATACCAATCGTCGAAAAAAATGTTGAATATAACATCCGGTACTCCCTATTCTATTTTCTTTTTTAAGTACATTCGGGCCTTCAGTGTTAGCGTTAGCTACGGTGAGACTTTTCTATTGGAAATTGACAGGACTTGTGGTAAAGCAATACCACGGTTCCCACAGATTTGCAATCTTCTTATTCCAGCAAGTCCGAAAAAGACGGATTTTTTTCAGATACAGTTCAGTCAAACCTTGTTTATAAAAGGAAACGAAGTTTATATGTCTTGGGAAAGCCAAGACATAAACTGCTTAGTATCTTAGTAATACGACCTAAGTTTTTCTTCTGTAATTCCGGCATAATTCCAGCTTCTGACAAAATACTGTTTATAGGGCTTGCGCGGAAAGCTCCTGTACCAAGCCTGATTCCTATTATCGTCTACTTTAAGTTTCTTTAGATGAGACTATTTGGCAGAGCCATACACTCTTCATCCGTTATCTATTTTACACTGGATCAATGCTTTGTAAAGTATCAACAATACTTCTTTATCAGAGCGTCAATTCAAAGATTACATTTTGGGCTTTCTGACATTTCGTTACTAGTTCCGTTATGTGCACCCTCCATGAAAGATAGACATGTACAAAGAGAAACATAAGAAATAAACAGTTTCTCTGTATTCAATAATACTATTACCCATTGTCAAAACTGGGCTTCTGTAAGCCAATCTATTCCTACTGATATGAGCACAACATGTTTTCTTAGATGAGAACCGGAATCAGTTAACATTTGCTACTTCGACGAGCTTTTTAATAACCGCCTGCAGCTTGTATTTAATCATTGCAGTTTGACTGCTGGCGTAGAAAATTGCATAGTCATCCACATATAAACTTCTTCCAACGTCGAAAGTGTAGCGGTAATAAGCTTTTTCCCTGCGATTGTGAACAAAGTTCCGCTAAGCGGCGATCCTGATGTACACCATTTTTCTACTTCTTTAGCGACTCATATGGGTTCGTAGTTCTAACGTAAAAGAATCTTTACTCCAAATAATTTTTAATGATGCTTGGTAAAATTCGTTTAGTTTTCAGTAAACGAATTGAGGTGCGAGAATACTATAATATAATCTTTTTTTCTTCACCTAATTATTTAGCTTCTCTTTTTAGGTCTTTTGAATACTTGTTTGCAATTAAGTTTTTAAATTTTTAATTTTTATGATTTTGTTTCAATAGGGTCCAATGAATTTTGGATTACAAATTTTGTTTCGTCTTATTGTATTGTTTTCTCTTTTTCAAATTATTCCTTTATCAATTAACTGTGCCATTCTTCCGATCACTAGATCGGAAGATCCAGATTCATAGTTTTTCATTTTACTTGGAAACATTACAATTTTTGGTTTTTTCCAAATTTTTTTGTAGGTAAGTAATATAATAAGTTAATTTTTTTCTTCAAAATTTTTAATTTAAGTTCAATTTCTTTTAGGTAATAAAATCTAAATCCTATAAGTGAAATTTCTGGCCTGTTAAATACACAATAAGTAATTTTACTATCTGGTTTTTAGAATTATTTTTCTTTTTAATTTTTCTGATTAGATTTTTTTGATTAAAAGATAAATTAAAGAATTTATAGTAATATTTTAAAAAGGGATTCAATCTATTAAGGAAAAAATACTGAATAAAAATTTTTCCAGTTGAGTAGCGGATTTGTTGTAAGTAATGAATTGTGTTTTCTACAGAAAGATTACATTAATGTTTTTCTTTATAATAAATTATCCACATTTTTTTATAGCTGTGTTGCATATAAAGTATGATAAATATAATGCACACTTGTCTACCCTCTTTCTCTTAGAGAAATTATATTTATTTTACAATTTCTTTCTGTAGAAGGGTAGAAGATATATAAATATTTACAGGATGTTAACTGTGTTTTGATGGATTTGGCAAGTTAGTACATAAAAAATGCTGAATTGTTATGAACACACTGTATTCAGCTCGGTGAAGAAAATATGGGAAACTTTAACTCTTTTTATTGTCAATTTAACATGAAATGGGTGTTATTCTTGTTGATAACAATGTCATTTTCGGTAGTAATTTATGGTAGGTTAGAGAATTTAATTATTTGGCTATAGAACATCATAACTTTAAACATCGATATGTAAAATAAGCTGTTAACTACAACATACGATTTTATGAGACAAAACCAATGTTCTTTTATGATTTTATTTATTCATATCTTTAGACAGTAATAAAATTAATTAAATGAAATATGAATAAATTTTATTTTATATATATATATATATATATATATATATATATATATATACATAAATTTGAATTAAATTTCATAATTAAGACCTTTTAATTAACATATTAAAATTTTCTTTATGTGTGTGTGTGTAAATAATTTCCCAAATAAAAGTTTCCTAATTTTGTTTAATAAAAATTCAATATAGAATATTGCTTACCCTTAATTATTATTATTATTATTATTATTTTTTTTTATCTAAATAAAGCTATTTTACCCATATTGCGATTCAAATATTTTAATATAATTATTTTTCTCATTCTCTGAATGTTCCTTGAATTTTTTTCATGATTATAATTACTCATACGGATAATTCGAAGAGAATGAAAGATGAAAATAAAAGAGGAAGATGATTTGTACGGTAGAAATAAATAAAAGTATTATGGCGTCGTGTAGAGAATAGTAAAAACTTATTTGTTGAAGAATTGAGAGAATTTGAAATTTTAACCAGTTCGCAGCAAAAAAGTAGTTAAAAAGGAAATAAAGAAGATATTCAGAAATGAGATAATCAAAGAACGGCCTGTTGATATTGTAAATATCTTAAAGCACTGATTTACAGAAGAAGGAATTGATTTATTGAACAATATTTCATAAAAATAAAATGAGATCATTTTAAAATATTTTTTAACTTAATTTTTCAAATTTTATAATTACTACAACTAAATAATTATAAATGAGTAAAGTTGAATGTCACTTTTTAAACTGGCATAATAATTTTTCAAGAACACCAAATATGTCTTGACTGGCATATTAGAAAAATGAGGTGTTTGGCGGTTTCCCATGTCCTTTGTCATTAAGGTGAATACTGCATACTATGTGTTTCACTACTAAACAGTTATTTAAGAGGTACTGTAGACCACTTTTGAAATTAGGTTTGAAAAACTTTAAATGGCCGCTATTTTGGTTAGAGTTATATGCCAAATAGTAAAAAAAATTTTACGTGAATGTTTTACAATTCTCTTTAAAATGATGTGTCACCAACGGTGACCATTTCAACTTAAAATTTTTGAGTTGCTAGATGCTTGAAGTATGTGGTTTCGTATGTAAATAGTTAGTTTAGAGGTAGAATAAGCGAATAAATTTCATTTTTCTTATGTTTAACAGTTGAAAAAGTTATTTAAAACTTCTTTGTATAATTTTAAAACTGAATAATGAAGTGAAAAAGTTACATAATTCCTTCTATTAGAGGAGTTTAAAATTCTGCAAACTTTAAGATTTATTTACTTTATTCACTTTATTAAAAAGTTGGTGTTGAATAGGGATAGATCATCGCTGTTATTTTTTTAGTTTTAAATAAACTTAAACCAGTGTAAATAGTTTTAGATTTTTATGACATATTTTTGCAGTGGGAAGGAAGAATTGTAACATTTCTTATAAATTTATAATAAACGGCTCTTTTGCTAATTTTTACCGTATAAACTTAGTATATTGTTCTCCGTGTGTAATCTTAATAATAAAGCCTTATTAATAAAATTAAAAAGCTTTGTTTACCATTTAGCACATAAACCTGCAATTATAATATAATGCATCCAATTAAAGGCACTTTATTGTTACATAACTATATACAAAGCGTCCCACGAAGAAACAGAGAAATTTTCAGGACGTGTTCTACTGGTAAAAATTATTAAAAAAAAATTCATATAAACATAGGTATGGAAACGCTGTAATTTAGAGTTACGGCTAGCGAAAGATTTCACCCGGATTTTAGCTCTTCAAATTAAAAGAAGCCCTACTGTAATTTTTGAGACCCAAATTAAGGAGTAAAGTTGGTGGTTCCTTATGTAATCTGAGCTGGGAAATAGCATAGATTTGTAGTAGAGTAGCTTTGTTAAATGACTTATAAACGTAGAAAATTTAGTAACAAAACTTGAAGAGAATTTAATTCGGAGAAAATTAATGTAAATATAGCCAATAAAAAATAAATAAAAACTTTTAAAAATTGGTTTTTTATTGAAGCAAACACACCAAAAATAGACAGAAAATCGTAATATTCTTTATATACCTGATAAACATCCCTTTTAAAGCAT
Organism: Lycorma delicatula; assembly: GCF_047948215.1. Classification (NCBI taxonomy): domain Eukaryota; kingdom Metazoa; phylum Arthropoda; class Insecta; order Hemiptera; family Fulgoridae; genus Lycorma; species Lycorma delicatula. The sequence continues at coordinate 37,802,065 of NC_134457.1, read as the reverse complement.
TCTTTGAGCAATCTATTTAAACATTCTTTGGTGTATCAGCATTTACGAACAAGATGGTCATTTTCAATGTGTTCGTTTTCTATATAACGCCAAGTAAATCGTTGTGTTAATGATGAACATGCACAATGATGTAATTCAGCATTTTCAGCGTAGCTCAGTCACTAATACAAGGCGAATTTCATGTCGCACTGGTTTGTCAAAAAACAAAGTGTGGCGCATTCTACGGAAAGAGAATCTTTATTTTTTTCGCCTGTGGAAGGTTCAAAATTTTCGGCAACAGATTACCACAGCGGTTAAATTTCTGTTATTAACTTCTAGACAATGCTGATAAGGTAATTTCAATTTTATTTACTGAAGAAGCTACTTTTACGAGAAATGGAACTTCAACTATAAAAATAGTAATTTATTAAGCTATTCCACTATTTATTAAGATAATCCACATGATAATGCGAAAACATTGAAAACATAGATTTGAAACAAACGCAACATATGAAACCAACATAGATTTCACGTCAATGTTTGGTGTGGCATTGTTTATGACAAAATTCTGAGACCGTTTGTTTTCAATGAAAACCTTACGGGAGATGCATATATTCATTTCTTAAAAAATAATTTACTGGCTCTTTTGGAGGATGTACCTTTACAAACTAGACTGCACATGATTTTCCAGCACGATTGTGCAACGCAACATTTTTCTTTAGTAACTAGACTTGAATGCTAATTTCTTAAGCTGGATTGGATGTGGTGAACAAATCAATCACCTGACTTAACGCCACTAGATTACTTCATTTTGGCCTTGTGAAAACGTGAGTATTCCAACAAAAAGTTAATACTAAAGAAGAGTGACTCATTAAAATACGAAATCCTATTGAATTTATACGAAATATTTTACGTTGGGTAGAGCGGTGTGTACATTGTGAAGGAGGGAATTAAAACAAATTACTGAAACTGAGGTTTGTTCTTCCGTTACTCTGCATCATTTCATATATTTTATTTTTTGGTTTGCTATGTTAAAAATAACCTTTATTAGATACAGAAAGAATAATACGATTTTCTGTTTATTTTCATCTGTTTTGTTTCAATAAAAAACCGATTTTTAAAAGTTTTTATTATTTTTATTGGCTATATTTACATTGATTTTCTCAGAATTAAACTCTCTACAAGTTTTGTCATCAAATGTTCCGCATTTATTAGTCATTTAACAAAGCTATTCTACTACAAACCTAAAAAAACTTGTTTTTCGACACGGAATTTTGTATTTTACATCGGATATATTAAAATCTAATGGAACTACAGTTCAGGAACCTGTTTTATCCTATCTCCAAGCTCTAACTGCATAAGAAATCACCAACTTTATTCCTTAATTTGGATCCTAAAAATTACAGCAGAGCTAATTTTATATGAAGAGCTGAAATCCGGGCGAAATCTTTCACTAACCTAACTCGAAATCAGTGAGTTTCCTATGTTTAAATGAACTTTTTTTCATTATTTTCACCATTATAACACATCCTGAAAGTTTCTCTGTTTGTGCGTGGGACATTCTGTATACTATCGATGAGTCACGTCCGTCTTCACATTACTACGAAAACAATGATCGAAGTAAAAAAAATGGAAAGAAAAAATCACAAAAAATACGTTCCAAACAATATTTTTTGATGGGTGCCCGCTTTATGATCAAAACGTTTATTGAAATATATCTTTCCAAGTGAGAACAATCTCTTTTCTTTACGCTGGCTTTTAATATAGTATCTAATACAAGGTTTCTGTTCGCTGGCTCAATATATCTTTGTTTGCCATTCAGTTTCTTTATAAATCATATAACCGGTGTTTAATCTTGAAATGAAAAGAGAAAAACATTTTTTTTTCTATGACCAGAATTTTATATTCTAACTTCGTCAGAAAATAATAAAAGAGTGCAGAAATATTCTTTCAGAAATTTACTGTAGATGTTCTCAAGTTTTGATAGCTTCAGGGGGAAAATTAAAAAATATATTTTCTGGTATTTAATTTAGTAAATTTTATTATACTGTATACGAACTAGAAACAAAGAAATTTCCATTTGTATTTCGAATATAATGTAACATATTCTTTGCTTTTATTTACCGAACAGAGAGAAGCGATTATAAATAAATTATTTTTACTTTTTTATGTAATGTAAAACAAAAAAAAGAGTTGCTTTAAAGAGACGAGTGACAGTACTCCAACAGGGATTTATTTCCATAACAGAATAAATGTTTTAACTCTATATCCCTTACGATATTTTTATTCCAACATTGTTAAATTCTTCATGCAAGGTTGTTGATAACTCTAATGAGTTTAGGTTGATAATAATTCGAATGAAGGTTACGATTTAATTTATCCTTAAATTGTAGGTATATAATGTAAAATTTGTCAAAGAGCAGTAAAACATATAAGGCTGACTGTAAATTTTCATTTTGTTTTACAAGCAACTTTCTTTCATAAATTATTACTTGCTTGCTATAACAGTTTCGATTCTTTTCAACATTGGATTTCAGGTTTAACAAAAAAAGCCATAGTTCTGAAAATCAGTGAATTAACCTACTAAAACACTAACTGATTTAAGAAAGACTTATTAAACCTCTAATTTTAAATAAAGTGAAATTTTCTACGGATATGGAAATCAAGAAAAAATGTGCGTATTAGTGTCTAAAGTTTTGGTGGATATTTTGGTTGATTCCAAATCAATTATTCATCGGTAACTAGAGGCTGAGGTATTCTTTTCTTTAATTTTGAATACGAAATATCAAGTTAACAAAATACCTAATCAGTTTTTGAAAATTACTTCAGGTAAATGCCATCTTCCCCTATATATGTAATCTGCCGTTGAGGTTCTCCATTGCTCGCTACAATATCTCAGGTGAAATTCCACAAATTTCGTTTTAAATTACTTGTTTCAATTCACCCAGTGTCTTTGGCCGACTCTTATAGACTACCCTCTTAAGGCATACAATAAAAAATCACAAAATTGACAAATCCGGTTATTTGTCAGTCTGCGATTGATGTTTGAAATTCGATTGGGGGCCAGGAAATGTCACCGAATCTTGAGATGATACGGTTACCGAATATTGCAGTGTGCGCCGTCGCACCATCCTTTTCGAAACCGGGATTCGAGCTGGTGTGAAAAAGTTTTCAGTGTAGATGTAACAAAAGATTGTAGGATGTAAACATACCGATCCGAAGTGTCAATCGTCGTGATCCGCTCCACATTTTCGGAAAAGTATGTTCCGATGACTCCACGTGACGAAACTGCACACCATACCGTTGTTACCTTTCTGCTGTGTAAAAGGTGTTAATGAACTTCATTGGGGTTGCTGTCTGGCCACTAACGATAGTTCTGCTCGTTTACGTAACCTGTGAGATGGAAGTATACCTCATCTGACGTTCATAGCTTGCCCAGAAATTCGTTGTCGTTTATGATTGCCATAATTTTTTGACAGAAATCAAAGCGGAACCGGTGATATTTCTCCTTCAGTTTGCACGATCTGTAATTTGTAAGGATAACATTTTAAGTCGAAATGAAGAATTCGGCGAACACTCTCTCGGGACAACCCGACCAAAGCAGCTTGTTTAAAAATTGTACAGAGCCGTGGGCTCTATACGACTGAAACCCACACAGCCTCAACATTGGGTGTAGTACGAACAATTCGTGGTCGTCTTGTAGATTTTTTTATCAGAGCCGATCCTGTCTCTTCAAAGTTTTTAATCCACATTTTTATCGCATGTTTTGATGCCCTAAAATTGTAATGCCGTTGCTACTCACTCGCTGCACCTTCCAAACTATTGTTGGTTTTGTAAAACATTTGTATGGCGAAAGCAGCCTGTTAATTTATCCACTGCTCCATGATGACTGAGTTGCAAGGTTGCCTCTGCATAAAGCAGTGCTGCCAACTGTACATGGTGGCTACCGCTAAGCATTTCAATGGTTGTCCTTTCTTTGTGCCACTTGGTATATATATATATATATATATATATATATATATAATTAAATCAAATTAAATTTTACAGTCTAATAATATTCAAAATATTAGTTATACACTGAGGGGATTAAAACTGAAAAAAATTGTGATCCAATACTAACACCACAATACATTTCACGAAGGCCCATTCGCTGTTAGGTAATGAAGCAAATTTTCTGCTAAAAAGATAGTAGAATGATTTGAATTGCGGCTGTCGCTGCCGTGGCACCAAGCAAATTGGTTGCGCCACATGTACGTGTTGAATGTAGGAGTTGTACGTAGTTCGTTATCCTTAATACCGCGGCCGGCCACAGAAATGTTCGATAATACATAAATATAGCAATCTTTTATTGTTCGTAAAACTTGCGACGTTTATCAAGATGGTATAAAGATCTGTATGTTATAACAAAGCATAGGTTACCACATACAATGAGAAGGCAGTTAACAGAAAATATTTACAGAATCTTATTTTTGAGCTTTACATGGACGTAGATTTAAATTCAGTTAAAAAGTAATTACACAAGATAAATTTTTCTTCATTTCTTTAATTAATAATGAAATAGAACTGTATAGAATAACGGATAAACAATTGCGGAATAATAAACGAACATCCTAGATTGTTGAATGCTATTCTGTAACGAGTTAATTAAACTGGTTAAAATCGTTAGAAAATATGTAACAACACTAATGGCGATAACTGATTTATGTTATTTATTATTATCATCTATTCTTTTTATATTTAATAATAACAAAAATATTTTATTAACAACAGTTTAAGTAATTGAATACGTCGTAAATAACAAATGTTCTTTTTCAGCTACAGCTCTATTTCTGTAATAGTGGTATAATTACTAAGGGAAAGTACGTAAGGGAAAGCACGTACGTACGTTCGTGTACCTGTAAAATCCTAAGCAAAATAAAACCTATAAAAATTGTACGTGTGTTACTCTGTATTTTGATTAATATCACAGGACTGCTGAATAAAAGTTTTTTGTAAATGGCTAAAAAATGTTTATATATGGAGAATTAATGATATTAAATTTTATACAACATTAAAAATCTCATGTGGGCATCATATGACTTCCTTGTACGCCTATTAAATTACATACACACATTTTTAAAAGTACATAAAATTTTATTTCATTAATAACTTCTGATATATTTTCTTTTTTTTCTTTTTATTTATTTATTATTGAATTATTTATCGTAAAAGTTTTTTATACAATAAGAGGTTAATAATTATTAATAAATCAATATATTTAAATTAAAAAAAAAGTTAAAAAAAGGAATGAAGTCTGATTCGAACCGATGTGCCTTCCCCTTATAAGATCCAAATATTTCATTAATTAAAATTCAATTTGGCTATAACTCTGGAATCAACAAAATAAGTACCACATCATATATCGTTGAAAAGCTCTCAATGATAGCTTATTACTGCGGTTAAGAAAAAGTCCAAAATCCAAATTTTTTTTGATTTTGGGCTTTTTTGGACACTTTCTGTTCAGTCGATTGGAATCAAAATGGAGGTGCACAAGTAGAAGTTACAACAGTTCTAAATCCAAAATTTTAAGATTTTACTGCTAATTGTTTTTGAGTTAAGCGAGATACAAACATACATACGTATGTACAGACGTCACGCTGAAATTAGTCAAAATGGATTCAGGAATGGTCAAAATGGATATTACCGCTGAAATGTGAAAACCGAAATTTTTCGCGATCACAATGCTTCCTTTACTTCGTACCGGAAGTAAAAATTACTACAAAATAATTCCCAATTAAGAAGGTAAGCTAGAAAATTATTTTGAGTAATATTTAAGTACAGTTGAAAGGGATGCAGATAAATCGTGTTTTTTAATAAATCTTATTTTTAAAATTATCAACAAATATTTTTTTTTGTAAAAGAGATGTTTTTAAATGTATTTTAAATAATTAGCGGATCGATTATTCAATTGGTTCAACAACACATTAAAAATAGAAACGAAAGCATAACAATACTCTTTCTCTTAAGTCGAAGTATTGGGTGGCAGTTTGACGAAAACTCTTCCATTGTCCGGTTTTGTAAAGGTGGATATTGTTATGTTTTAAACATAAGTGAAATCCTTTTTAGCAAAGATTGCACAAATATACCAGGATAAGTACAAGGATATTTAGTTTTCCAAATACCAAACTACGCGATTCATACTTACGGGCGTTAGTTAATGGTCTGATAGCTATGTATCAATTCTAAAAACTTGTTCTAACTTTTTGACGTAGCCCAAGAGTTGTCGTTATTCTTTACACGAAATTATACATATTTATAATATGAAAACGTTATCGTTCTACTTAGGAGCTTCACACAAAAACAGTACGGTTTGATTTTTTACAAACAAAATTAATTTGATTAACCCATGAGAACTTACTATCTAATAAAACATTCAGAAATCTCGCTTTTTAGGAAAAACGAAAATATTATCGTTATCGCCAGTGAGAAATTTATCCTTCCGATCAGCAATATTACGTCTATCTGAGAAGTACAATGCAACACAGTTTTATCCAAAGATTTGATGGGTACAATTCATCAAGCGAAATATTTTTTGAGCTGTTATAGTAGAATTCTTTAAAAAAAATTGCTTTCTCGACTACACAGTTATATTGTATAGCTTTACGGTATAGTATTAATGATAAATACGCTAATCGGGTCAAATTATGCATGCTGAGATTTTTATTGAATTGATGCTTATGATCCCTACTAAATTAAAAGCAAAATCTTAGTATTAAAAATTCAAAAAAATGTATGTACGTATGTATGCATGTAGGCCTGTTTGTTTTATTGATATCTCCAGACTGGATACGGATAAAATTTGGCCTGACATTTTCTAAAAATGCGAAATTGATGCTGTTTATTTTAATTCTAATCGGTCATGGATAGAGAAATATCTTTATGGATTTACATCTCAAAATTTTCTTCTCAAAAGTATGTTAATTTTTTATATAATATTTTGCCAGTGAAATAGCTAAGATACTTCCCTATTTTGTTTGTCTTTATTTAAACCACAATAAAAGAACAGGGGTAAAAAATCTTTTCTTTTTGTTGTGTTTGGATTCATAATTATACATTCTTATACCAATTAACTAATTCTATTGCATTATTATATCACTTAGGTTGTTTATTTCGCAGTAAATTTTATTTTAATATCCATCATCTATGAGGTTGATGGACATCCCTATCCATCAAGGATAGGAAAGAAATGGTTCATTCTAGCACGTCATTCTAGCCTACTGGTTCATTCTAGCACGTCATTCATATCCTCTCATGATAATCAATCCCTCTCCTCTCATGCTATATTCTGCCTGATAGCTTTCCTATTCTGAACTGTTTCGGTAAAGCTTCGTTTCTCATTCATTCCCTTACTATTTCTCCATTTTTACTCTTCTGCTACATCTCTATCACTGCTGTATAGAAGCTACAAAGGGAAAGTATAACGTATAAATTGGTCAAAACTTTCGATGTCAGGGTTTTTGCGAATATCGATGTTTCTCAATCCCTAGTGTTAAAAATTCGATGTTGACACCACATGACTTTCTTTCCTTGTATGCCTATTGTATTACATATACAATTATTTTTTTTAATGAGAAGTACAAAAAAATTTATTCGTTAATAACTTCTGATATTTTTTCCTATTTTTTTATCTTAAAACTTTTTTTTACAATTAGAAGTTAATAATTATTAATAAATCAATTTATTTAAATAAATAAAAAATGAGATGAAGCCTGATTTGAACTGACGTGCCTACCCCTTAAAGATCCAAATATTTCATTAATTAAAATTTTATTTGGCTATAACACTGGAACCAATGAAAATAAGTACCACTTATGATATATTCGTATCGTTGAAAAGCTCTTAATCCAGGCTTATTACTGCAGTTAAGAAAACGTCTAAATCCAAAATTCTTGGATTTTGGGCTTTTTTGGACACTTTTGGTCCAGTCGATTGCAATCAAAAGGAAAGGTGCACAACTAGGTCTTACAACAGTCCTGAATCCAAAATTTCAACATCCTACGACTAATCGTCTGAGTTATGCGAGATACATACGCTCGTACAGACACCACGCCAAAACTAATCAAAATGGACTCAGGGATGGTCAAAATGGGTATTTCCGTTGAAATATTAAACCGAAATTTTTCCCGATTACAACACTTCCTTTACATCCTTGAAGTAAAAATATAATTATTTGTAACTTTTTAGAATTATTTTTTGAATTCAGTTTTTATTTTTTTTAAATTATCTTATTTTGTTCAACTTCTTATTGTATATCATTGATGAATAAAATTTTTTTTCTCTAGTATACTATACATTTTTACATGTTTATTTTGAATAATATTAATCAGAAATTTTTATTTTTAAAGTTATCGATAAAAACGTATAAACGTAGTTAATACATTAGCGTAATTTTATTACTTCCTTTAAATGTTTTTTGTGTAGACTGCTTTTTTTCTTTTTTTCTTATTTAAACAAAACAGAACAAAATTAATGTTATTGTGAGGGATACATCCACTCCGTTCTGCTAATACACACTTGTTATCTAATTCATTTGAAAGGCGAGTCCCTACGTGTGGGTTCCTACTTGTGTAAGTGTTAATGTATTTCACCAAATAAGTGTAAGTGATGTACGCTGGCTCACCCGTCTAAGCGAGCATAAGTTTAGTGTAATTTTACTCAGGATTTAGGGAAACCTAAGTGAAATCTAAGTGATAAAAAAACCAAAAATCTTGCAGAGCATCTTCGTAATTTTTTTTCCGTCCCTTCCCTACCGAAGAATAAAAAAGAAAAAAGAAAAACGAAAAAAAGAACCTATACGTGCACTTCGTAAAAATATCATATTACAAAGCGTGAAAAATCCCCACTGACCTTTGCGAGCCTAACTTGTTTGTGCTATGTTTCTGGCATAGTAACAGGATTGTAGGGGAGGTACCCTCTTTAAAATCAACTTAATATTCTTTCCGAAGACAATATCAGTTGTACGTGTGACATCGTACCTCCTATTACAGAAATGAGAATTTATTAAAAACGATTCTGTAGCAACAAAATTAGTCTAGTTTTATTTGATTTTTATATTGTTGAGAAATTTTTAATTACTTTATTTCGATGAGTTATGTAATAATTAGAATTTAGTAATTTATTAACAATTTTTAATTATATGATAATAAATCATAAATAATAATTATTATTAAATTAATGATTAATGATTCTTAAATTAATGATGATTAATGATTCTTATTAATATTTAAACAATTTTTATATTTACAAAAGTTAAACAACCTCTATATTGCTCAAGTTTAAAAGGGTTGGCATCTGTGAGAACGTGCACGCACTACGTATGTTTGTGTGTAATCGCCTAAGCCCTTCGCACACACGCATCCAACCAACACACACATACACACACACACATACACATATATATATATATATATAGTAGAGCCTCCATTAACCGGGCTTCGATTTCCCGGGGATACAGTAATCCGGGGTCTTCATAACCATAATTATAGAGAAAAAAAGGGATGCTATATTAGGTCAAAAAATACAGTACTATGTTATTCTTCGTAAGTGTTACCTTAAACGGCACTCTACTACAGAGTACTTCGATTGCATTGTACATACTACTGTACTACACATATTGCAAAAGTAACGCAGTTTAATTCCGTAAACATGAGTAAACACGTATTGTGTTGATAGACGTGACAGAGTATGAAATTCTGAGAAATATTTACCAGCTTTTCAGAAAAGTTATGCCTACTACCAATATACTCTAATGACTTGAGTATAACACAATGCGCAGGCATACTGGACATACAACGTACAGTGACCTCGAACGACGTTCCACTCGTTGGTGTCCGTTTTACCTAGCGCTTCAATCACGCCATTGTATGTTCGTTGGCTATCTAGTGTATGTAATATTGCAGTTTGAATGTGTTTTTGGTACTGTACAGAACATAGTCTTTGTGCTATTTTAATAGTACAGTAACTGTATTCTTCTACTAAACCATATTTACGGTTTCGCAATTCCATTTTGAAGTTGGAAATACGGCTTTAAAGAGAAAGCGCGTTGTACATTCCATGGAATAAGAAATGACAATTTTAAATCGTGTGGTGGACAAAGGCGAAAGTGTAAAGAAACTTAGCGAGATCTTATCAAAAGGAAAAAGGACATTTACAACTGTTGACTCTACACCTGCTCTTTCATTGAGAAAAACTATGAATAAGTTTACGTTATCGGATTTAGATGCCGCTGTTTTGGATTGGTTTAAACAAAAACTTCACTGAAGGAGTGGCTATATCTGGACCGATGGTGAGTGAAAAAGCTTTATGTTTTCATAGAAGTTTAAATGTAGATGAACCATTTTCTTTTTCAACAGGGTGGCTACACAAATTTATAAAATCTGATGTGGATACCACATAACTTCCTTGTACGCCTATTAAATTACATATACATATTTTTTGCGGCAGTTCATTTCCACTTATTTCATTTAAAAGCGAGATACGATCCTCCAATTCTTTAATAAAGTGAACACTTACACAATTGATGAAATATTAATTTCTACTAATATCAAATATTTATACAATTATTAATCCAACAATCTTACATGAAATATTAGGATAGAGTAAAATTTCCTTTATTACTCGTAATACTAGATCAATATTATTCGTATCTTCGTGCGTTGCTGATTAATAAAGTTTCAGAATTCTGATGTGACGTATAAATAAAAGTAATTAATAATTAAACTATTCTGTTTAGTGAACTCCTGTATACTGGTTACAAATGTTAATTTCTACCTCACGGTGTAAAATATTCAGTTTTTATTATTGGATTATTTGGTGAATAATCAAAAATGAAGGAAAAACAATCATACAGGAAAAAGAAAAATGAAGAAATATATCTCAAAAACACAAGAAGACGATGAATATGAAGAGGAAGAAAATGTTAAGAACAAGGGAAGAATAAAAAAAGTAAGAGGAGATGATAAATATAAAGAGGAAGAAAAACGTTAAAACCGAAGAAAGAATAAAAAGATTAAGAGAGGATGATGAATATAACGAGAAAAAAATTTAAAACTAGAGAACGTGTACACAAATTATGTTTTGAAGAATTATATCAAATCAAAAAGCGATCAAACGATTGGCAATAAAAAACAAATAAACAAAATGATGATCGACTTAGGTAGAATATTGTCCGACAGTGACAGAGGAGTAATGAAGTAATAAAAGATAAGAATTTTTTGAAATTTATTAAAGATCGGGCATATATGCCTTAGTGTACATGTTGTTCTTGTGAGGGTCTGTTATCCAGTCACTCTGTAGTTAACTTTAATGTAAATAAAATTAAACAGAAATTTCAGAATAATTAAATAAAATTAAAGAGAAATTAAACTAGAAAATCCAAAAGTAATGCGATTCTAAATTATAACTATCAATTAATATTAAATAATCCAATGTTTCACCAAATCTACTACACATACACATATACATAATGCCAAATAAATTACATACACGCTATTTTAAAAGTACATAAAATTTTATTTCACTAATAACTTAGGTTTTTTTTCATATTATTTTTATTATTAAGGAATAATTATTATTAATTGTAAAACTTTTTTTACAATAACGGGTTAATAATCTATATATAAAAAATGTTAAGTTCGTTTGTGTACGCTTCAAAAACTCAAAATGTTCAGCTACAACGTTTTTTTAAATTTAAATATATTGATTTATTAATAACTAGCTGTACCCACCACGCTTCGCTGTGGCACATTGTGGTTGCATGGATGAGAAATGAGAAACAAAACAAAGCATACATTTCATAGAAGTTTAATTTTGCAATACTTGTGGATATACAATATTTTTTGTTTTTCCACTGTCTGCGTAGATACTAAGACTATCTGGTTTGCCGACTCGGGAACACGCACATACAGTTGTCCATGTGAGAAGCAATCCGCATCTAAATCTAAACCACACAATTCTAAAGATTGACCTTGAGCTTTATTGATTGTGATTGCAAATGCCAATCGAATTGGGAATTGCAATCTTTTTAATTGAAATGGTGTATCGGTCGGGATCATGGGTATTCGAGGAATGAGCACATCTTCACCTTTGAAAGGCCCCGTTAAAATCGTTGCTTCCACTACGTTATTCATCGATTTCTTAACTGCAAGTCGCGTGCCGTTGCAGAGTTTTGGCTGATTAATATTCCGCAACAGGATAATTGGCACACCTATTTTCAATTTTAAAAATTCTGTTGGATAATTAACTACTTCATCTGCTTCCACAATGGTGTCTATCGACTTATATGTAATTTCCTCACTTTGAATGCTGGATTGAATAACATTATTAAGTTGATAGACATCTTTATTCTTTGCGGCAAGGATAGCTCGTTCAATGAGCCGATCGTGATTTCTATGATTAATTTGAATATCAGGAAATACTTTTTCGATCAGTTCTTCTTTCTATGTTACTAAATTACAAAAATTATCAGGAAATGATGTTCGTCTAGACGTCTCATCGACTGGCAGCTGTCCGTTTCCAATGTCCAGTAACTGTCGTGAGAATACCTCAGCTGATGGCTCATTCTGCAACTGGACACGCATATTCGTAGTCAACTGCAATGGTTGAACGTTAGCTAGTATGGCGAGTGATCCCCTCGATTCCGGCAGATGACCGTTAAAAAAACTGTTTTCTCGCGGTCGCGGGTATGTGACTGATGCGAAAAATAGATAAAAACAATCTTTGATGCGGATTATATGTCGTGCTAAAATTTGTGCTCAATCGGTGCAGAACATTTTGAGTTTTTGAAGCGTACACAAACTAACTTAACATTTTTATATATATAGAAATTAAAAAATCAATATATTTAAATTTAAAAAAAAGTTAAACAAATAAATTTTAAAAAAAAGGAGATGAAGTCTGATTCGAACCGATGTTCAATCCCTTGTAAGATCTAAATATTTCGTTAATTAAAAGTTATTTAGCTATAACTCTGGAACCAATGAAAATAAGTACCACTTGACATATCGTTGAAAAGCTGTTAATGAGGGCTTATTACTGCAGTTAAGAAAAGTCCAGAATACAAATTTTTTGGAATTTTGAGTTTTTTTGGAAACTATTGTTTCAGTCGATTGCAATCAAAAGGGGAGGTGAATAACTAGATGTTATAATAGTCCTAAATACAAAATTTCAACATCCTACTGCTAATCGTTTTTGAGTAATGCTAGGTATATGTATGTACATACACATATATACGTACGTACAGACGTCACGCCGAAACTAGTCAAAATGAATTCAGTGATGGTCAAAATGTATATTTCCGTTGGAATGTGAAAACCGAGTTTTTTCGCGATCACTATACTTCCTTTAGTTCGTACAAAGAAATAAAACGGGTGAATTTTAATTTTTGCCTTTTTAGTTTTTTTTTTTTTTTTGTATTGTGATCGTAAAAAATTGACCTTTAGACGGTAAAACAGTATTAACTTATTTAAAATTATAAAATTTTAAGTCGACAAGATTTATGAGAGAGAGATATTCAACATTATTTAATTTATAAATACTTTTTGCCCGACAACTCAACTCAAAAACCCAATGACCAAAACAGGTCAAATTTGACACAAACATTTTGCTTTATAAATCTCATCTTTGTTCTGATTTTTGACCGCATCGGACAAGATGGCATCACGGTATACACTTTTTCCTCCAACAATAGTTATACCGAGCGTCCTGGAAATATCGAACAAACTTACAGGGCTGGTTCAGGATAACAAAAAAAATTAGGTGGACAAATGTCCTACTTTGCTTCTTTTTCCCTCTGACCGTTATTCATATGTTTTTTAAATAAAAATTTATTTGATTATTTTAAGTACGAAATGGAATATTATAATGAAATTTTTTGTAAATGAACCCAACAAAATCTTTTAAAAAATGAATAATTTTGAAAATTTCAAAATGGTGGCCATTTTGATATTTTATCAGCTTTCTTTTAATATCCTTAATCAGATTTTAGAAGTATATTCAAGTGAAAAATTTAATTAATATGTTTCCTTATAAGTGAATCATAAACAATAGATGTGAATTTTCACATAATTTAAAAATGTACTTCCGAAAATTTTAACATCATTCTGTAGAAAGCTGATTTGTAAAATACTGTACTAAGTTCGTTACCTAAATTTGATTTCTATTTGTATTTCAAACTGATTTCATAGATTTTAAGTAAAAATAATAAAGTCATTTATAACAAAAAAACCCGTATTTGAAATGAAAATTTGTCAAAGCGATTCTAGATAAATAATGGAACCCTTTTTCTGCTTTCTTTATTGTTTTCACTGAAAACTCTCTTAAACATTATATAATAAATTATATAATAATATACATACTATATATACTATAATACATATATATAATAAATTAATAACGTGTCAAATTTTGAATCTTTGTTTTAAAGGTACGGTTTGTTCATTATGGTTCAATCAAATCTGTCTAAAAGAATAGCTGTAAAATTATAACTAGGTTTACATAAAATTAGTAAAACAAAATAATTTTCAAATAAAATTATCACATTGATAATTTAATTTTTATTTTGTTTCATTTCATAGAATGCTGGTGGTAAAAATCTTTGATCAAATTATTCCATTAATCTATTGTTTCTAAAATTCATTATATTTTACATATTAAGAAATGTTCTAACTGTTACGTATCAATATTTATAAGGGTTAATAATTAATATTGTTATGTCTAGCCAACCGGTGTTGCTAAGCTGTTAGTTATTCCTGAGGGATGAAAACTCGTATTAAATTATATCCAGCCATTTCTACATCCATTAAGATAAATTCTAACGTCACAGTCGACTCAGTGTAATCTATTAACTTATAAATTCTAACCAATCAGAATTTCATACCATTATATTGATTATATATAGAATTTGAAAATGTAATTTATTCTTGTACATTTAATTGCATTATCCAAGTTATTGATCTAATATAAATAAGTATACCTACATTTTTTTACCGATTACAATACTGGTATCTTATTACAAATTGTATATCCCCTCATTTCCGACGAAACGATTCTTTCATTGCAATCCCTGATTACTGAAATACGATTATATGTTAAAAACAAGCTCATCTTCTTACAAACAATGCCTGTGCGTAAATTTTTTAGAAGGCTGATTGATGGGTTGGGTTTTATGTGGGAAAATACAACTATACCTTCTATAGTTTTTAATTTTTTTATACTTTTTTATTTCGAAAATGTGACAGTCCTTGAGCTCAAAACAAATAAGAAAATTCACTGATATTCGAAAAAATCTTCTTTTATACGTGCGCAAAAAAATAGTTTAAATACGTCAATTATATGAAAAGAAACGTATGACAACAACTTCCTTGCAAATAAGATTAAAAAACAATAAATTTCTGAAAGGATTTTAAGATGATTAAATTATATCACTTTTTAATAAAACGTATAAATTCGTAACATAAATATTACATTAGGTAACAAAAGTTTGTACCGGGCTCTTACAATCCATCTAATTTCAGAGATCGACATTTTATATTAACCAATGTGAAGCAAATTACAAAAAATTTACTTATTAGTTTAATGATATAACTCAACTTAAGTGCAAACTGATATTAATATGAGTGTTTACAAAAAAAACCTACAAAATATAAATAAAATATTTTGTTGCACACAAACAATAATAAAACTGTAAATATTGAATCAAAATTAAACATAATGCAACACAGCCTACGGGGTTACAAATGACCAGCCGTTAAGGGTAGCTGAATATCTATTTACTAACATGAGAGTAGCAGAAAAAATAAAAAACATTTAAGCAAAATTAAACAAATAATAGACCGACTTATTTTTGAAACTAGCTGTAAAAAACACAAAATGGCTTCCAGTTGGGCTAAGGTTGTAGGCAAAATTATTTTTTTATTAAGCTTTCGTTTATCAGTGCGTTTAAAATGCTGTGTCAAAGCCTTACATATTCCATTAAAATTTTTTCAGTTGCACCCCCATGCTTCAAATGGTTTCATACAAAATAAAATAAATTATTTCGAAGAAGATGCGTAGTTATACCCTGAAATCTTAATCCTACTGACTTAAAATTCCAGTAGTCTTACAACTCTCACAGTACTAGCTCTATACCGAATTTTATGTTATTACGATAAGCTTAAATTTTAAAATGGTGATAAATATTTCATCTTCTTATCTGATTAATTTCAAAATACTGTAGCATTTATAAACAATATAAAATATCTGAACCAAATTTAAAGTTTTTATATTTCAAAAGATGTCCCGAATGCATTTCTGGGTATCAGGAATTAAAAAAATAATTCTCGTCTATGTAAATATATACGTATTTACATTCATCCTTCCTGAAGTTACAATGGGTTTTTGTGTCATTTTTCTTTGAAGAGAGTCACAGAACATCGAGATTTGCAGAAAACTCTACATCCAAAATTTTGATCGAAAATCATACTTTCCCTTACATATACTATCCCAGCTACAGCTGCAGAAGTAGGTATATAGCTATTGCGGAGAAAGTAAATTAAACTTTCTTTCGTATTGCAACACCATATTTCGACTGACAAAAAATAACTTCTTGCTTCTGTTACATTCTTTAATAAATTACTTTCTCATTTATCTCAGCAAACAAGAAACATCACCATACATCAAGATACAGAAACAGATTATGAAACTACATACTACAGACTACACACAAAGAAAAAAGTCACACAATATCTGTGGACGCCAACAGATATGGGAGCGGAGTGACAGCGGCCTCTTCACGTCAAGGCTATCCCCACATGTACAAGGGACCTCGCTCACTCACGAACCTGTCCGCCCCTGCACTCACCAACGCCGCCTACTGTTTCGTGACTCCTCCCATGCTTGGAGATCTCTCATCATGATTTTCACAAACGTAGTGATCGCCTTCCAGTTTTCTTCCTTTTCTATCATTATCTCCATCAGCTACTCAGGCTAGAACATCACTTCCCTGCCTAGCGTCAAGTAGCTCTGTCCTAGGTCCTTAGTGGAAGAACACGTGGTATGGCGTTTCCTCCTCCTCGCATACCGGGCAGTTCTGTTCATCGTCGAGGCCGTACTTATGAAGGTATGTTCTGTATCCCCCACGACCCGCCATAAACTGGGAAAGGCAGTAATCCAGCAAGCCATGAGCTCTCCCTCGCCAGCGCCTTACATCTCTCACCAGGCGGTGTGTCCATTTGCCTTTTGTGCTGCCATCCCACCGTTCTTGCCACTTGTTCTCCATCTATCTCATTTATCTATCCAGCAATTTAATTGAAATTAAAATAAAAGATTTTATACAAAATCATTATTATTGTCGATTAAAAATAAAAAAATACCTTATTAATTAAACAATAAAATAACCATTGATTTTCCTGTATTCTAGTTTAACACACAAAGAACATACATATTTATGTATATGTATGTGTGTGTATATATATATATATATATATATAATTTCCATTCATGGTTGCTAATTTTATTTCTTATATTAGTTTTGTTTATACAGAATTTCACGTAAAGAATTTTAGGGCAACTGCAAGGAAAAATAAAGTAAGAAGTTCATATAAACATATATGAACTTACTCTTACTCGAAAATCGAAGCGTTTCTGAATTCGAGCTTGTAAAAACATCGCCCTGATTTCTATTCCAAGGATAAAAATGAACCCGTACTGATGAACTTAGAAATTAAATTGAGAACAAAATTTAATGGTTTTTAACATGAAAATTGAATAAAAAGGCTCCAGAATTTTGTGTAGTAATTTTTGAGAAAATAATAACAAAACACAAATATTTAAATTGGCATTAAGAAAAATAAAATTTTGCTGCAAAATTTGTACAGAGTTTAAGTGTGAGAAAGTGTATATTGTAAAATAATTATATTTATTACTTTTCTCTGTTAATATGAACTTTAATCACTGATGTTCTCTGGAGTTAATTTATCATTTTGTGACGCTTTTCTTATTAAGCGTTCCGTTAATCCTTTCTTTCACGCATAAGTTGCGCCACTTCGTTTTCTTAACAAGGAGGATCCGATCCATTTGCTATTTGATATATGTAATATATAATTCTACACAGAGCTGAATAAAATATGTAATTATTAATTTATTTTATTTAGAAGCCAGCATGCTAATCCTAAACACAAACTTTATTAAGGTAAATACATTATCCGTAAATATTCTTCACAATGTATTAAAATACTGTGTCCTTTGTTTATTTAGTTGATATTTTACAATGCCAATTTAATTGCGTGATTTGTAGATAAAGGAAACGGCAGTAGAATATTATCTGGGAATTGAAGTCTCATATATTCAAAAATAGTAAGTTTTATTAAAATTAAAAATAATTTGTTGCTTACAATATTAAAGTATATTACCAAATACATCATTGAAAAACAAATTTATATTCAAGACTACTACTAATCTAGACGGTTTGTTGGAGTTGAAAGTTTTAACAGTACACGTCCTGTTGAAAACATTGATTACGATTCATTAAATACCATATAAAATTAAGTTATGGAATAAGAAACGCGTAATAAGCTGTAAAGAAACAAGTACAAAACTACTCTCTTAAAAATCTCACCAAATTATCTCAATTATTAAACATTAGGTAAGATAAGATAAAAATGTTTAATTAGTTTACTATCAGTTTTAAAACCCTGTAAAAAGAATGAGAATGAATCCTTGGAGAAGATCTTTCCAAACATTTACTATACGCTTATATTTAACTCGCTCTTCGTGTTTGTCATTTTTTCGGCGGAAGGACGGTCAAAACTTTGCCATTTAATTTAAATATACTTCCCAATAAATTAGAGTGAGCTCAAAACTGGCATACAAATTCATTGTGGATGACAATACAATGTGGTGCAAATGTTTATCACAAATAATTGTTTTCAATAGAAAATTAATTGTTTCAAAAATACTCAATTCAAGCAATTCGACATAGAATATAAAATGACTTTTTATTTAATTCATCTTTCGTCTGTATTTATAATCTATCGTTACGTTAATGTTTCAAATTTGAATTAACGGTTTCTGAAAAACATTGTCTTGAATGTAATCTACTCTGGGATTGTTTATTCGGTTTACTTTCCATTTTTAACTCTTATTTTTTTTTTTAGCTAACTTATTTTTCATCAAAACATTCATTATTAATTATCCTTTCGTTTTTTAGCTCATTCCTATAAATTGTTAAAAATTTATCGTTTAATTCATTAATTTTCTTAATGACAGAAAGTTATAACGGTTTATATATTTTAGGGTTATGCTGTGATTAATTACAAAATTTATGATATAGTCATTCTTAATTGTATAATTTTCCCTTATCAGAAAATTATGACCAAAAAGTTACAAATAAAAAAAAAACACTTGCACAATTCTGCGCAAGATCAAATTTTGTTTCCGACACCTCAGTATTTCCCACTCGGAAAAGGACTGATTTTTAGAGAACAACGCACTACATACATTCGATTAACCAGTAAACCCTCTACAAAAGCATCAAGTTTCACCTCACTCACCACTATGACTCGCTGCATTAGCGCATATGAAAAATAGCAATAATGCAGTCAACATAACCTCAAATTTTTTTGACTTTAAATTGCGTGTAATTCAAGAAGAACTCAATCAATTTTAATCAAGTTTTTGCATGCAAACATCAGATATACTAATAGAGCATGTATAAATTCCAATGAAATTAATTTTGTAGTTTTGGAGAATATCGAACGACAAAATTTGGCCTTAAATTGAGCATAACTCAAGAACGACTCGACCAATCTTCATCAAAATTTCATATACAAAACGTCAGATACACTACTAGCACACATCTCAATTTCGATGAAAATGATCTAGTAGTTTAGGAAAACTTTTCATGTCACAAAACTTTATACATAGGCTTAGAAATAAATAAGGAAATTACGTTTTTATAGTATTTTCGTACTCCTCATAGCTCAAAACGTAAATAGAGTTCATTTTCACCCCCCAATCCTAAATGCGACTGAAAGTAATGCCGTATTTTTTCGAAAAATCTGTGGTAAATACATAGAATTATATTCCTGCTTTGTTTAATACCATTAGATGAATATTTAAAATATTAGATGGTTAAATTTTAAAAAGATTGAGGGACTTTGGGATCTACTCATTGGATAGAGTACAAAATTTATAATGTAAAACAATATTTAACATTCATGAAATATTTTACAAAGCAGATTTGAAATACTTATGAGTAGGCTTTATATACGGGATAATAGTACGTATTGCAATACTTAAACAAGTTTTCAGCTATTAAACGTAGAAAATTAAAATTTAACAATCGCACGTAGTTCAAAACAATGTTTTTTTTTTGGTATGAAACCATTTCAAGCAAGGGCTGTAATTGAAACATTTTTAATTGAATGTATACTGCTTTGATATGTATTTTAAAAACCATTGCAAAAAAAAGCTTTAATAAAAAAAAAGTTCGGCTATGATAAATAAAGCCAGTCTGGTGACGATTTTTTTTTTCACAACTAGTCTCTAAAGCGGTGATTGTAGAATCTCTTAAATAACTGTTCATCAGTGAAATACTAAAATTTAATTTATTAAATGTTCCTATCTCGAAGCGATCTATTTTTCGGCATGAAACCACCCCACCCAAGGTCCCACGGGTATCCATGGTGAGTAACTAAATCACTTTAAATAAGAAAAATAGAGTTGTGACATATCATCTTAAAGAGTATTGAAAGTAAAAAATTAAGAAATAAAAATATGCAGGTCGTGATAATCATAACTAGAGTGGCAGCGATTTAATGATTTAAAATCTGGTTTACAGAAAACTATAAGTAGCGAGCTGGTGTAGAGAGATTTATCTCAAACATTTTGAGGTAGGAACATTTGTTTGAATCTTTGTTTATAGTGTCCCACTGTTATTTAAAAGGCGCTGTAAACCAGTTTTGAAGTTATCTGTGAAAAATTTTAATGAAAATAATTTTGGTTAGGGTAGTCTTCTTCGATAATTTAAAGGTCGAAAATTTTGTTTTTCAAGCCCCTTTCAGTTGTTTTATCACAACCCTATTGTTGAACTTTAATGTTTTTGAGTTGCCCTCCATTATAGCCTATTGGGGGTTTAAGGGTGTGGTAATCTACCTCAAAACGTTACCTACCAAGAAGTACATATTTTAAGGTAGGAATGTTACTAAATTTCGTTTTTCTATATTTAATCATTAAAAAATTATTTAAGGTACCCGTTTCTTATTACAGTTTGTATAAATAAAAAGTATTGTTCCTGCTTATATTTATTCTGTTCAATTAAACAAAACAATCGTTTACCACGAATATGTTGCTAATATTATTGATAAAGGTAACGCAGTTTGCCGAAGGATTGGATCATGGTTGATAAGAAGACAACCGCATCCAGCGGTAATTATTTTGAGTGGGTTTATATATATATATATATATATATTTCTAGAGATCAGATTGTCTCTCGTAAATATTACCATCTAACCCTTTTCTTTGATACTTTCTTTCACGGTGGGTTTTGTTGGTATTTTACTAGGCCACCACAGAAGAACTGTTTTAAGATTGTGATGGGAACTTATTTAGAAGATCCATGTTGTTAATATTTGAGTGGTTTGATGGATGCTGATTTTATCTATGAACCAATTCGCAGTATCCATTTCCGTTGAGTCTGGAGTAGACTGATAAATTAAATCTGTATATTTTCCTCTAATATTTGTTTAGTATTATAAAATATAATTACGGTACATTCAATTTTAATTCCACACAACGGTAAGAAGATGTCAGTTTATTACAAGTTATTAGAAGAGATAATAGTTAATTTTTCATTTTTATTTTAGTTTTTAATTTATTTAAGTCACCGCATAATCTTTACGTTTATACATGAGAGTATATATTTAATAATTGTAGCTTTTGAAAAAATTCCATGCCTGACCAAAATTCGAACCCAGAACCTTCTTAATAGATGACGATATACCTTCCACTGACGTCGGCATTAATATAAATATTAAAAAATAATAATTTTTAAAGAGTTTAACTGAAAAAAGATTATAAAACAGCTGGTCTTTTCAACAGGTAAATGTTTTATCAATTAAATTATATTAATAATTTACAAACTTAATACTCGTATAATAAAACGTGAAAAAATAAAAGAAAATTGAGAAAATTAAGTTTATATTGTAAGTAGTAAATTTTATTTTATTAGTTTGTGTGTAATTCTTATCTTCTCGTCTAATAATAGGAATATAAATAATAAGTAGTTAAAATATTTTATAGGATATATACATAAAAGTGTGTTTCATTTTTACATGGGTTTTAACACCAAATAACGTTGTTGCACGTAAAAGCAAAATTGAAGGAGCTGAATGTAGCTATAACAAAAGGGTGTTTTATGTAAGACTATAAATATTTTACTGTTGTATAAAGAAATAAAATACTCTGAAAGGGGAATAAAATGTAATGTTAGATGTACTACTTATATTACGTGCATTGATGAGGTTTTATTCTTATAATTGATTAAAAGTAATTTTAAATTAATTTAACTTTTAATGGAAAAAATAATATTTATTTAACGTTTTTATGTCTGATCGATAATAGAGATTATTTTAGAAGAAATTCAAGTAAACTCAGTAGTGGACAATTGGAAAATGAACGGGTAGAAAGTTAGCTTTCTATAACATTTAAACAGTAAGTCGTATATCATTTACTGTTTTTTACTTATATATGAAATTTTTACAGGCAGATATTTCTATTTTTGTTATAAACATCGTCAGTACGTAATTTTTAATTATTTGAACAGAAGCAGTTTGTACTGCGCAGTGAAACAGGCTATAGAGTATAAAGATAAAAGTAAAGTTAATTTGAAATAAAATATAAAAAGCAACAAACAAAAAATTAAAATACCAATTACAATGAATGTTTCATTCATAAATGTCTTCATGAGGTTTTCTCATAAAACATTTTAATAAGCATTTCAAAATGCCAAAATACCATTTAAAATGGAAGAGTTCGCGAAAGCGTTGGAAAAAGCAGGTAACACAGCTGCTGGTCCGGATGAAATCCATTATAATATGATCAGGCAGCTGAATACCACTGCAAAACGCAGATTATTAGAATTTTATAATAAAATATGGCGGGATGGAACGTACCCGCAGCAGTGGAAAAAAGCTCATGTTGTTCCAGTACCAAAGAAAAATAAAAATTTAACAGACCCCAATAGCTATCGTCCTATTTCTTTGACGTGTGCTATGGGAAAAATACTGGAAACAATTATTAATAATCGACTCGTCTGGGTTTTGGAAAAAGAAAACCTGATATCACCGTATCAAGCAGGTTTTCGGCAATACCATTCTACCACTGATCAAATGATCAGCTTAGAGGACATTATATATAACAGCTTTATTAAAAGGAAACATTGTGTCGGAGTCTTCTTTGATCTTCAGAAGGCTTTCGATATGACCTGGCGTCATGGTATAATGCTCCAGATACATGAATGGGGCATTCGTGGCAATCTGCCTATACTGCTCAGCAACTACATGAATGACCGTACCTTCCGAGTACGCGTCAACAATGAATATTCATGTGAAAGAATCTTGGAAAATGGCATACCACAGGGTTCACCGTTGAGCGGTACCTTGTTTACCATTGCCATTAATAAATTGATACTAGCCATTCCAGTAGAAATCAGCAAAAGCGTCTATGTTGATGATCTGGCAATTGTGTATGCCAGCAACAAGACTGCTATGGTGAGGTATAAATTGCAACGAGCGATCAATGCTCTAAATGAAGTTGCAAGGAATAACGGATTCCAATTCTCACCAGAGAAAACGTGCTGTGTACACTTTTTTAGGAAGAGAATTCCTCATCAAAGTCCTGCGTTGACAATTGACGATAATCCAATACTATATAAAGATAGCGTAAGATATTTAGATAGCGTATTTATTTAGATAGATATTATTTAAATCCCTTACATGGGGATTACATATACAGGACTTGAGTGATAGATGCAAAAGAGCCCTAAACATTATCAAATGTTTATCGAATTTAAATTGGGGCTCAGACAAAGAGACATTATTGAGATTGTATAAAGCATTGGTTCAATCTAAACTAGACTACGGATGTATCGTATATTCATCCGCTAGAAAGTCGCACTTAAGAAAGTTAGACGTAGTTCATAATAGCGGAATAAGATATGCAACAGGCGCTTTCCGCACAAGTCCGGCGGCTAGTCTGATGTCTGAAGCCGGAATAATGCCACTACATTATAGAAGAGAGATCCTTTTTTTGTTAAGATATGCAGCAAATGTATGGGCTTTCTCTGCTCATATAAATAATAAATTGTTTACGAATCATCCTATGGCTGCAGTATATGAACATCGTGCTACCTATTCCAGACCAACCGGAATTAGGTACCACGAATTAAGAAGAAAATATGAAATTGCTATACCAGAGACACTAGCAATTTCTACTAGAGAAATACCGCCATGGCTCTTGCCAGCGGTAAATACAAGTTTGGATCTCTCTCAAGGAGAAATAAAAAAGAAACCAGCAGTGATCATCCAGCAAGAATTTTTAGCGACCGTCAGTAGTTACGAAGAACATATTAGAATTTATACTGACGGTTCTAAAACCGAACATGGTGTTGGATGCTCGATATATGTAAATGAAGAAGCCCACTTTTGGAGACTGCCAGATGTGGCCAGTGTCTACACGGCAGAACTCACTGCAATTCAGCAAGCTCTTCGCTACACTGAACACTATTGCGAAGAGAGAGTGCTAATATGTTCCTATTCATTAAGTGCACTCGTCGCAATTCAGAACAAGAACATTAAGGATGTCCTAATTGCAAACATCCTGTCCATTTTATACGTACTAAAACAACGAGGACAGCGATGCGTATTTGTATGGACTCCAGGGCATGCTGGTATTACAGGTAATGAAATCGCAGACGAAGCTGCCAGAAAGGCAACAGTCCGCGATGATTTGGATACATTTTTTGTAAGAGTGGCAGATGTTAAAAACCGTCTAACAAACATAGTAAAAAACAAGTGGAACGCTGAATGGAGGAGTTTAAATACAAAATTAAACTCAGTTAAAACTTCTCCTTATAAATGGAAAAGCGACTATATTGAACAATTTTTTTTTTTTGACGTCTACGTACGTATATAGGCCTATGTATGCATGTACATAACTCAGAAACGATTAGCCAAGGGATGTTGAAATTTTGGATTTAAAGCTGTTGCAACATCTAGTTGTGCACCTTCCCTTTGATTGCAATCGACTAAACTGAAAATGTCCAAAAAGCCCAAAATCCAAAAACTTGGATTTCGGACTTTTTCTTAACTGCAGTAATAAGCCCTCATTGAGAAATTTTCAACAATTCATCATAAGTGGTACTAATTTTCATTGGTTCCAGAGTTATAGCAAAATAAAATTTTAATTACTGAAATATTTGGATCTTTGGGGAAGGCACATCGGTTCGAATTCTTTCTTTCATCACTTCTTCTTTTTTTAAATTTTTTTTTTCTATTTTTAATTTAAATACATTTATTTATTAATAATTATTAACGTTTCAGTGCAAAACTTGTTTTACGATAAATAATAAATCAATAACAAAAAGAAATAAAATATATATATATATATATATATATATATATATATATATATATATACTAATATTATAAAGAGGAAAGATTTGTTTGTTTGTATTGAATAGGCTCCGAAACTACTGGACCGATTTGAAAAATTATTTTTCCATTAGAAGCCGACATTATCCCTGATGAACATAGGCTACTTTTAACCGCGTTATTTAAGCAACATATTTTAATTTTTCTATCTTTGTAATTCACTAAACTGTCCGTCGTCGTCGTGTCTCTCTTGACGCTCGCGTCCCCACCACCGCCTGCCGCTGCTTCCTCGCCTAACCCACACCGCGCTCGGCTAGCTAGGCAGCAGCATGTGACCTAAGCGTCACTGCGGTGAGGGAGGGGAGTCAATGTCACAAAATAAAGTGCCGCGCGGTTCATTCGCGCGGTCGCGGTCGGCTTCCTACGCAGCGGTTGTGTGCGATATCGAATATTTTTCCTTGAAAATATTTTGAATTTTTTATAATTTTTTAATCACCACTTCATATACAGGCTAATTCCTGTTCAACATGTAAGCAAATAATATAGTATTAGTTGATGGACTATTTAGATTTTTTATCATTTCAAAATGCCCAAAAGATTAAGATCTCAACTTTCTAGAAATAGTTTACAGGCTAGGGCAATAAAAATACGTCGTGATAGAGAATCTCCATCAGAAACTGAAAATTAATGAATTTAATCAATATTAAAAATACCTAATTGAAATAGTAACAAAAAAGATTTTAATATCCTAGCTTTTATTTAGGTATCTCTTTTTTAGTAACCTCCTATGCAAAATAAGAGTGTATATGTGGTGTATATATGTATATGTATCTAAATAAAAAATGTGAAAATAAACATAAATCAACAAAAAAAAAAACATAAAAATACGTAAAACAACAAAAAAAATTAAAAAAACACTTAAAGAATAAAAATAGGTGTATAGAATAGTAGCTGGATACAAATAATAAAATAATCATCAAATTTATTATCCAAACCTTCTATTATACTCTTTTTTAGTAACCTCCAGTGCAAAAAGAAGTGTGTATGTATTATGTAAATAATTTTAAAAAAACCAAATAAAACATAAAAAAAAAAAAAAATACAAAATATACTGAGAGAATGAAAATAGGTGTAGTATATAATAGTAGCCATAGGTACGAGCACGAGGAGTCCAAGGGGCAGAGCCCTCTGGCTATAAGGGAAGGGAAGGGAGAGCGAAACGAGCCATGACCGGCTAAATATCTCCTGACCGCGACGGGATACCCAAGTAACCATATAGCGCGGGCGAAGGCACAACGGGGATGCTAGTATATATATATATATATATATGAGAAACTTACAGAAGATTTTAACGAAATAAAATTTTATGTACTTTTCATTAAAAAAAAAAAGTTAGAACGAAGTAGAAAGGAATGGAAAGTAGCATAAAATCAGAGAAATGACTTATGACAAAAAGAAAAATACACAGAAAATTGGTTAATTATTTAAGTTCTCTGCTAATCTTTTGTTTAAAGGAAAAAAATTTAGAGAATAATTATTAAAATTTCAATAGCCTACAAAAATGTTTTTCAGAATCTTGTGGTAACATTTATCGAAAGGTTGATGAAAAAAATAATATAAAGTATTTATTCAAATATTGTGCATGAAAATGTACGAAAAAATGTAATTAACATCAAATTCCCAGGTTTCAAAGCATTAGAATAAATAATTAAAGGAAAATTCATTAAGGTCACAAGGCTAATGAAAAATAAAGTGAAACGAGTTATATTAAACCGAGTTTATGTAAGTTTCTTGAAATATACTCTTCATCCAAAATTAAATATTCAACATTTGTGTGAAAAATATCGGAACACTGCATAAAATATACAATGAGTATAGACTAGCTTCATAAATAATGAATGCAGATATGTGGATACAGAGCGGAAAAGCTGAACTTTACATTGACTGTAGAGGAGCCACGTGTAAAATCCATTTATTCGATTAGTAGAAAATTTCATTCTTTTGTTTACCTGTTGTAGAGGTAAAATACGGTTGGGAGATATTCCTGTAAGGTTTTACAGTAAAACCTTTAATTGGCTTAAATAAGCTTTTAGTTTTCCCTAAAAAAAAATTCTCTGTTAATAAACATACAGAATATATTTTGATATCTCTATCAGAGTCATTATAATTTCCAGAATCTTTTCTAGTGACACAGATAATGGAAAAGGAACAAATTTACTAAATATACAATTTTTTATGCATGTTACGTGCAATGACAATCGTTTTTCTAGTCTGACTTTGTAATCAATTGGAAACTGGAAGGCAAATTAAATTTCGGAATTCAGATATATATTTATAAATATCGCAATCCTTAAATAATTTTTCAGCAGTTAAACATAGAAAAACATCCTTATCTCAAAATTTTCTACTTTTCGGTATGATTCCACCCACACAACAAACCATGTACCGAGTGAAACTCAAGATTTTTAAAAGGAAAGGTTAAATTTGTGACACTTTACTTTTAAAGGCCATTAGAAATAATAAATTAGATTCTAATAACATCGGGTCACGACAACTCCTTATGTAATGTTTTTTTTTCTTTACAACTTTCTACAACTTTTAGAAACAACTTTTAAAAAGTGGTTTACAGAATCTTTTAAATAAAGACTCAAGAGTAAAACATTAAAAAAAAAAAATTAGCAAATGCAGTTACTCAAAACGTATCATTTTTTCAGTATAAGACATACTACTTGGATTGTACAGCAGGCCACTTTGAAACTATGCATAAAAAATATTAGTTGGCCACCATATTGGATAAGGTGTTGTATCCTGAAAGTTTTAGTTAATTTTTTTTTTATTAATTCCCTTTAAAATGTCGCAACCATGCCCTTTCAATTTAAAATATTTCAATCGTTCCCGCATTCCTCTACGCTTGGGATTTGGTGGTTTCATACCTAAAAATTGATTTTTTCTAGGTAGCATCATTTGTTAAAATTAGTTTTTCTTCTACATTTAACTGTTGAAAATTTACTTAAAGATTGTCATATTTTGTTAACACCCGGTACATACAAGTATATTACGGTCATATTAGTATTTTCCGGTAATCTACATATATTTCACTTTAATATATATGTCACCTTTAAAGTGATGTAAATGTATAAATCGACACCGCATAACCAATAATTAACATCAGAATAAAATAAGCAACTCATGCCAAGCTAACTAGAAAAAATGAGTAGGAAAATGGTCTTGTATATTGTTGAAAATAATTTTCAGCACAAAAGAATACTAAACTGATCAAAATTCAGATCATTATCAGCTGTCTTTAAAACTGATCGCATGAAGCTGGTTGCGTAATAAAGATCATTACAAAAAATACTGAATTCTGGCGCAAATAGGCCGACAAATGTTTTAACAAATATTACAAGTGAGAAATATAAAAATTTATATGGCAATCCAATCCAAATTTTTCGTAAAATATGAAAGAGAATAAATTATTAATACATATATATTAGTAGAGACGGTTGAGCTAGGTGTAAGTAAGACTTCATAAAAAAATTAAATATAGCTGATTCATTACTAGGGCAAATAGATAGGAGTTCAATCCTCTGTTAACGGAATTAAAATGGACCAAAGATTAAACGGATGAAGAATTTGATCTTTATTCAATGAATTTACTTCTTAAAACAGGAGGCGAGCTGTTGAATATAAATTGTCAGACGCACTGATGATAGAATGTTCACGTATAGATTGTGTAATGTGACCCTAATAGATTATATGTACCAGTTTATCACCGTTCGTCCAAAATTGAGAAATTTTGGGTGAAATATCGAGGGAAGAAAATTATAAGAACAAAGAGAAAGGTCAGTTTTATTAAATTTTATGTGACTACAGACCATAAGTTTTATTGAAAATGCATTAAAATGTAGCAAGCCCCATACAAAATAGTTTTAGATTTGTTTTTATTTAAAAAAAATATTAATATCGTATTACTCTATTAAGGTGATATTTATTCTACTTAATAAGTTTTATATATGCCTCAAATAATGCCTCAAATCTTTTGAAAATCTTGTCTCCAACCACCAATCTGAGATTCACGCGGATTACAAATTATTTTTTCTTTATTTTTTCGAATCAAACAAAAAACGGGTCGTATAATTTTGTAAACTTTATGAATAATTATTTAATTTTTTATCTATCTAATCTCGTAGAAATCAAATCTGATTAATGCTGCTTGTATCTTAACTTCTTTATACGTGTAATCATCGTAATAAAGAATTTAACACGCAGTTTAAATCAAAAAATCCGTTAATAATCACTTTCCGTCGAATGCAATACAATATTTATACTAATAAAATATTAAAAATAAATCTTTTATTTCTGATTGGTACATAATAATAATATATTATATAGATCACATATAATGATCCGTAAATTATCTGTATATGGGAATGGATAGGTACAAAAAAAACAACTGCCTCATCACCTGCCTGGATAGATCAAGGAAAATCGTGGTAAAATCAAGATCAGAGAAGTATTATAAAATACACTAGTAATTATTAAATTAAAAAGAACAGAGTGTTCAGAGAATTATTAATTTAAAAAAAAAAATAAGCACATGAAATAACGTTAAGGTGGATGCATAAACATACTAAATTTTAAAAAATTCATAATCTAGAAGGCGCTAATTGAGCACATATTTATGTATACATTAAATAAAGCTGTAAAAAATTTAAATTGTTTGTTCTTGGTAAAATATAATTTTTAACGTGTTTAATAAACTGTGAGAAGATTATTTTTAAATAGTTCGGTAATTTATTAAACAAGACAACGGAAAAATAATGAGGTCCTTTCTCGTAAGCCGAGTATTGTGTTCGAGTTATACGTAAAAAAATTCTATTATCTGGTAAGAAGTGGTTATTGCTATTTTTATTTATTTATTCTTTTAAGAATAAGTGACAATTCTTTTTAAAAACATTGTACAAAAAAATGTCTAAATAAGTCTACAAATTTATGAGCACCAGCAGACAGTGATCTATCTAATCGGCCAATTTTGTATTTTTAAAGCTCGATCTGACTTTTAGAAGTAGCATCAAAAAATTTATTTTATATTTCAGGTGGAAATATATCCCTCCCTGTATATTATGTGGATGTCTATATTGGTGGGTGAAAACATATAAGTAAAAATTTAGTGTCCTTATATAAAAACAATAAAATTTGTTAGGGATTTTTAAACTGTAAAGTAATTCATTAATAATTCTTGACTTTCGATTGAACGTCATAAATTTTCTCTTTTGCTGAGCATTTTTCTTCTTTTCTTAAAAGATTTTTCCTTTCTTTATATCGGTAAGCAACTCAATCCTTGATCTTTTTCTTCCCCACCATCTTCAACTTTTCCCTAATCCATAATCGTTCACTGAAGACTATTTCTACATACGATTGTATGTAGAAATACAATCCCCCCCCCCATCAATCAAGTTATTTTCCTCCCCTTTAACTTAATTTTTTCTAATTATAACTCTTAATATTTTGCTTAAATGATTTCACAAATTTTAACATTTCTTTTTTATCATTTTATAATTCAATTAATTATGAAATAATTTAGTTTAAAATTTTAAGATAGTTTCATTAATTTTAAGAATTGATTATAATTAACTTTAAACATTTTGATGTAAACACGAAAAAAATTCTTATAGGTAAATCATTTTTTAATTTACTTTCTCTCTAAAAAAATATTCTATTAAAAACAGAATAAATAAAATAATAAAATAAGATTTACAATAGTATCCTTATTAAAAGATTTTTATAATATTCACTCTTTCTTCTACTTAGAGAGAAAATCGATATCAGAAATTTTACCATATCGTAATTCTAAAATTATCAATCTTGTATTCAAAAAATTAATTAAAATATAACTGAAATGTCGGCAATTTAATAGATTTATTTTCTAATAAATTATAAAATAGGGTAAAACAATATTAAAAAGAAAACTGAAAATTAAACATCCAAGAATTATAAATAACAGGAATTATTTATCAGAATAAAAAATTGAAAAAATTACTCTCTAGTAATCAAAAGGATAATTTAAAAACTGAAAGAATTAAATGGTTTCTTTGTAAAGACTACAAAAAACATCAGCATTATTAAAGGGAAGAGAGTGTAAATTTCGATTTAGCAAGAAACCTTTTATTAAAAATAGATTATCTTGCTCTGTAATCGAACTGCTGCTTTGTTGTTTAAAATTACCCTTCATAATATATTTTATTGAATAATAGTTCATATACACACACCCGCACACACACACACACACACACACACACACACAAACGCCAGCGCATTCTTGTATACATAATATAATTAAACAATAAATAATTGACAAAAATTTAAGATTAGAAAAAAAAGGAAATAAAAGATAGTAAAGAGATCGTATAATTAAAAAAAATGTTCATGTCTGATTACCGAAAGCTTTCTTTCGACAGACAATTACTTAGGAGGAAACTTAAATAGAACATTAAAGTATGTTAGTATGCTAGTAAAGAATTATGTAAAAGATTATTGTACTCTTTGCGTAAAATTTTGAGAAAAAGACTCATGGTGACCGTCTCTCCACACCTCTCTGTCCAGTTGCAAATAAAGATTAAACGGTATCAATGTCCCATACTCAGAAGTCATCGAATAAAATGTCATAAAAATTAATTTAGACAAAAGGCATCAAGAAAAAACACAATAACTTTCGAAAAAAAGCAAAAATGAAGAAAGAAAGAATAGCATTAGGCTTATTATTCACAACCGCTGAATAAAACCACATAAATACATAACCAAAGTGACTTGCTAATAGCTATGTATAAGCAATGAAATATCCTAATCAGTAACTAGTACGTGATTTTCAGTCCAAAAAGAACAAAAAAGGGATTTTTGCCCTCACTCCTTAATAGGGATTCGAATAAAAATAAACACAATCAGAATACATCTTGGCTATCTAAGGGTTTGAAATAATGTGAAAAAATTTACCTCGACAGTTATTTTTTAAGAGGAAAATTACTAAAAAGCTAATAAATTTCAGTTTGTTTGTATTATTTTTGTTGTTGGGTCTAATGTTAAAAATAGCCCTGCTATCACTTTCAGATTATTTTTTTCTTTATTTATTTTTCTGTTGTGAAGAACAGATTAGTTATGGTCATTAAATTTAATAACTGTTAGTCATATTTTCTAGTAATTTTATTAGGTAATTCCTTCTTATAAAATACCGTTGCTCCCTGTAAAAGAATATTAATCGATATTTGTGGATCCATGTAAAGAGTAGCTATTTTTTAACGGAACTCCAAATTTTCTAAAGGATTATAATCCGGGATTTGTGGTTGCTAGTCCAAAATTCGCAAATCCTGATCATTGAACCCGCTGATTGCTGATTTTGCAGAGCTATCTTTCAGTACGAGAACCAACGGTGTGTAAGCCTCCTAATAGATAGTTGATTATGCATTAAATGATAGTAAAACAATTTTTTTCGCTAAATATTATATTTTATACATTATATAATAATGTAATATATTACGCATTATATATTATATATGAAATTCCGTTTTTTTATCATCAGAAAGCATATTAAGAGTATTTAATTTTGCGGAAAAGATTAGCTGCACTCTAACTAAACTTTTGAGATAAGGAATCCATGACTCCCTTGACCGATTGTAAACAATGTTATATGACATCAGTGCTCCGTATACAGAAATCTTGCCAAATTTTATACAAATCGGTCATTCCAGTTTGGTAATAGCATACAAAAAACAACTCAACATACATCCGGAATTTTTCATTTCTAAAATTAATTTTTTATTTAAAAGTGGTTGGTCATGAAATATCACACTTTAACAAAAATGGCGACCATTTAATGTTTTTAGTTCCTTATGAAGAAGAGGAAGTTGAAGAGGATGAAATGGGAGAAACAATACTGAGATCTGAATTTAAGAGAGCATTAAAGGATTTGAATGGCAGAAAGGCTCTTGGAATATAAAATGCCGAATAGCACAGGCGAAACGAGCCTTCAGTCAGAAATATAATTTGTTTAGATTAAAAATTAATTTAAATGTCAGGAAAAGATTCTTGAAAGTATACGTTTGGAGTGTCGCTTTATATGGAATTGAAACTTGGACGATCGGAGTATCTGAGAAGAAAACATTAGAAGCTTTTGAAATGTGGTGCTATAGGAGAATATTAAAAATCAGATGGGTGGATAAAGTGACAAATGAAGAGGTGTTGCGGCAGATGAAGGAAGAAGCATTTGGAAGAATATAGCTAATTTGGAAAAGAAGAGACCGACTTATAGGCCACATATTAAGGCATCCTGGAATAGTCGCTTTAATATTGGAGGGACAGGTAGAAGGAAAAAATTGTGTAGGCAGGCAACGCTTGGAATATGTAAAACAAATTGTTAGGGATGTAGGATGTAGGGGGTATACCGAAATGAAACGATTAACACTAGATAGGGAATCTTGGAGAGCTGCATCAAACTAGTCAAATGACTGAAGACAAAAAAAAACTTCCTTATACGAAGTAAAGGAAGTATTGTGATCGCGAAAAATTTCGGTTTTCAGTTTTTAATGGTAAAATCCAGTTTGACCATCCCTGAATCCATTTACTAGTTTCAACGCGACGTCTGTACGTACATACGTATACACGTACGTATGTGCGTACATAAGTATCTCGCATAACTCATAAATGATTAGCCGTAGGATGTTGAAATTTTGGATTTAGGTCTGTTGTAACATCTAGTTGTGCAACTCCCTTTTAGATTGCAATGGACTGAACCAAAAGTGTCCAAAAAATCCCAAAGTCAAAACAAATTTGGATTTTAAACTTTTTCATAACTGCATTAATAAGCGCCCTCATTGAGAGCTTTTCAACGATGTATCATAAGTGTTACTTAATTTCATTCCAGAGTTATAGCCAAATAAAAGTTTAATTAATGAAAATCTTGGATCTTATAAGGGGAAGGCACATCGGTTTGAATCAGACTTCATCTCTTTTTTTCTTTTTAACTTTTTTTTAATTAAAATATTATTTATTAATAATTATTAACCTGCGATTGTACAAAAATTTTACGATAAATAATAATTCAATATGAACAATAAAAAAAAATTATGAAAAAATATCAGAAGTTATTAATGAAATTAATTTTTTTTTACTTTTAATTTAGAAAAAATGTGTATATATAATTTAATAGGCGTACAAGGTCATGTGGTGTCCTCATAAGATTTTTTACAACTAGTTTAAAATCGTTTACAGTACCTGTTAGGCTGCTTAATGACAAAGAGGAACTGGTGACGTGAAAATACAAGCAATTTTATTTGCGTTTTCAGTTCATTATCTGTTTTGCTTGGATACAGATCATTATTCCACCGCTCCATCCATCGCATGCCTAAAATATACATTCAATTTGCAGTTGAATGTATATATTTTAAACTTGAAAGTGAGATACCTTGATTAACAAGGGAGTCGATCTTGAGTTGCTCTACGTCATGCTGTAAACAATTACCTAGTTATAATTTGCCTGCTTGATTTCCTGGTATTAGTACGAATTTATTTGTTGTGCCCGATGTAACTACGATGCTAAAGATAGAATATAACATCGAATTCACCATATTTGATGAAAACTGCTGTTAAATACGAGAATGTATGTCTATAAACAACTTTTTCATGTAATTTTCTAAATTTTGCAGAATAATAACGGTTTTGATTACAGTTCAGATACACAAAGTTGTATAGATATATGCTAGAACATCTTTGTAAACGTTACCGTAGTTTTTCCCTTTTCTAAACGTATTCAGCAACAGTATTCTCTGATGATATTGACACATCGAATGTAGTAACGTAACTACATAGGTAAGAATAATCAGAAGCTATAAATTGACAGCAATGTATTGATCCTCCTGCTAACTAGTCACTAGAGGACTAGCAATTTTTTGCAGAACAAATCCAGTTTGTGTTGAGTTTCTGTCACCAGGAGTTTTTATGTACGTAGCTTTTAATAAATGCTCAACAACGAAACATTAAGAATAATAGTAAAATCTAACAAAATATTCTACTTCAAAACGATTTGTTTTAACATAGTGTAAGAATACCCCAAATTAAGGTTTTTTAACGTTGTTCTAAATTCTATTAAATTTATTCTCTAACCTGATATTTATTTAGAAATGTACTTTTAAAATAACTTAAAGTGCGCTTAAGAATCGTATAATAAAGAAAAACTTTACCACTAAATTCACATTTTTTTACACAACAATTATCATTATCAACTGTAAATTAACGTTTTCTTCCTACTTAGAACGGACATTGTGGCTGTCTTAACTGTAAGTTTTCTATTCAGTTTTATTTTAAAAATACATATTTTTTTGTACTACTTCGAAAATGTGTTTTTGTATTTATTTATTACGTATTTTTACTAGGTCGCTTAAATATAAACCGGATTTTAATTTTTTTTAAATTTATTATTACGTTATAAAAATACCGTGTTTATTGCTCTTCTACATAATTTCCTGAAGTTCACACATGTTTTCCCAACGTGTGGGGAGCATGTGGATCCTTCTTCAAATGTAGTAACGACACAAATGCTCACAAGTTCCTTTACTTCGCTGCCGCT
This sequence comes from Lycorma delicatula, assembly GCF_047948215.1. Lineage (NCBI taxonomy): Eukaryota > Metazoa > Arthropoda > Insecta > Hemiptera > Fulgoridae > Lycorma > Lycorma delicatula. Next base: position 37,765,807 of record NC_134457.1, on the reverse strand, counting down.
CTGAAATCTACATCCTCCCAGTCCCTTCTTCAATGGGCCGAGTAAAAAGAAATCGCACTGTAATAAATCCGGTTAGTATAGGGGATATTTTAAGGTTTCCCAGTTCGTCCAGTTTATCCCGAGTGCTAAAACTATGTTAGGCCTGGGATTGTAGTAAAGGAGAGCCACATCCTCGAATGGCTGACGCCTCATTTTTTTCGTGTAGGGAAAAACTTTCACTTTATCCAAGAACTAATACTAATATAAACATTAATTGAAAGTACGATGTTTTTCATACAAATGGTCGATGAGTAATACACTTTTTTTAGTCTCACAAGATGGTAGTGATGACTTCTCCAGCTGACGGATGCACTTTCACCTTTACAGGGCAAGACTCTCCACTCCATAGACGTTGATTTAGACTCGGGAATACAGTTTGGATCCATGTCTCATATGTGCGACTATTTAAAAAAAAAGTTATTTCACTCTCGTCAAAATCATTTCAAAAGCTTTTAGCAAATGTGCTGTCGGGTCTATTTCTGACTTTGGATCAAAATATTGGAATCCGCTTTAAACTAGACTTTGCAGAACTCAAGGTACTTTGTGATAATCTCACGGTAATTTGCATGACTGATACTCACTTTCAAAGCAATTTAATCGACCTTAACGTGCCGATTGTTTTCAAGGAGATCACGGATTAATTGAATATTGCCTTCCGTCATATTTTACTTGAACATCTATTTTGACTCTATTTTTCTACAGTGTCATGACATCCTTTAAATTTGCAGGCCCAGTCTTAGACTCGGGTACGTGATCACGATAAATCGCCGAAATTCACGCACCGTCTATTAAATTTTTGTGAGGGTTTATGTTCGTTCCTCTGTTAATGGAGCTGTGTGTAGAATGTTGAAGGCACTGACTACGCTACCAATAGCGGTCCAGATTGGAGGCTTAGTTAGTTAACGTCAGTTCTAAAGTTCAAATCCTAGTAAAGGGAGTTACGTTTATACGGATTTGAATACTATATCATGGATACCGGTGTTTTTTGTTGGTTGGGTTTCAATTAACCACACATCTCAGGAATGATCGACCTAAGACTATACAAGACTACATTTCATTTACATGCATACATGTCATCCTCTGATACATGTTCATCCTCTGAAGTAATATCTGACAATGATTCTGCAGGCTAAAGAGAAAAAGAAAGAACAGAAAGGAGATAAACCTCTTTGGAATGACTGGACATTTGTGGAAAGAAGATCCCGCTTTATTTCTTTATGTATTTGTTTACAATGCACCCGAGGTGGTTGCAGGTCAAAATTATCGCTGTTGCGATCAACAGTTTTCTTAGGTACGAGAGAAAGTCCTTTAATATTATATAGACTTAAATTAATTAAAAGTCAATTATTACAGTCTTAATTGTTGAAGTTTGTTTAATTGTGATTAGTCTTCTTCAGTGTTAGAGGTGCGGGATCACGCTTTCACGAACTCGGTTAAACAGTTTGGGGACTACAAAGTAAGAAGAAGAGCGAAGAAACCAACAACGAAGACAAAAACTGAGCTTAAATCACTGGTGGAAATGTCTACCAAGGTATTTGCATCGGTGGCATCCTGACAAAGGCTCAGCTGATGGCTGTGATATGTAATCAATGTTTGAGGATCAATAAGATGACCTTCTGTAAAGCCTACCAGGGCTAGTGACGGAGGAGGAAGAGGTGGTCTTCTGTTTTCTTGTTATCATAATAATATGTTGCCGTAGATCTGGAAAATTATTTTTCAAAAGGTTTAAGTGTGAAGCATCGAAAACATTCTCATTGAAAATAAATAAATGTCCCAATATTTTGTTGCCTGTAATACCGCACCAAACACTTATGTGAACCTGATTTAGTATTCGGTTTCGACAGTGCCGTGTGGATTTTTTTGACTTCATGTCAAAAAACTACCTTCAATGAACGTAGCTCTAAATAAATTACGTTTCTTCCCCAACGGGTCTCTGTTCTTCAGGTCAGTAGTTTTAAAAAAAAATACATTTCTATGTTTATTTTTATTTTATGGAGAATTTCAAATACAATTGAAAAATTCAATGACGTAATTTTACATTAGTGTGACAATTATACCGAATACATGTTATTTAATAAAAAGTATCTTTATTTTGAAAAGAAATCATATTTATACAATTTGTGAATATCTAATAATTAATATGTCCTTTAGTCTTAATCACTTCACGTGCAAGATTTGACATCGATTCAAGTGTACAACATATTTTTTCGATTTCTTCAAGAAACCACACCAATATTATAACTTTAATGAGGTCAATTTTTATGGTAAAATTCAGTTTTGAGAATTGTTTTTAATTATTGCCCGAAGATTTTCAATTGGGTTTAAGTCTGTGGAGTTGACTAGCCACAGTAGAACTTTAATGTTTCGTTCTTCAAAAGATTTTTCAACTTTTTTGGCAGTAAGGCATGCCAAATCTTGTTGAAACGCTCCGTTGCCTTATGGAAATTTTTTTTTAAGTTATACCACAATCTTTCCTTCAAAATCTTGACATATCCATCACAAGTAATGAACATGGACCTTGAAATGTGAAATATCCCCAAAACATTTTTTTCTGGGGATGTTTAAATGATTTTTGATATGAGCCGGTGTTTTATTTTAATCTGATGCTTTTTTAACATATGTTAAAATGTTTAATGTACGCACCCTTTGTTTCTGTGCATAAAAATGTGACTCGTCGGAAATCATCAAATTAAATTTGGCTCGCAAGAACCTTTCTTTGCACATTACTGGTGTTAAAAACTGCTTTTTAGTTGGTCGGCGAGCTTTCCGTCCAGCTGTAAGAAGTCGGCTTCTAACAGTTGTCAGGTGTAAATCTCTTCCCTTCTCTAATTTTTTATTTAAGTCCAGAACAGATAATTATAGATAAAGTTCACTTTTTCTCACTTATAACCGATCCTGTGATGGAGTGGTTTTTCTTTTACGGCCACGTTTGCCTTTCCTTTGAGGTGAAAAGGAACTAGTTTCTTTAAATTGTTTTAAAATAGCAATCACTGGCCCTAGTCCAACACTACACTAAGAAGCTATTTTTCATTGCGTCATACTGATATTCTCAGAAAGAGAAAAAATTTTGGAACTCTATCTTGGATATATTCAAGACAAGCAGAAAAAAAATGATTTTGTAATAATAAATGAAATAAACTTTCATTATACACTATTTATAACATGAAAATTGTTAAATAACCAAAGAACAATACCATTGTATCAAGGTCAAACTTTGTAGCCACAAAATAAAACAAAAATTTCGTGTGTTCGGATTAATTTGCACGCTACTGTATTCATACAATTTAAGTTATAGTCAGACAAAAAATTTTATTAAGATAGATTTTGTTATTTACATAGACATTTATAATTTAGATAAAAATAATTGTTGCAATAGTAATATTTATTTTTAAAATTTGCAATATTTTATTTATTATTTTTTAATATTTATTTGATAATAGTTAGATTATAAACTAATTTAAATTTATTGAGCTGGTCATATCGAAGTAGTTTATCAATAATGAGCTATGATAAAGATATCTTGATTTTAGAAGATAGCCGCTGCCCGGGGTCGGCTTTGAAATACTCCTTAGGGTAAACTTATTTATCTTGTTTCGTGATGGCTGTGAAGATAGATTTTCTCGTTTTCGCTACATATATATATATATATATATATATACTATCTACTATCCCTTTTCTCTTACCCTACATCCTTTTCTTCCCCCGTGGCGTTCTCTGAGCTCGGCTAAATGCCAGAGAAAGCGTTCTAAATCTGTTAAGATTTGAATTCGATTTATTTAGTGTTCAACTTGTTATTAAAGTTTAAAAATAATGGAGGATAGCTATGAAAACTTTTAATAAGTCAAAAAATTACAATTTATCATAAATATAAATTAGAAATGAAGATATTACATTTAAAAATTATATAAATCAAAATATATTGTACAGTTTATATTTAAACAAAGTTAATATTTAAACGATAATAGTATTGTAATAAGATTCCAATGAACAAAAAAAGAAGTTTAAGATAGTTAAAATTAATAGATTATACTTAAAATTAATGTTTAAAAGTTTTTTTTTAAATAATCTTATTACTCATTTTATTATCTTTTTTTTGTTCTAAAGTGTTTTTTTACAAACAAAATGAAATATATTTATAAAATAAAATGCAAATCTTGCACAATAAATCAAATACAGCACCTATATTCATTTGAATTAGTCTCTTTCTTAAATCCTTTCAGAGATTATTAAACAGTTTTCTTGCAGAATAATGGACTCGCTTTTCATATAGACCACTTCTCTGTTTGAGATAAAAAATACCATATAATAATAAATAAGCATTAGTTTTGAAAGCCCAATTTCCATAAAAGCGGGTAGCAACAGATCCTATGATTACTTCCTCTTATAATTCAGATCATATTTTTTTGATTTTTTTCTTTTGTCACAAATCCACTTTTTTCTGTGAACAGAATGCTTTTAAAAAAATAGAAATAAGTATAAGAAACCCATATTTTGTTAGTAATTAAGATCATGTTATGTAAAGTGCTAATTGTTTTTCAACCATTAAAACACTGATAATTGGAGGTTCGTAGAAAAGTATATTTAATTTACGAAAACGTCTATTAAGGTTGTTAGTTAAATTTTAGTTATTTTATGTAAGGTCTAGAACAAATGTTTAAAAAATGTCAAGAAGTTTTTTATGGTATTATTTATTAATTTAGTAAAATTATATTTTATTCGTAACTGAAGATATTTATTTTACTTTTTAATAAATTGAAAATAAAGTTGTTAGTTTTAAATCAAATTTCAACCCTGTTATTATTACAAAATTATTATTTACAAAAATGTATACTGAGAAATCTTTAGAAAAACCGCCATAATATTAACAAGCGCGTTTATCAGGGTGAGTTGAAAAGTTTTACCTCCACTTAAACAGAAGCGGGTAAAACATATTTTAAAGAAAAAAAAAATGTAATACTTGGCATTGGTTATTTATTTTTCTAAACTGGAAAAATAATGATACATGAGGATAAGGATACAGTGCTCCATATACACGAATCTCAGTACAAAATTTCCTCATTTTTGGATTAAAGAGTCTTGAAACGTATATATTTGCAAAATCCTTGATACCTACAATTTTGGCCGATCGTTATAATTCCCCTTTATAGTTACGCTATTACTGCCACAATAGAGCTATAGCCGGGAATGTAAAAATATACTGAATGTTAAAAAAAAAGAAATATCTAACGTAAAAAAGAATATCGGCATTTAAAACTATTTAGTATCTCTATTAAGTTTAATTTACAGTATTGAATTACAAATAAAGTGAAAAAGTAACTGTTACATTTTTTTTCGTATAAGTGTTGCCATACTTTAACCAGCAGGTCTGGAATAAGGGAAAAATCCCAGAGAAAAATAATCACATACGTGCAGATCGTTAACCTTGAAGGCCACCGGAAATAAACTCTGCGATGGGGTCCATGAAGATCGAACCAACGCAACGTTTGGTGAAAAGTCATTCAAAATTCCATACAGAGTTATGCCAGTGAGGAGACGCACCATTTTGTTGCCAAACAAAATTCTCTTGTCCATCCTGCAGCTAAGGAAAAAGCCAAGTACTCAACATATTCAAATAAGTAACTCCGGTTACCCTTAATGAAGTGAAAAATGTATGGCCCTTAAACTTGCTATCGGGATATTGTACAGAAAAAAATTAATTTTGGTGAATCCGATCACATTGTAAGAGTTCATGGTGATTTTTTTACCGCCAGATATGGACATTCTGCACGTTAGTTTATTTCTCACTAACATGAAATGTTGACTCATCACTAAGCAAAATACAATCAAAAAAGTTGTCATCTTCATTTTTACTGCAACATTTTTATCGCAAAGTCGGCACTTACAGCGTAGTCGTAGGGTTCAAACCCTGTAATGATGTAAATGATATGGACTATATGTCAACATTCTGAAAGCATTCTTAAAGCATTCTACATTATCATCACCGGCAACGGCATTTCGCAGTTGACCACCCTAACAAATTTTTTCGGGCTACGCAGTATAAACACTGATACTTTCAACATTTTTTCAGTCAGCCTCAGTCGTCCCTTACTTTTTGCGTTACACAGACATCGTTTAACACTGATTTTTCCATCGATGAATGTTATTTGTAAGATCACAATTAAACTTTCTAAGAAATTTACGTTGAACTGTGACATTTTTATAACATTTACCAAATCGCAAAACACCAGAACGTTTTTTTTTAAGGAGTTGCCATCATTGCTAGAGGCGCTGTCAAGCGATAACATAAGAAATCAATTTACGACAGTGCACAAAACTAAAACTCTCCTTTCTGATCTTGAATTCTAGCCTTAAATCAACACTACACTTGATACAAGGGAATTTATAACATATTAAAACCTCGACATTCTTTTTTGTACACCCGCTACAATTATATGGTTTTAAAAAAATATCATTACTTTTGGGGTTTTGGGATTCAGTGGAGACAACTTTTGTAAGGTAGAATGGGGTTTCCTAATTCTCATACGAGATTTGGCTACTAAATAATGAGATTAATGCTGTAAAATATTTTTTGTTTTAAATATGTACATATTTGGTTATTATCCCCGTCAATTTATACCCTTCTTCTATCCCTAAAACGCTCCATGCGAATTTTTCATTGTTCGAAACAGTATTGGAAATCTTCTTCTGTGAGCTTTTCCATGACGCGTGCCGCTTTTTCTTTTACAGCTTCAACGGTCTGAAATCTTGTTCCTTTTAATAAAGTTTGACCTTGTGAACAGATAAAAGTCACATGGTGTCAGGTCAGGCGAATAAGATAGATGGTCTAACACTGGAATGTTATAATTGGCTAGAAACGTCTTGACAGACAATGCAGTGTGAGCGGGTGCGTTGTTCTGATGAAAAACCCATAACTTGTTCTTCCGCAACTCGTTTCGTTTTTGTTTTTTTTTTTACACGGAGTTGAGCAGGGATCTCAAGGTTGATTAATAGCTTGAGCTTCTGGAACCCAGTGTAGGTCCACAATCCCATGAATATCGAAAAAAACAATCATCATCGCTTGGAATTTTGATCATCTTCAACATTTTTTCGGTCATCTTGGAAACGCTTAAACCACTCAAAAACCCGCGCACGTGTGATAAAAATTCATTGTCATCTACTTTTTTTAACAAAAGATAATTTCAGTAACGGTTTTCCAAGTTTCAGATGAAATTTCACGACAATTCTTTGCTCTAATAAGACACTTTCTTCGGCAAAACCGAAAAACTGATGTTTTCCGATCGATGACCACGGCCAGAGTAATATGTCTGCAGAAACTGGAGTGGCAACAATCGAAAGAGAAGGCTTCACGTTACATAACTGTTGGTCGTACGAATTTAGCGCATGCGCAGTTCTTCTATAGCAGCATTAGTTTCGTTATTTAATACCTATACCTCGTATACGTTTATACTCGTACATCCAATGATTATAATACTTTTATTTCACAGGATAGTTTAAAGAGTAAGTTCTTCTACATACTCGTACATCAATAATAATATACTTTATTTTCCTTTTGGTTACTCCTTCTTTATCTAAATTTTCTCTAAACTTTCTTTAAATAATTGTAACTTTATAAGAAATCAGGGAGTATAGGCTATTAAAAAAAGACTAAATCTTGAGAAAATGTCTGATGTTACTAAACAATAGTTGAATTTTTAGCTGAGTATTTTAATAAAGATAATACTTAACAACTCGTTATCTTTCCTTTAAATGAAAATTTAAATTAAATTTTTTTTAGAATTTAATTAGTTAATTTCTTTTTTTTATGAAAGAGCAGGACATCAACATCTATAATCCTTATCCAAGTGGAAATTGGTCACGCATTAAGAAATCCATACCTGACCGGGATTCGAACCCGTGACCTCCGCACGAAATATCATGACGCTACCTACTCAGCACAGAGGTCGGCAGTTAATATTTTATTTTACTGAAAGTGTATTAAGAAAAAATAATAAATTACAACAATATTAATTTAATTGAATGATACAAAAAAATACGAAAATTCTGTACTTTTATGCTAGATTAAAACCTACTTCAGATTTCTCTTTAATTTTCTTATATTTTTCCCTTTCATTCCTTAATGGGTAGAGTTTTTATTTTTAAAAAATCAGGTTAAGTAAACTTCTACTACTCTTAAGAAAATCAATTCTACTTTTAGATGAGATTTATTGTTTCTCATTTTTTCTCTCTTTATTCGTTTTTCTCATGTTTAAAATTAATTTGTCATCGAAAAAAGGACAAAAACAACTGTGCAACTATTAGGGAAATTCGACGGTGATGTAAATTAATAATATTATAAATTTCTCCTATTAAAAAATGGATATTAAGCTTATAATTTAACTTATTTTCAGTTTAGAAAAGATTTTTTACTTTCTTTAAATTAACTTATTTAAATGTCTTCAATATAGATGTGTCAATTCAGTGTTTATTTTGCAGTTCTGAAGCCGATGAAAAATTATTAACTTAAATAATATTTATTTAAAGTTCATATAAAAATGCAAATATAATAAATACAATGAAATTTTCCTTCTTCTTTTAATATTATTAAAATTTCCAACAGTATAATATGTTCGATAAGTTGTTTGTATAACTTCAGAATGGGTGCATAAAATTTTACGAAAAGTGGTTCATATCAATTGCTCAAGTGAGCTTGCATATATTTGAACACAAAAACTTGAGAATAACGGATGTTGTTATGACCAAACTGTAAAAGAAAAATTGTTAGAAAATAATCAGATTAGTATAAAAGTATGTTGAAAAATTTTTTTAAACTCAAAAACTATATCATATACACAGGTGTTTCAAATTTATGCTGTAATTTTTAAGCGTTTTCTATCAAAAACTAATGTAAAACGTTCATATTAACATATGGTGGTCGTTTGGAAAGTTCTCGGATTAAAAAAAATACAATAGTTTTCAGAAATTTTTGTTTTGTTATTTTCAACGTAGTCATCTTGCAATTCGATACGTTTATACCAACGATTTTCTTTATCCAATCTTTATCTTTATCCAGCGAGCCATTTCTTCAGACGTGAAAAGAATAAGTAATCGCTGAAGCCAAATTCGATTAATACGGCACAAGTGAAAACACTACAAATCACAAGTCACGGAGTTTTCAATAAAAAAGACGTGTGTTCAGACACGTTATCATAATGAAAGAGCTTTTTTTTGACCAGATGTGATGTTCAACCTGAATACCACTCTTTAATTGGTTGAGTATTCAAGTGTCATACTTCTCAATGATGGTTCTACCTTTTTCGAATTTGTCTATGTCTAAGACAATTAAAAAAAAACAAACAAGACCCTGAATGTACGACTTCCCTGCAAATGCATCGTTTTCGCTTCTCTGGCAAATTTTCACCTCCTTCAAGCTTCTGTTATGATTGCTTTTTAATTCATGGCTTGTAATGGTAAAGATTTGGTTTTCGTGGCATTTCTCCCGTCATCACCCCATTCGGTCGCCTAAAGTATAAGATCGAATGTCTGTGCCACAAACGGCTACTGAGCCTCAAAACGGTTTAGCGACCAGTGTCCTAAATAGTTCCTAGAGCTTACCTAACAGCGTAAACGGACTAAGCGTGGTGCCATACACCACCGGCTTACGTGTCCCAACCGCTCACTTGTCATATATTTACTAAAATGGGTAGGCGTACCCCGTCAACTACTAAAAATATATATGACATCTATAATAAAGTTATTTCGTCGGCTTGTAATGGTAAATCCACTTTTTATCGACTGCTATAAAACGTGGAAGAAACTCAGCAGAACTGCGTTTAAATAAGTCTAAACACCCTCGAGAAGTATGCAGTCGAATGACTTTTTTGGTCGACTGTTAACTAACTCTGCACTCACCGAGCGGAAAGCTTGTTCATAACCAAAAGGTCGTGTTAAATTTAGTGAAAACTGTTTTATGAAGTTTGAGATAAAACCAATATTTTTGTAGTTCTTATTAATTCAAAACGTTTAACGGTTGCTATTTTGGAATTTTCAAAGCTAAAATTCGGTCAACACCTCCCGGGGCATTCGATTAAATTCTAGCCTATCGCTAATTCTTCTACTTCTAATAAATTCTACTTCCACTTTGAAATTTAATTTATTTATTCTAGAGGGGCCACTGGGAAAAATTACAGAAATTGTTTTCTTTGATACCAGTAATAATCGGTAAGGGATTAAGATTACATACTGAGATCAGAAGAACTGATATATTTTCATATTTTTTATTATTATTATTTAACCTCCGTGACCACCGTTAGGTATTGTGCTTCAGAGGATGAGATGAATGATTTGTATCATGTGTGAAAATGGCATACATGGCATGTACGAACCCGGGACCTCGGGATGAAAGTCCGACACGCTACCACTCGCGCCACGGAAACCGGCAACTTCAAACCCTACTAATAAGCAACTTTTTTTCTTACTCGCCTGAAGAAAGATGAATAGTACTTATTTCTAAAACCAGCAAATCTCATTGTAATTCAGTAAAATTTATTAAAAATATTTAAATTCAACAATATTCAGTGTACACCATGTTTAAAAATTTCATGAAAATCATCAAAAGCTGCTTTAAAAGGGTTTGAATTTATATTACCTAATCTCTGTATATTTTTTAAACAGTATATTGTGATAGAAACTTAAATTCAAATGTTAGATTAAATAACCGTAATATGAAAAAAAATCTAGGGTTTCAAAATATAAAGATAGATGAAGTGTATATTTAATTTAGTTATTGTTATATACTTTGCAATTCAATAGAATCTCTTCAGCCAAAAATATCATCAACTGTAGTTAAAAGAAATATAAACAAAAATTACTATCCAAAATAAAACACTATGAAACGGGATAAACACAGAATCCCTTCTGTAAGTTATCTTAATACGGTAAACGAAAATTTTGTGAAAATTTGACAGAATAAATTTATAAAATTTTGAATTTACATTAAAACTGTACTATACACGTCTTTTCTTATAACTGGATATGAAACAGTGTGTTAGGCTGTACAATAATTGTGAAATCTATAGCGGAGTTTACTAATTTATCAACCCAGGCACCAGAAATCATACATGGTTTTTTCTTTCAAAATAAAAATAACTAACTGGTTTATTCTTTCGTTACGCGCTTTGAAATACTTTTTGGCGGTCTCTAATGTATGATGGTGTATAGTAAAATATTTGATAACAGTTTTCGACTACAATTTATTTTCAGTTGCTTGTTTTTTTTTTATAAATAGAAGTTATTATAAATTGATCATAAGCATCTGTAATCATTCCATGATAATTGTTTTATAACCGAAATGTTATCATATCTCTTCTTCAAAACCTTTCTTGCAATTTGTTAACTACTTGTTTCCAATGATTAAAGATCAATCTTTTTAAAAAATATTTAGATATCAAACAAACTCTAAAAAAGTGATATTTGAAATAGCAATTATTACTTTGGCATTTTATAAAAAACAAAAAAGAAAGAAAACAAATTTTTAGCAATGAAAATTTTCGGGAAATCGAGATTTTTCAGATTTATGCCATTTAATTTTGATCAGAGTCAATGAAAAGTTTTTGGGTCACGTATCTCAAAACTTTACCGAAGTTGGTAAATTTTTACGCATTATTTAGTGCCTAATTTAATCCAATTTTCGGTAAATTACATACTTTCTGATGGTGTTTGGTCTTTTAAATCCCTCATAAAGGGATAAGGAGAAATAAAATGTTTTTTGTTTTTTGTTTCTGGACACAAATCACATTATTTTGCTAATTAGATGATTCTATTACATTAAAATGTCAGTTTGGTTACGTAATTTGTGTAATTTCATTCAGGTGTAGAAAATAAGAAGCCTAATTTTTTTTTCATCAGTTATCATTCTGTTTGATATTTTCAAATTGGATCAACTTTTACGAAATTTTATTGAATATGGTTATTTAAGGCATTTAATTTTGGAGGCAATAGTTCATGATATAGGGGAGATAGGTCACCGTAGATCCCGTACTTCAAAATTATACTGTACTCGTAGAGTAATGTTTTACATAATTCTTTACTGGCATACTTATATATTTTAATATTCATCTTATTTCTCTCCTAAATAACTTACCCGACGATACCGGAAAAGTTTTTAATAATAGATTTTAATATAGAATCTAAACGATCTGACAGCTTTCATTTTTTATTTATTTATTTTTTATGAGTATTAATTTTTCTGTATGTTTGTGTGTGCGCAGGCGTGAATCTTTTTAAAATTATTTATAACAGCTCCTCGTTTGAATAAAGTCTCTTCTAAAACATTGGTGGTTAATTCAGTGATAACTTTGATAATATTTAATCTAGTTAGTAAATTAATGATTTTTTTTACGATATTTAATCTCCATTTTTAAATATGATATTGGAAATAGTTAATATAGAAACAAATTTGTTTCATTCATAAAGTAGTATTATTATTTCTTTTATAAGGCTATTCTGATCAGCAAAAAATTAAAGATGGAAATAAGTATAGATAAGGCAGAGCTGCAAAAAAAATCAACTCTTAAGCCGATTTTATATAAATACAAACAATAAATAGAAGCTTTTATCTCTGTGAAACTACAAAAAAATAATCTTTCTTGCTTTCTAAAAGTTTACTGGAAGGATTCTTTACAGATAAAACACGCAACATGGAATTGTAAATCTTTTATTAAGTAAACAAAATTCTCTAAGTTAAATAATTTACATATTTTCTGTTTAAACATCCGGAAATGAGTGGCATAATTTATTTATTTTATAAATAGAATTCTAACTAGCAGTGGTCTGAGGTATTGGAAGTTTCAAATGGTGGGTTTGCATTGGAAGGGATATTAAGTTACATATTTTAATGACTTATTTTTAAAAAAATATGTTTTAGGCATTAAAAATTTAAAATTGGGGAATTCTTTTTTCATTTAGGAAACCCCATGCTAAAGGGGAAGCATTCGGGTAAAATTAATTTTTAAGAAAATAATCCATAAGTGGTGATAATAAATTTCGTAAAAGATACTTTTAAAATTACTTATATATAACTATAATTCTAAATAAACGAAGTTGTAATTTTCTTAGGAAGAGAGTGAACAATTTTGGCTAATTTTGTTTTCTCAAGAAATGCTAAAGAATAAGGGTTAACAACAAATTAAGATTTTTACGTTTTAAATACAATGAATTACTTGCGAGATGGATTTAAATTTAAATAATTTAAAAAATTTTTTTAAATATATATATTTTTTTGTTAACAAAGACCACTGGAATGGGATGGGAAGAAAGAGTTTTATAGTGTTTGAAAATCTATTGGATAGTATAGGAAAGTATATAGGAAGAATAGGAAGTATATAGGAAAGATAGATTCAAAATCTCCTATTAACTCCTTTTCAATCAAGATATAGCTAAAAAAATAAAAATATATAAAATCCTTTTTAAGGAGAGGGTAGATATTAAATACAATCTTGTATATTAAATTTTTAATCATGTAGTTATTTGACTACAGTCAAACATACAGTCGTTAGACTATTGGAAAACGACTATGTAATAAGTTGAGGTTATTTATCAACTTATTCCTTAAGAACCGTCATTAGATCATTGGGTCTTTAGATCATTATGAATAGTTGTTTTTTTTTTTGTTTTTTTGACAGCTACTTGGTTCATCAACAATGGAATTATTTTTAACTGAAATAGTTTTATTCTTATGATAACTGAGAGATTAAATTTACATTTAACTATTTGACCCAACTTATATCTAAAAAATTATAAATGGTAATTACCATCTGTGATGTTAAGATAACTGGTAATTAAAAATCGTCGAGAAAAAATACTATGTAACTATTTTTAAATTTAACAGTTACCTTGAATCTAAAAATATCCTGAATTGCCCAAATAATCAAATTGCAGAAGAAAAGAAAAAGTGTTTACAAAATATAATAGTTTTATAAAATAAATGTATTGTCAATTAAAATCATATGATATTATTTAAAAATATAATTTCTTACAAGAAGATGTGATATTGAAGAGTTTAGAAAGTTTTTAAAAATTGAAAGAATCACTGTCGTCAACATCATGATGCAAGAAGTCTGGTGGGAATTGAATGTCAGATGTGAATGTGCTGTAGGGACCATACAATTGATCTTTAGAGTATACAAGCAAAAGTAAACTGTACCAGGGTTTTCATGATCCTTGAAGTACTATAAAACACTTTTAATACAGGAGATATTGAATTATACTCTGCATAAATATAAATATGTTTTGATATATTAACTTACCGATCGATTCCAATTGCCATAAGTGTATATACCGACACGATAACTGAAACATGCTGCATGGCCATGACAATAGGACAGAACCATGGCGCAAATACCCATCTCCCTAAAAGGAACCTATAAAAATAAAATTATGTATTTTTTAGTTATCATATAAGTTAAACTTATTTTAATGTACTATATTTATTATAATTCAACTAAATTACTTTATACTAACATTATAAATTTAAAACTACATTATTATATCATAAATTGCAATAGCATAGTCAAAATGTAATTAACAAATAAGTTAACAAATTTAATTAAGGTTAACAAATAAAAAATATACAACTTTTACAATAAAAATGTAAAAGTTCTCGTATACACTATCTATGATGGTTAGCTGGACCTTCAAAAAAGATCCAAGATCACACGAGTGACCACATATTTCAATGTAATATTTTCTACTCTTTTCATTGATGGTGTCAAAAATAGATAATGTAATTTTAACATATCGTGTTAACCTTGATATAAGCTCAAATAAAAGGTCATAATGAGGTATTCCTCTTCAATCTGAGTAACTTTTGTATAGGTCATTTTTTTTAATTGTGCGTAGTTTACGAGAAAATTGCTGGGGCTATTAAAGTGAAACACTCTGTACATTCAAGCATACATAGGGAATTTTAAAATATATACTAGTAAGTATTTTTGGACCCTGGAGATATTTATTTATAAACCCGAAGGTCAACGGATATCTTTCAAGAGACATATCTTACCTACCCCAACAACCCCTAACATATCCAATTTATTAACCAATCACCCTATTAAGAACGAAAACACTTTTTTCCACACGACATTTTTTCCTTTCTTTGTTAAGTCCGATAGATTATTTTCAGATAGTCCCTACGGCTCATAACTGGATACATACCTAAAATTAATCGTCTTAAATCGGAAGAATGTGAAGGGGTCAAATAGGGCAGTAAGCAGGATTTCCAATTGGTACTTACTGAATCAAAGATACAATCGGAATAATTATTTCTGATAAGTAAAATATTGAACTGTGGTCTTTTTTAAATATCTCTGTACAAAATGTATCTATCCATAAATATTTATCTATGGTGTTACGTATGTTTCAATTTTCTGGGAAAATAAAATAAAAGTTTGAGTAGTCCAACACCTCCCGAGCTCTAAGTATATTCCCAAATGAATGTAAATACATGCATATTCCTTCTGTAAATGTATATTTTTCTTTTTGTTTGAATGATCATGTAAGGAATCGTTTAACTGCTCCTGCAAATTTTGTTACATCGATTATTAAAGAAACTATATTGTATTTAATGATTTTAACTTTAATATAGGTAATATCATCCTTTTGTTCCGTTAATTGTTAAATGATGTACCTTTCGGAGCCTTAAAATTTTATCCGTGGTGGAAACTGTAATATAAAATCGACCAATTAATTCATCATTGTAACTTTAAATTATAATTAAATTGAAAACGTTGAAAAAAAATCTATTTTATAAAATATATATTTTAACAAGATGTAACAATTATAAAAAATTCATTTAGAACTAATTTATACCAAGAAAATGGAATAAAAATAAATGTATACAAACAGGGAGCTAAATTTAACAATAAAAAACCAAAACAAAAAAAAATCAGTGCTGACTTGCATTTAGCAATTTGCTTCCGCACTAACGGTGTTAAGTCCACAGTTGTTCTGTTAAGCTTTCGAAAGCTAACAAAACGAACGAGACAGAGCTCATGGTCCAGGAATTGATTTATTGATCCTCTGTTGTTTTCTTTTATATCTAATTTAACCTGACAGTACCAAATATGAAATGCTTTAAAATTTATCGTTATAATCTGGATGAAAAAAATACTAATAACACTTTAAACACGAAATATCATTACTTACGATTTAAAGATTAATAATTGGTTTGATAAAACAGAAAAAAATCGGATGTGAAGATCACCTTCATAACAAAAAAATGTTTTATTTTTTATATAAAAATAAAGTACCACTAACCAACAATTGTGAGTATTGACTATCCAAGCGATTTCGGATTACTCCTCCATCATAGGGAGTATTGATGAATTATGAATTTTATAGTTGTGCGTATAAATTTTTATAAATGAGAATTAAAATGAAAAAAAAAATTAAATATATGTTCATAACAGTTGAATGTCAATAGTTAGAATAAGTCAACATTAAAAGAAAAACGTCTTGTCAGTAAGATGTTTAAAACTGTTATGCAGTATAAATTGAATCAGTTAGCCATCCTAATAATTCTTGTATAATTCGCTTGAATAAAATATATTAACAAATCTGATTTGTTCATTTATAAGTTTATTATTATTCATATATATAGATATATATATAAAGGGTGTCCTATATAAAACGCAACCCAATCTTATATTGGTAGGCATTAAAATAATAAAAAGGCATGTGTAAATGTAAATGTAATTTTTATTATTACCATCCATTACCTTACATTTAGAGGAAATGTTGGAAGTGGCCGCCATCTTCTTGAATACAAGCTTCAATTCTTTTTACAGCGTTTCTTGCAACTTTTTTCAAAGTTTGTGGCTGGATATTTAATACAGCTTGTTCAATATTGACTTCCAATTGTTCAAGTGTTAGTGGTTTGTTACTGTAGGCTTTTTCTTTGAGGTAACCCCATAGAAAAAAATCCGCCGCAGTCAAATCTGGAGATCTTGGTGGCCACAAGCCTCGACCGATAACACGATTACCAAAGAACTCCTCAACGAAATCAGAAGTTGAACCTGCATAGTGCGATGTCGCACCGTCATGTTGTAGCCAGCAGTGTCTGTCTTCCTCTTTTCGAAGAGTGCGATGAACTGAAATAAAATATCCTGATATCGTTCTGCATTAATGGTGTACTCGAATAAAATAGGACCGATTATTTTCTTCCGCGATATCGCGCACCACACGCCCAACTTCCGCGGGTGTAATTGTTTTTCGTGATAAACATGGGGATTTTCAGCACTCCAAATTCTACTGTTTTAGCTGTTTACGTAGCCATCCAAATGAAACCGTGCTTCATCTGTGAAAAATAACGAATCCATAACATTAATTCCCTCACGCAGAAATCGAAGGAACCATTGACAATATTGTAGCCGTTTTTCTTTGTCAGGCTCAAGAAGTTGATGAACCGTTTGAATGCGATAAGGTCGTAATTGTAATCGTTTGGTCGCCCGATGAACAGTTGATTTAGACAAATTAATTTCAGCAGACAAACGTCTGATCGATTTATTTGGAGAGGCGAGTAATCGGTCTTTGATTTCAGTGACTGTATCTGTATTCAACCCTGACGCAGATCTTTTGTGTTCTTTGTTATTAACAGAACCAGTCTCTCTAAATTTTGCATCTAACCTTAATACTGATGTTTTGTTAGGAGCTGGTTTATCAGGGTACTTATGGCGAAACAAATCTTGCACTGCAACCACTGATTTCGTACTGAAGTACGACTCAACAATGAAAACACGTTCATCTAGCGAAAACACCATCTTGTCTCTAGCAATACACCGAACGTTATGATTGCATTGTTGTTACTATCGGTAGTGTTCTACTGCGTCGCCGCGATGTTCAGATGTTGGACGAGTCCATTTCAGTAACGAGTAAGGGAGTAAGCTTGACTTTTGAAATTTCACAGATGAGTGATTGATGGGTTGCGTTTTATATGGGACACCCATATATATATATATATATATATATATATATATATATATATGTGTATGACATTTTTCCAATATACTTGATTTATGAATGTTACTGGTGTATTCCAATATTTTAAAAAGTACGTTTGGATTGTAATTATATCCATTCTCTACAATGTGTTTAGCAAAGCTAGAATGATCGTCAGCCTCCGCGGCGATCATTCTAGCTCGGATAAAAGGCCGAGACGCTACCACTCGTAGAGTGGTACCACTCGTAGAGTGGTAGCGTCTCGGCCTTTTATCCGAGGTCCCGGGTTCGAATCCCGGTCAGGTATGGCATTTTCACACGCTATAAATTGATGTTTACTCTTATAAAAAATAAATTACTTCTAATTAAATATAAGAAGTAAAATAAATATATAAAACATTGTATACATACATTGTGTAGGTGAAAGGAATTGAAAATATCGCCATTGTAACGTCAGATACTGCTAAATTTATAAGAAAAGCTTTCAGATCTCCAGATGACCTAAAAAAAAAAAAATAAATAAATAATTAAAGGTAGTGTTACTTAAGATAAACAATTTAATATACTGGATATGTTTAAAAACACACAAAGTATATGAATTCTTAAACAGCTTTTCAACAATTGGACGTAAAAAATGAATTTACTTAGTTTTGCTTTGAAGCGATTTACTTTTCGATAAGAGATCAATATAACTTAAACCTAAGGGAAGAACTAAAAAAAATTAAACGTGGAATTTAGTAGCAACTGTAGAATTTAAACTTTAAATGCAATATTGCGATTTAAAGTTTTAAATTTAATATCGCGATATTAGTGATTTTTTAATTTAAATAATCATTGTTTTTCAGAATAGAAGATCACTGAAAAAAAGATTTTGATTTAAAACACATTGGACAACGATAACTCTTAACCAAAATAACGCCCACTTAATATTTTTCTCAAGTAGTTGTAACAATAAATAATTTTTTTATATAAACCCTTTATTACAGCAACATCACAAAAAAGGTACATTAAAATAAAAAGTAAACGTAAATGTCTTTATTGATTGTTTAAAAGGTTCTGTAAACATAAAATATTGTTTAGGTAAATGTATTAAGATTCTGAATAGTATAAAAATAACGACAAAGTAATTTACAATTCGGAAGGCGTTAATGATCATTATTTTGTATCATATTTATGTACGTTAAATGGGATGTAGAATAGTCACGATAATTTTTTTGTAGTATTACTTAAAAATTCATCAAAGCGGATAAGCGCTTTTCTCATAAGCTGAAGTATTCTATTTACATGAAAACACTTCGGTTTTCTGATTTGGTGGAAGTGGATATTGTTATTTTTAAAGAATAAATGACTACTCTTTTAACAGTAATTGAACATTCATAAACGTAAATACAAAACTAAGTAACATTTTCTAACCTTCTACATATGCTAAACTTACTTTCGGACGTTAAATAATAATTTTACAACCCATTATAGAATATTTTCTAAGTTTTTACTTTCCCAGTTATATATCTATTGCTGCTGCAACAGCAGTTTTAGAGGAAAAAGTAATCGGCCAAAATTTTATGTAACGGGTACTTTGAAAATGGTAACATATCGACACCTCCTCAGTCGACAGATCATAAAAAATTTATACAAACGTTTGGAATCTGTACTTACACGTGTGGACTGTGTTTTTAATATCTTCGTGCCGACAAAGAATTTTTCCAAAATTAATAAAAAAATTTCTATATATTTGTGGCATTAATGATATTTAAATAATTTGGAACAGAATTAAAAAAGAGCAATAGTTTTCGCCATTTAATTTTTTTTTTACTTTTTGTACATTGATAGAAAAACTGAACATTATTACCTATTAATCAATTTACAAATTCGAATTTTTAATTCGGTAAAATTAACGAATGGAAAATATTCTACATTATTACTAAACAGGTTTTGTCTCACAACTCGCACATCTGTTGAGCAAAAAGTTAAATTTTGGATACAAATATTTGGGTATCAAGGGCAAATACTTGGATATATATATATATATATATATATATATATATATTATACTTTGGACCTGATTTTCTCTCCATCGGAGAAGGTGACATTGCGATATCCATTATTTTTTTTAATAAGCTATAATTCTTTTAGCCTTACTGAATAACATTGCATCAGATTGGCCAAACATTTGAAGTAAAAAATTATACCAATAAATAAACCTTTCAACCCCTAAAAAAGGCTGAATGGGGCCAGTACTTACATTAATACTAACATTAATCTTCAGTACTAACATTAATCTTGCGTAAATTCTAAGTTTTTAAGATTGAAAATCTATCGGTATCTAGTATTAATATAGATGACGTGGAACTTTTTTTTTAAAAAAAATCTCAGGTACATGCCTTAAGAATTCAAAAACTTGTTTATTAAATTTTATAATTTCTATCCCCTTATTTGTTTTCCATTTTGAGGATGTTAAAACAATTTTATATAAGGCAAATGCTGAGCAAGGGGATAGAATCTGATCCAAATTTTTTTATTACAAAATTTTGCTTTTTTTGTTATTAAAATCTAAATATAATAGAATTTTGATATAAACACAATATTGTCAACGTAGTCAACTTGTAGAAAACATGTTTTACTAAAAATTATGATTTTTTTTTCTCATTTATACTCTTGATCGTCGTCTGACGTGGAAGGAACATTTAAGATAAAAGAGAAAACAACTGGATATTAAGTTTAAGGAAATATAAATTTGTGTACTGTTATGTAATTAAATTTTCGGCCGATTTAAATCGGACTAAAATGTTTTCACTAAGTTTATTTTATATTTTTCGCAATTGTAGTCTAAAAATTGCATACCTCTGTAAATCCGCACGGGTCCCGAGTCTTCTCTCGAAAGGTACTAATTACGTGCGCGAAAAATTGTAATTTATCACTACTCATTCATTTATAGTTGGAAAAAATAGAAAAAAATACAGGTTATAGAAAAAGATTCATAGATTTGAAAAACTGAACCGTATGTCTGTGCGATTTTTTTTACGTATGTTACAGCTGAAAATCCGACAAGCATGAAAAAATTCGGAATCAATACGTGACTTTCTTCGTTTAACCCTTTCCAGAGTAAAAATCTTTCTATCGGAAAATATTTTTTATACACAGTTTTATAAAGCACATTTTGCAGATTCAAAAATTCTTGCATTCTCCTATCTTTGTTCTATATATTGAGTAATGGTACATGCATCTTGGACAAAAGGCTAAGCCTACACAAGATTTGGCGTAAACGTTGACAAAAAATCTCCCTCCCACTTGTAACTCGACAAACTCTGTTAGAAATAAGACTAACCGAATGATCCCGATGTCGCTATGCTGTACGAAAACGAATGATTCAAACTGAATACAAAGCTAACGTACGAGGTTGTAGTGGGAGATGTTTTTCATAGCATATATACACGACCGGCTTCCTCCGCTGGCCGCAGTAATGCAACTTCAAATTTCTATAACAAAATTTCCCTTTACAATGTACAGATACAAACTACATAACGTTAAAGATTGAAATCTGTTCTTTCCAACGATAATAACAGCTTATGAATAGAATGATCGGTTCATATTTTACAGGCGGCAAAAGAATAGCCTTACAAATCCCCGTTATTGGGTTAACGGCATTTAACAGGTTAAGTAGTTAATATTTAAAAATCGTATGGTACATTTGAAATAAAACTCTATCAAGGGCAAAACCTATAAAATTCCGCAACTTTTCCCAACTCTTTGGTTTTCCGTTTCCGATTGATAAATTAAAAATTATCGAACATTGTCATTATTATTTAATTAACAAATAAAGAAAAGATGGTCGAAATTTAAAATTGTTACTATTTCTGACAATTTAAGCGGAATATTACTAAAAGTGATTTTTAGAAGAGACAGAACGTAATAGCGAAGCAATATGGAGTCTATATTTTTTCTTTTTTAAACCAATTTGATCATACTATCATATTAGCTTTCCCAGCGATTTGTCGATCTATCCGTAGCGGAATGGTAGCGTCTCAGATTCACTAGAAAATGCCATTTCCGCATCCCCGCACAAGCTTCATATTTATGAGGCGATATCATCGCCACATAAACAAAAAAAAAACTTTTCATTATGTTGTGACAAAAGTATTGTTACAAAATACGTCAGATGGTAAGTTATTTGTAAAAAAAAAGTTTTATATGAAAACATTTTATCAGTACAGAATATCTATTTATTTTACGTCATTAACGTTGATAAATCTGAATACGTGACAAAACTTATAATGAGCACAAGCTAAATAATATAAAAAATGTATTCATATTACAGCTCTGCATAATTGGGAATAAACACAACACAGCATATTATGATTAATTACAATAAGATAGGTAAGTAATGATTCATATGGAGAGACGTTCTAGTTCATAAGAACTTGATTTTCTTTTTTTTGTAATATTTTAATTAGATTTTATTATCACCTTCCAACATTAATAAAAACATTTTAAAGTCATCGATTTCGGTAGTATTAAATTACACATATACTTGGCCCAGCTAATGTACGAGATTATGACGTCACGAGCTGACTGCGTATTACTACTCGGCCTGAAAACATCAACTCCGCGTATCATTCGAAGTATTACTTATTATCATATTTTACACGGTAATAACTATCATATTTACATTTACTAATTATAAACAATACGTAATTAATTATTTTACCACCTTTATTTGTACAATATTATTAATTTTTAATAATAAACAAAAGCTTACTTGAATTTTCTTCATGCATCTAATTCAAACTTCTTGCAAGTTCACCATCCTCGTTAAAAGATCACTATCACTGTCACTTTCATTTTCACCTTCGCTATCAGAGTCTACACGTATAATATAACGTTCTGTCATTTCATCTATCAGTGGTTCTAGTTTTTTATACTCTAGGGTTTCTAGTCACTTTCACTCGTGGAATTAATTTTCTCCGCAGTTAATTTTTCAAAATTTATGAAAGTAAATGTGTTGTGACTCGCCACATGTTCTTTTACGGCTGACCATACCATCTCGATCGGATTCAAATCAGGAGGGTACGCTGGGAGTCTAAGAACACGATATCCATGTTTTTTTTTTCAAAAATCATCCTAGTGATATTTTTGTACTTTAGTTTTATGTAACTTTACTAATTCATACTACTGTGGTTTCAGAATTTTTTTTGAACTACGAAATATGGGGTTTTCCACCCAATCGGAAATATCTTTTCTTCTGGACTCAGAATTTGACGCTTTATCAATATCTCTTGTGATAAGGGGCGTTCAACAACTACTACTGACATCGATGGAAGATTTGTAATCAATTTTTCACGCGCCCATTTCTTGAAATTGCCTGTATTCATGTTGTCATGGTAGTCGCCACTTTTCGAAATGGCTTTCCAAGTCAGTAATACGTTCAGAATAAACCCGATTTCTCCTCCATCATGAATTAGTATTAAACGGTTACCTTTATTAATCGGCACCTGAAATTCCTCAACATTACCATCAGGCCACGACTTTGTCGAATAATACGAACTTAAAACGTACGTTTCATCCACATAAACAATTGTAGCATTTCTTTGTCTGTACTTAGCCATTGTACTTAGCAAGCACTTGCTACCATTGTATTTGCATTTGTACTTAGCACTGTACTTAGCAAATATTCAATTCTCTTCTACCTGATATCGGATTTCCCAATTAAAAGTTTTCTCTTATTTTCAGTTTTACGCCATTTGAAACTCTCAAATAACTCGCAAAATAACATTTTGATTCACTGCCTTAAAAATCAATAGAAGACTGATGTTCTTGCCTTATTTTTTTTAAAGTCGGTGATTCACTCTTCTTTGAATAAAATTCATTATCTGTTCTTTTAACTACACCTAAATCAAAACTGTCCAGACCACTGACAGGTTTCGAACGTCGTTTATACTTTTTCAGCATGCTGAAACAACATGATTGGAACGTTGATTGAAGAATCATGTCTTTTTCTCTTCTGAGTTTTTGAACATGTGTTCTTGATAACCCACAAGCAGCAGCATTTCTTTTTTCACATTTTTAAATGGAATTATATGTTTGTCGTCAGTTAAATTACCTACTTTTACAGCTTCTTTTTCATGAAATCATAAACATTATTGATAATTTCACGTGCTTGACTCCTAAGTTTTTTTTCTTAACTACAAATTTAAATTCTCCCATAACAAACCGCTCTAATAACACACGAACAAAAATAAAATAAAAAATGATATATTACAAAAATTTTCGAAAAACAAAATAATACGATCGCACAAAAAAGCTATCCAAATACCTTCCCTGAACACGATATAAACTGGACTAAATTTTATTTCTTTACACACACAATGTGTACTACGAATGACGGATCTAAATATAATTGTGACGAAAGATATCAATTCTATCTGTATGTATAAAATGTTATAGGCCTGTAAATAATACCAATCAGAACATTTGGTTAAGGAATTGTTATTGTTCACAAGATTGAGTCATTAAGCATTTTTATACATCAACTCAAATGGAAAGAATTGAACACACAACAACATAGATGTATCGTTTGGGCGCCCATATTGTCTATAAGTCAAAAAATTAAATAAGAATAATAAGTACGTGCAAAACTAATGTTTTGGAAAACAATTTAATGAGAAGTCAGCACGTGACGTCACAAGGTCGTAGATTCGCTGGGCAACTATACTATATATTTTATTTTCCCGGAAATAAGATTATTGATCTGTAATTTGATAAATATCTCCAAATTAACTTAACTTCAAAATTACAAATTTGGCATTAACTTTGGCAAATTTTAGAATTTTAACTTTATGTGGGTCCAGGTTAGAACTTCTGTAAAGTGATAGTACTATTAATTGATTTTACTTGTGAAATTCAGTTGGACATAATTGTACGGATAAAATTAGCGTAATTGTTTTAGAGTTTTTGTTATAATGTGTCCGAAACGGTTATTAAAAAATTATGAAACTTGGAAAATAGAATTCATAAAACTCAAAAAATTAAAAAAGAGATCTCCGATAGGCGATACGCTGTATCCAAAATATTTGTATATTCTTAGATTTTTCGTAATATCTCTAAACTGGCTTAACCAGTAAGTATCAAATTAGGTGAAAGTATTTCTGTGTATCAGATCTTAATTGTATTAAATTTTAAGCCCATTACAAACAAGTGAGTAAAGAGGTACTCAATTTCACATTTTAATTCTAATATCTGAATTTTTATATCGATAATCGGTTTCGAATCAAAATCATTCTGTATTTTATTATTGATTTCATCAATTTTAATTGATAATTACAATAAAGGGATTAATAATTTTTTTAATTTTTATGTAATTGAAATAAAACAAGGATGAAGGCGGAAAAATAAGTATTTATCGGCGTTTTTAATATTTAGAATGATTATTAAACATTTTAAAAATAGTAGTATATCATTTACACATTTAGTTAGAATACTGCATTAGTAAATAAAATAATATATATGTCTGATAAATGTATAAAACATGTATGACATCTTTTTAAAATTAAGATATATGGTCACCTACAATATTTTAATAACAGTATTATGTCTAAATTTATGATCAATTGAATTTTAATAAAAATATTTAGGAGGTTTTATATTTTACAAAGAATTTTTACTGATATTTTACCAAGTAATAAACGAGGAATGCAAAATTTTCAAACCTCTTAGAAATTATATGTAGAATACTGTATTTCCATAAGTTAATTTTAAATACTTAGTGGAAATTTGTAATCAGTTCAATCTTTAACAACAAATAAAGCAATGTATTATGCAAAAAAATGTGAAAAATTCCCACCGTGCAGACTCATCCGCTTTTGTAAGTTTGGACTATTTATAAGTTTAAAAAAATAAAATAAAATTAAACATTTTTAAAAACCCACGACGAAAAAATCTTAAAAAACGTGAAATAATTAAATAACTGTATTTTTACGTTATAATCCTCTGTGACATTGTGATATTGTTTTTAAGACAATAAAATTTAAGATTTTGATTAACCGTCGTGCGTGACTAGGATGATAACTAAAGCAGTCTACAGGTCACGCCCGACGGTCAATCAAAATCTTAAATTTTATTGTCTTAAAACAGTATCACAATGTCATAGAAGCTTATAAGGTAAAAATACAATTATTTAATTATTTCACGTTTTTAAGGGTTTTTTTTTATTTTAATTTTATTTTTTATTTATTGCTTTTGAAAGATTGGTTGGCCTGTTTACAACAGTGAGACATTTATAGGCTAACGATGATGATGAAGGAAGTTTAGTAAATTTAACCAGAGAAAATTATTTAATAATCTACAAAATAATGTAGCCTTGCTGGAGATAGAAAGACTTAGAAACATTAAATAACCTTTTTGAAGAAATATGTCTACTGCAGCGCTCCCTGGAGCCTTATAACCGTAAAAACAATTTAAGAATCTGCTTCGAGGTGATACCTATGCAATATAAAAAACCACATCGAAATCGATCCAGTAGTTTTCCGGGAAAATGGTAACAGACAAACACACAACCTCTTACCCCAAACGCATATACCGTCTCCTTTCCGTTGTGGAAATACAATGAATTAATCAATAAAAAAAAATGATCAGTTTTTCATCCTTTTCAGTTTTTCAATCTGGATTATTCCTTAAACACTTGGAGAAGTTTATTTTATATAATAATTTCCTGTGTTAAAGGGAGTATCCTGACAAAAAAAATTAACAATTTTTGTAACGATAAATCTAATTATATTTTATGACAATACATTTTTAATAATATATATCAAAATCCTTTTCCATCTTAGTGACTATCCTAAATCAATTATCTCTGGTCTTATCATTAGCTGATATTATTTGATAGCAGATTTGTTTAATTAGTCAGATAATTATAATATTTATAATCTTGTTTAAAAGTTTGTGTGATCTGAACCGTGTATTTTTAGTTAGTGTGTGTTTTTGATGTTGACTGTGTCGGTAAATGTTGACTGTGGGTTGCTGTGAAGGGTTTTCTAGGTATTTATTGTAATTTTGAGTAATGAAGTAGTTTGGGCAGTCCGAAAAGTCTGTAGGTCATACATTTAACAGTAAATAGTTTGTTATTTTGTCTAGTTTTGTAAGGTTATAAAATTAATTCAAGAAATTCCATGCTGTTTAATGATGTTTGAAAAGCTAGATATCTGTACCAGATCTTTTCTTGTAAATAGGAACAGAAATTTAAGCACCATTGATTAGTATCAGAAACAAAGATTTATGTTCTGGTTACAGGGGTTTTGTGGAATCATCCCTGCCACCCATAGATTACGCTTGAGATTCGTTGTGACAGATTCAGTTACTTATGTTTTCCGTTTTATAAATAACAATAAATAATTGTACTGCTCGCTATAAATAACTGAATACGGTTAGAACATTAATTTTAGTATTATAATGTAATAGTGATGAAATAAATATTACTTTAAACTAAAATAAAAATCAGTTTGACTCTTCAACACAGAGTTGAATATGGGCCAAGTTTGCAAATTTTTCCTTATCTCAATATTTATATCTGTTGTATTAATTTTTTATTCTATAACATATGGCATAACTTGTTGGCATATCATGTAATACAGAAACACAGGGTCATGTGAGCCCGTGACTAGGAAATTTTGCCTAGAATTTTTATCTTTTCAAGTTATAAATTTATACTACTCTTTTATTGTTAACTTCAGTATATTTTATAGTATTACTTAAAATTATTAATTTTTTTTTCAAATTTTAACATAATTATTTTGCCGACAGTTTAGTGTTAGAGAAATAGCTACAAACAACGGGGCTGAATGGGTCCATAAGACTGGACTGAAGAATTTAAAAATTTATTTCTAATTTCTAATATTTTCTAAGTTCTTCCTGTTATTAAAAATTTTATGAGATAGCTGTCGAGTAAGGGGCTCAAATAGGACCCAATAGTTTTATAAAATTTTTATATTTTAGCACTTATATTCTAAATACGATCACAATGTTGATTACAAAAACCTAACTTGATTAACAGAATGAAAAGGGGTCGAAAATTTTTTGACATTTTGGATCTTTATACTTTTAATACTGGATCATTTCTAAGCAAAAACAACATTTGATCAAATAAGTCAAATGGAGCCCAAAATATTTTACTGAACATTTTGACCTTTTTCACAATTGTAGGCCAATTCTGCTTTTATGTACTTGGTTAGCCAAATTCATAAAACAATCCTTTCCTTAATCACAATAAGAATAATAAACTTTATGGCGGAGTGGTAACGTCTCGGTCTTTCATCCGGAGGCCCCGGGTTCGAATTCCGGTCAGGGATGGCATTTTTCATACGCTACAAAATTTCAATTTGATATTCCTACGCTTCAAGCGTACATGTTGAATTAATCATAAAAAAAAAGTTAATAACATTCACACAAATTATTTTCATTTATTTTATACGATAAAATTAACTCCTTGAAATTAAATACTGTTTGATTTTGCACTTGTAACAGCCGAGTAATAATAATAATTTCTATTTTTATTTAATATTAAATAAATTTTACTTAATTTCATTTTACTGCATTGCTTCCATTTAATTTTTTTTCCCAACATAAGCGACAGCGCCGGGAAAGTTTTAAAATCTTTGCCGGCTCTTTTAAAAGAAAAATTATAGTTTCTAAATTGAAAATTCAAAGGTGTTTCTCGTTTCCTGAGATGATTTTTTTTTAAAAGTATTGTATTGTATATCTTTCATGTACTCAAATTGTTTTCATACAAAAGTTCAATCATAACTAACTAAAAAAAATGTTGGGTAAAAAAATTATGCGTATTCCATATTATAAAAACCTTACTCGTACTCGATAGCAGGCTCATTTCCGAAACACTTTCTTTTGTCAAAACAGGAGGTTTGTTTGGAATATTTTTTAGGAGAAAAAATTTTTTGTATTTATTTGAAAGAAATATTTGCAACATTTTTTCCTGCAAAAATATCAAATAAAATGAAACTAAGACGTGTATTTTTTTATAAAATAAAATTTTATGTTTTTATTATATTTCTTTCAACATAAGCTTTCTAAATTCGGAATCAAATATTTTAGCATCTCTTTTTCTAACTATTTTCTTAATTTTTAAAAATAATTCTGATTTTTTTTTTTTTTTCTTAATGATCGCCAGATAAGTTGTATATGTATAAGTAGTATGTGCAGTATATCAGCACATCCCTAGTGTGCAGGGGGCTCCCATGGGGCTCCCATTTGAGAGCAACTCAAAAATGTTAAATGAACAGGCCTGGAGTATTAACACATGATTTTAAAGTTCATTGAAAAAAGTATCGACGTAAAACTTTCATACAACCCTAACCAAAATGGCGTCTTTTAACTTTTTTCATATCTACTTCCAAAAATGGTCCTCAGCGCTTCATGAATAACTGAGAACAGAGAACTGCTGAACAGAGAAAAAATTTAGCAAATACTCCTACCACAAAACGATATCTTTTTCGGTATAGGACCACTACTTCAGGTGCACTGATGGCAGATTTTGAAACTAATGTGAAAAATTTAATTAAATACAATTTTTGTTTTGGTTACTGCATAGCTTGATGTTTTTTTTTAGGTCAAAACCTTTCTTTCTTAATATCCTTTAAAATAATGTCACAACCCAATTCTTTCCATTTAAAATATTTTGAGCTTCAGGGGTGATAGTCGTACACCGAAAAAATAGATTGTTCTAAGACAGAAACATTTCCCAATTTTCACTTTTCTGTGTCAAACGGTTGAGAACTTATCTTACGATTTTCATATTTTGCGAATATGGTAGCTTATTACTACTCGTAGTGTGTAAAGAGGAATAGGGTTTTTGTTTATTCAGGATAAACAATAAAACTATTCAATTAATCGTAGAACCAAATTTTCACCCATGTTTATTGGCATAACTGAGAAGGTTTTTAGATGTATTTCATCTCGAAAAATCTGAAAAAAATCTATGTATGTAGTAGTGGAGATTTTCCGGTTGAGGCACAAACTGTAATGAATTGAATTAATTAACTGCCAACTGTGAATCTTTATAACTGTGTGAGCTGGATTTGAACTGAATGATTCAAATAAATCGAATGAAAGATATTACAAAAATTATAGAATTAAATTTACGTTAAATAAAATTATATTAAATAAATTAAAAAAACATCTGTTTAACAATAAACATCTGGAGTTCCCGTGGGAAGTCAGTGTGAGTCTAGAGTTGTGAGGTATTCACCTCGTGGGAGGCTAGCCCAATCATCACCATTAACTGGTAACGAACGGGGTACCCCAGGGGTGCAGTTTTCGAAGGTGAAATGGGGCGTTCTTATAATATCTCTGCATACAATCGTCCGATTTTCAAAATTCAAACGGGGTATTTGTTAGTAGGTTGAAAGCTAACTTTCGCGTGCATCAGGTACACTCGATCTAACAGATCACGGGTTTTCGGAAATGTATAAATACTCGTATATAAAGTTTTTCTGTTTGTTTGTTATTGTATCACCGGAGAACCAACCGAACGATTACTTTCAAATTTGCAGGATACATTCGTTTTATCCCAGGGAAGGTTTTAAGCCTCGACCGAGGTCCTTTCTTCTTTTCTTTTTCCTGTTTCAGCCTCCGGTAACTACCGTTTAGATAATTCTTCAGAGGATGAATGTGGATGATATGTATGAGTGTAAATGAAGTGTAGTCTTGTACATTCTCAGTTCGACCATTCCTGAGATGTGTGGTTAATTGAAACCCAACCACTCGACCGAGGTCCTACCTCCCTTGAAGGTTAAGATATTATAAAATTATTCATTATTTCTTCGCCCCCAAGAAGGGTGAAGTTGTGAATTAAAGATATTCTTTAAGAAAAACATAAATTAATGCTTTTACTTCATTATTATATTTCTGTCACCATGGCAAAGAAATAAATTATGAATTTTTTGTCGTCAAAGTTGTGTGTACTTTAGTTACCATAGTTACTATTATTCTAACTTTTGTGATTTCGTTTTTTTCAGGTTTCTGGAAAGCCTGAATACTATAATTATTATTTATTAGTATTATTCTCACAACCTGAGGATTACGTAAAATGCGGTGGTCGAGAGGGTGGAGCCCTCTGGGTCGCTGGGAATGACGATCAAAACAAGCTGTGCGGGTATCCAGGGCGCTGGTCTACTGGAAAATTGGGAATGGTGAGTGAAGTGAGCTCTGCGGTCATGGAGTAGGTCCCGGAAGGCTGCAAGGAGCCCCTGACTTGACTATGGGATTCACCTGGGCTGACCTGAGTCACGAGGTCCAGGTTCTGGCTAGAAGGGCAGGTTACTATAAATACATTTTAGTGTAAATTTTCCAGAATTGTTTCATAGCCGGCCTTCGTGGCGCTAGTTGTAGCGTCTCGGCCTTTCGCCCGGAGGTCCCGGGTTCGAATCCCGGTCAGGTATAGCATTTTCAAACAGGCTATAAGTCATTGAACTCACCCATCCTCTGAAGAAATTCCTAACAGACCGGGAGGTTAGAGAAGAAGAAAAAGGAATTGTTTTTATGAGAGTAACTTTAATTTTACTTTAATAACATTCATAAAAAATACATTCGACTTTAAGTGATATACTTTGGGTATTCTACAATACTGCGCTCTAAATTTTACAATAAGAGTATATGTAATACAGGATTTACGTTTACATTCCTTCCATATTGATTTATTTCTTTTCAGAAGTTTTTATATACTATACTACTTGCACATGAACGTCAAATAATATTTGTACGAACCCAAACATATGCGGTGTAAACATAGGAAAAATCATTTTCTCACGTTGTTGACAAGTATTGATTTTTTGTATGTAGTCAACTAAAATGAAATGTTACCAGTTCCATAAATATTGTTTTAACCTGTCATCAAAATATATTTTATTTATAATTCGATTTTGTGAATTTTAATCGGTATTCAGGAAAACATTCGAGGAAATTAAAAAATATTTATGAAAAACATTATTTAAAATAAGGGTTGAAACATGAAAAATAATTGTTCTAGTGTACCGTGAGTTTGTTAAACTGTATTTTTGTAATCGGTTAGTAATTTTTATATTAAATAAGTTATTAAATTAATATTATTTAATTCCTTAATAATTTTAATTTTTCAGTCGAAATCCTAAACTTGTATTATTTAACTGATTCCTTGTTGTTACAGTTTGAAGAAAACTAGGTATTGCTGGTATTGAAATTTTCGACACTTTTTATGTAACTTAAATTTTAATATCTACCTTACCGATAAAAATCTTAAATTATATACCAATTAAAATAACAATAAGATCAGATAGAAGTTATACAATTATTTGATAATCCGTTAAAAGATTAAAAAAAATTTGATCATGAGCAATGTTCAGGATATAAAGTAAAAATTTCTCCTTTTGATTAAATTTTTATTTAAAAAACAAAAAAGAAAAAGTTTCGAATTAAACGAATGAAATTGTAACAACACGTATTTATAAAAATCATACTTTTAATAGGGATGTTTTTCTTATTTCCTTACCCTTTACTAGTGACAGAAAATTTGGAAGATTGGAGTACATAAGATTAGAAGCTTTTGACATTTCAAAATCACTATATTTATAGCACTACAGCATATTTACAGCATTTTATAGCACTACATTTAGTGCTATAAAAGAATATTAAAAATCAAATGGGAGGATAAAGTGACAAATGAAAAGGTGTTGCGGCAAATTGATGAAGAATGAAGCATTTGTAAAAAATATAGTTAAAAGAAGAGACTGACTTATAGGCCACATATTAAGGCATCCTGGAATAGTCGCTTTGACATTGGAAGGACAGATAGATGGGAAACATTGTGCAAGCAGGCAACGTTTGGAATATGTGAAACAAATTGTTAGGGATGTAGGATGTAGGTATACCGAAATGAAACGGCTGGTGCTAGATAGGGAATCTTGAAGATCTGCATCAAACCAGTCAAATGACTAAAGATAAAAAATGGTTATATATTTCCTTAATCACTGAAAACCCAACAGGTCATCTCAAACAAATCAATAAAATTGTGATGTTTAATAATCCGACTAATTTATTTGCTTAAGTTCTACATCCAGCTGTACGCCGATAATAATCAACTTCAAATTTCACTTAAAGCAAATACCCAAGGTTTCAGGAGCATTATTCGAAGAACCAATAATAACATCAGTTAGAAAAATGCGTGCGTAAAATAGAAAATTCTTTTTTCTTCCCGAGGCTGGTGTGATATTACACTAGCAAAAAAAAAAAATTTTATACTGACTGAAATGCAACAGATTTTCTTTCGACTCAAAATCTTGAAAATTTTATTGTGAACCGCAAGACAATTATCAGGTGTCAACATTTACTGGTGTTATTTTTGGTTCCTCGAATAATGATCCTGAAGCGTTTGACAGTTGGTGTAAGTGAAATCTGCTATTATCTCGTTCTCTTAAATTTTCCTTGGGCATCATAGGATCTACTATTTTGTAAATGATAAGGATTTCCTTAATATTTATTTCGTATGTGTACGGTATACCGAAATGAAACGACTGGCACTAGATAGGGAATATTGGAGAGCTGCATCAAACCAGTCAAATTACTTACACAAAAAAAGTATATTTTCAATATGTATTGTTAAAAATGTTTAAATAAGATAAATTTTCGGTCATCGTTATATTTATCGTATATTTTAAATCAATCTCACTGAAATAAATTTCAAATTTCTTTACTATTTACTTGAAAATGTTTGTATTGTTAATTATACTTACAGGAATAAAAAATAATCTAGATAATAAACATATTCATATCGGTTTTCTGTAACAAGGAAAAGAGAAAAAAGACACAAAAGTAAAATAAATTTCAATAAAAGAGTAAAAGTTACAAAATCAGCTAATAGATTTATAACAAAGATATCCCAGAGGAACAAAACATTTATAACTTAAATGATAAAGTTAAGGAATGTGGAAATAACTTAAAACAGCACCTTTAAGAGAATAATTCATTCATCTTGTCTGCCATTAGGACAGGTCCAGTCACGGCTGCTGCTCTCTGCCATGTTCTATCCTTTCCATAACCTCTTCCTTTCCATAACCTTTCCTTTCCTCTAACCTCTTTTTTCCGCATATTTTTCCTTTTCCATAATCCCATCCGTTATTTGAAATCTTTTTCTTTCCTTCAATTCACCAAGCATTCTATCGCACCCACTAATAAACAGCTTCTTCTCATACAATGTACTAGCCAGTTCCTTTTCCTATATTCAATCACATTTAGCATCCTCATCGCCTTAGATTTTCTCATTGTCCAGTTTCAGCATCACAGAACATCACACTCCAAATAAAACATTTCATTAATCTCTATCTTAACGCTAAGTTTAACTTTCTACATGGCAGTCTTCCCTTCATTTTAAATGCACGCTTACTTTTCGATATTCTTGTTTTAATTTGTACCGTGCAAGTCAGATCATCAGTTATAAAGCTCCCGTATACTGAAATTTCTTCAGCCGCTCTAAAACTTCATTTTCTATCTTATCTCAATTCTCTCCTCTTTTCCACCTAATAACATACATCTTGTCTTCTTTTTATTTATCCTCATACCCTGACTTTAGCAAGCTTCATTAGTTGTCAAGCATTTCATTTAGTTTACTTGGACTATCCGCCAGTACCGCCAGTCATGTAATCAACAAAACGTATTCAGTCTATTCTTTCCCCGATCTTTATCCCTCTTTCCCCATTCAGACAGTATTTAATTATTTCTTTCAAATATACCGTAGACTAAACAGTGTTAGTGACATGCAGCATCCCTACCTTACTTCCTTCCAATCCCTATTCTTCCTGTCACTTCGTCTCCTACCCTCACTTTTATTCTACGGTTATAGTACAGCTCTTTTATTAGGCGCCTCTCTTTCCAGTCAACTCTCTTCCTTTCCAAAATTATCAGTAATTTATACCATCTAACTCTGTCAAATGCCTTTTCTAGGTCGAGAAATGCAACATATACTCTCCACCTCCTTTTCATGCATGTATTACCTATTACTCTTAGCAACCCTATAGCGTTCCTTATACCAACATCACTTTTAAGCCCATATTGTTCTTCCTCAATAAGAGGAAGAAAAATACAGCAAGGAAGAAGAATAATAGCAAATAAAAAAATGTTTTTAAAAGAAGGAATTGAAATAAGTCAAATATAATCGGCTAAAAAAAAATATATATAAGTTTAATTATTTAGTTTGAAATTGCAACTGGAAATTTTCTCTTCCTTGTAAACAAAAAGATGATAAAGAAAGATTTTTAAAAAATTATCAGGATTTTTATAAACCCTCACATATTATAGTATTCCAATGCGCCAAATTAATTTCAAATATTTTTCATCTTCTAGAATAAAGAAGGTAAGGGAAGAAGGTAAGGATATTAATCAGGTTAATACAAACGGGATACAGACTTTCAATTAAAAAGCTGAAACTAATAATTAACTAAAAAAAAATCATTTTTAAAATCACCAATAAGTGTAATTAGAAGATACGATAAAATACCAATTAGATTATATAATTGTTGGCGGTAAAAACATGACTGTGGTATTAAACATGAACTGTGAAATGTATCCAGAAATTCTCTCTCTTTATATTCATCATCTTCTCTTAGTCTTTTTATTCTTTCTTTTGTTTTAACATTTTTTTCCCCTTTATATTTATCATCTTCTCTTAATTATTTTATTCTTTTCTTGTTCTTAATATTTTCTTCCTCTTCATATTTATCTTTTCGTGTTTTGAGATATATTTCTTCATGTTATCTTTCTTTTTCCTGTATGAAAGTTTCTTTTACATATTTGATTATCACCAAATAATACAATAATTACTGAATATTTTATACCGTAAAGTCGAAATTAACAATTGTAACCAGTATACAGGAGTTCACTAAACGGAATAGTTTAATTATTACTAACTTTTATTAATATGACACACCAGAAATCTAAAACTTTTATTAATCAACAACTCACGAAGATCACAAAGATGTAGCAGTAAGGGGAATTTCACTTTATCCTTATAGTTCATATAAGATTGTTGGATTAATAATTGTATAAATATTTGATGTTAATAAAAACTAATACTTCAGCAATTGTGTAACTGTCCACTTTATTAAAGAATTGGAAAATCGTATCTCACTTTCAAATGAAATAAGTTGAAGTGCAGAAAAAAATGTGTATATGTAATTTAATAGGCGTGCAAGGAAGTCATGTGGTGTCTACATCAGATTTTTTCTTAGTAGGCCTGATGTGAGATTCTTATTGATATTGAGAATGATTAATGCAAATTTTTAGGTGAATGATATTTTTGGTCAGGTTGCCAGCAACCTATTTTATTGTGGGTTACAACTAACACGAATGAAGATAAATAATACGAAAACAATTTAGTTTTTAGAAACCCTTATATTAAAAAAAGGAAATGAATTTTGAGTTGTAGTTTGAAAAAACTAAATTTAAAAAAATCTAAGTTTTTCAAAATAGTAATTTGGTAAATATAGAGTAATAGTTTCAAAAAAAAAAATCTAGAATGGGTAAAACTTTTGTACATTCCAATTCCATTATAGATAAATCACCCTCATTAGAGATAAATATCTCCATGCATCAGATCAAATTTTTATAAGAGATTTTATAGGACTATTGAAGCTCAATTATTATTATTTATCAGATGGAGTGCTAAATCTTATAGATCTCTGAAGTGATGGCTATGAAGAAGTTTACACATACATACGTATATGTATTTGATGAATGAAGTGATTTCTGAAGTGATGGTTATGAAGAAGATTATACGTACATACGTAGGTAACCAGCAAACACATGTGCGTGCGTGCGCAAGCACACTAAAGTTCTCTTTCTTCCAAAAAAAAAGATTGTTTAAATAATTTTGTAATAAAAGTAAAGTAATAATAATAACAAAAAATAAAGTAATAATAATAATAATAATAATAATAATAGTAATAAATTAATATCCTACGGCGAAGGACTGTAGAAAATTTCACTCAGGTTTGTTTTTATTTGTGAAAACAATGTTTAGAAAAAAAATTGTATTATATTTATATTTTATTAATAATAAAATTAAAAATATTTATGTAACGTACATTTTATTAAAAAGGATATAAATAATAGTCAAAAAGTATTAATTTAAAATGAAAACAATAGTATCAACATATAATTAAAAAATAAGAGTAAAACATAATTGTCTAAGTTATAAAATATATCTGCTGTAGAACTACGTGTAGTGCCTGGTCAGCAGGTTACATGTATGCATAGACCACACGCCTGGAAGTGCTTAGCATTAGATGTTAAGTATAAAATGAAGTATTCTATTTAATAACATTACAAATAAACTGCACTAATGTTCAGGAAGGCATTGATTTGTAATCGGATATTGAAATAAATGGTTTATAAATGTATTTTATTCATAGCATGTAATTATTTTTTCTTTTTTTTTTTTTGCTTGATTGTATCATCATATAAGCTTAAACCTTGTGCGTGGGATATGAAAATGGAATTTTTATAGCGTATGAAAAATGCCATGCTTGACCGGGATTCGAACCCAGGACCTCCGAATAAAAGTTCGTGACGCTATCACTCCGCCACGAAGAACTTTTATTATTTAATTTTCTACATTTATTTTGATATTTGGCTAATTAAAAAATTGAAATGTAAAGATGAAATATCATGAATAAATTTTTGTTAAATTGTATCGGTTAAAACGCTATAGCAAATTTATTATTGTTCATTGTAGTATAATTGCATAGATAGTGTTACTGATAAATCAGCTAAAATATTTTCCCTTGTAGTAAATTACTCTATTAACTCAGTTGACAGCTTCGGCTCAGTCTATAAATGGAGACTATAAACATATACCTTTGTTTCTTTTTCCTTTTTAGCCTCCGGTAATTATCTTTCAAATAATAGTTCAGAGGATGAATGAGGTTGATATGTGTGAATGGTAGATAAAGTGTAGTCTTATACAGTCTCAGTTCGACCATTCCCAAACCCAACCACCAAAGAACACCGGTATCCACGATCTAGTATTCAAATCCGTGTAAAAATAACTGACCTGAGTATAATTTTATATTTATACATAAAAAAATTGATTTAACTTAAACTATTCTTTTAATTAATTATTACTCTTATAAATTCTCGTACACAAATTAAAATTAATTCATTATTATTATTATTTTACTGTTATACGTGAAGGGATGAAAAGCAAAAGAGTAAGTATAAGTAAAGCAAATTCTGGTAAAAGTTGTGCCATTGAGAAATTAATTTTTCAGGAGAGTGAATTTTATATTAGTATGTCTGGTAAACTTTATCTAATCAAGTTTGGTAAAGGAAATAAGATAAATAAAACAGAAAATATAATCAAATAATAAAAGTAGTACAATGAAAGAAAGTTTTATAAAAGGAATTATTAAACTTATTTTTGTAGCTTTGTTTTGCTCTTTAACAAATGAACCTTGACCATAATCATCAAATATAACTCGTAAAATAGTAGACAATATCTACTGTTTAAATTAACTAAAATAGAATAGGCTTTTTGAAAATTATCTAAAATAAATAACATTAAAAAAATTACAATATTTATTTTTTTCTTTGAAAATCTTTAGCACGAAGCTAAAAGAGAAATCAACAAAAGGGTAGTTTTTATAAGCAGGCATCAATACCGAGCAATGATTTGCAAGCATCTTACAAAGTAGTAAACAGAACCGAAAATTGTAAGATTCCCTGAACAATCGCAAAAGATCTCATTCTACCGGATGCTGTAGATATCGTAAACATTATGATCGATTATGAAACTGCTGAATGACTCCCAGAAAAAACTTTAAAATGTAGCTTTGTCCAATAACACCATTATCCCAACTCCTGCAGGGGAAGACACCCGCCTTGTATCGCTGCACCACTCCCCCCCGTTCCGTCCTTTGTCCTGTTGGGCTTTAACGGGAGTCGTCTATCGCCCTCTGACTTTTTACATCTCATAATAATAAGCCTGGCCTCATTGGGATGCCACCGATGCAAATGCCTCGGTAGACATTTGCATCGGTGATTTAATAACTCAGCTTATTGCCTTCACTGTAGGCCTCGTCCGGACATCTTGAATGTCCTACATCGTCACTCTGTGAACTAGCTAACCGAGCTTGCGGATCAATAACACTATCAGCCACAACATACAATTTATCATAGGAAAGGATCACAATGATCAGATATTATTTGAAAAATTAAAAAGGGAACGAATTTGGCTTGCAGCTGGATGAGGCTTCAGGTAATAATAGTAATGTTCACTTGATTTGCTACGTGTAGTTTATAGAGGCAATAACAATGAAGAAGACATTCTCTTCAGTAAAAGTATAAGAATCCTAGCGCAAAGGCTCAAGACTTAATCGATATTCTTCATGCTTTTACATCCAAAAAAAATTTGGAGCGGGCTAAGTGCGTTGGTGTCTACAACAATGGTGCTCGTTCTACACCTACTATTTTGGAGGATTGCAGATCTTATTAGAAGCAAAGCCCTGAAACAATGTGGATCATCCACTGAATTATTCACAAGGAAGCAATCGTGTCAAAATGTCTCAATCGTACATTGAACTAGGTCTTAGAATATGCAGTGAATGTGGTAAATTTTATAAAGGCTAGGCCGCTGAAGCCAACATTTTTCAAAAAACTAATCTTTTCATTGCTTCCCCTGAATAAAAATCTGGATTACGGGATGGAAGTTTTGTAGCGTACGAAAAATATAATGCTGAACCGGAATTCAAATCTAGGACTTTTTGGATGAATGGCTGAGACGTCAATGCTGGGATATGGAGGTCAGTTAATTTAATAAGAGAATAAATAAATAAAGATATTATAACTATCTGAGGAAGAAGGTTCAGAAAATTTATTAACTGAAACTGAAAGGTTTGATGACTAAATTTTGTCAAATATCTCCGAACTACAGCAGTTGTAAAGAAACACGAATTAGATATAGGATTAATACCTATTGTAGAATAATCATCGCAAAATAAATGACCGATATCAAGATCCACGAGCTGCTTAAACCAAAACACATAATGTTTATCTAGGCGAAAATAATCGTTTAATCTTTATTTAGAGTACTGTATTTTATGCATGTGAAAAATTAAACTGAGAGAAAGAAGGAAACTTCCTCTAACCTTTTGAAATCTAAGTACGAGGTAAATAGGGTGAAGATCAAGGGAATAAGAAATGAGTAAGTACTGCTAAATGCTGGGAGTGAGAAAATTCAATTAAAAATAAACAAAATAAAAGAGATAGTAGTTGGATACGATATATTTTTAGAAGGGAATACTTGCCTGGTATAGATGACGAAGAAAAAGAAATTATTGTATTCTTACGAGTATAAGAAGAGAATCAAAATTCAAGATCAATAGAGAAAAGCAAAGGAAAGAATCGAGATAAAATACACCTGATACCTGTATAGATTTAAACACAGTTCCATCTTAAAAAAAAAAAAAAATCAAATGCATTACCACGAAAAAAAAATTAAAAATCAGGATAAAAATCGTTTTATGTAACTTATTTTATTTATTTACTGAAGTAGAAAGAAGAAAGATAAGTTATTGTCATAAAACTGAAATTTATTTTTATTTTTAAACAAATAATAAATTAAGCATTGTAAATAAATTTAACGAATTGTCAAAACTCATAAAATTTAAAAAAAGCGTTTAACTGTGAAACAAACGCGGTTTACCAAAGATTTTTTAAAAGTTATTCTGAATAATGAATAATGTATGAATCTTGAGTACCCAGAACAGCTCCAGTGCAATATTACAAAGTACACAAGCCCTGTTTTAACATAAGTAAAATATATTTAACAACTTTAGCATTTTTAATTTCACCCTATTTTGTAAAATTTAAAGATTGAAAATGGTAAACGCATAAAAATAGACGATTTGTAGGTATCACTTAACTCCATTCTCCATAACACCTAAAATACAATATTATTAAATCTTTTTATAGAAGAGCATAAGTCCTTATTAGATCGAAAGTGCATCCAATATCTACGAGATAATTTAATTTAATATGAATTATTAAATTATACTTTTGAACTCTTGGTAGACGCGTGAATTATTTAGATTTATCATTTGTAGTTTAATGTTAAAAGATGTCGGTGTAATCATGCATCCAGATTTATCCGATCGATAGATACATTCCCAAGAGTTATTTAAAAATAGTAATATGATTTAATCGGAATTAACAGAATTTTAGAGCTATCAGTGTTTAATTAAAGAAAATTATTTACATTTATAATAAATAAAATTCCAGATAATAGTGTCTTTCAGAAGGCCATATCAGTACAGTCCTCTTTCATCGGACTATGAACCGATTGTAACTAACAACTGCTAGGAACTCTTTACTGTTAAGATAATTTCTAAAGAGTTCTATAGCGGTACCAGAAATGCCATAATTTCAATATATAGATATTTATATTTTAGCATAGTTAGGTGAAAACCGTGCTGAAAGATTTTACTAAATCTAGAATAACATCCAACGATTTTTTCAGGTTGATTTCATAAGAAAGAATGTTACGGACAAAGAAACCTTGAAAAAAATTATAAATAATAATAGATATATAAGGTGTAAAATATAAATGGTAGTTCGGTACACTGGAAACAGAAGAAAAATTTCTGTTCTTAATTTATTTTTTTATTTTGATAGCCGTACATTTTAGGTAGATTTCATAAGAAAGCTACCTATTGTAATGAGTACCATGATTCGACTTCAGGAAAATTTCGACATATCTTCGTGTTTCACATCCCCCCAGACCCCACAACCACCGTCAGTTCAAAATTTTATACATACATTTATATATATAAATTTTACTTTCTTGTGACACGATAACTGCCGTAATTTTGCGCAAATCACTTTCAAATTGATACATAAAATATAACGACCCTAAATCTCAGTCGAGTCCGTTAATGGACAAAATCGAAATGTGGGGTGGAAATAAGAGGACTCTTTCGAAAGAAACAGAATATCGCTATAACTTTCTTATTACGTAAAATATCGACTTCAATTAAAGTTCTTACTATTCTTTGGATAAGGGTCTAAAACTTATTTCAGTAAATCTTTTTTATTTCACCAACCATTGATCCCGGGGGTGAAAAAAATATGGGGTTTTGAAGACAAAATCATCATACCTCCCTTAATTGGCGCACAGTATCGAATCGGTTTAAAGTGGTCATTAGTCCTCTAAACATTACCAAAAACTTTTGTCTGAAACAATTTATGATATGACCAACCCTTACGGCACGGGATGACCAAAATGTAGCTGGAATTGTAATAAGATGGGCTTGTATGCTAAACATGTAAAACTTTTTTCACACGCAACCATTGTCGTATTGAGTAAATTAAATTTGAAGTTTTTCTTAATTTTAAGGTGGAAATCTTTTTTATCCCCTATTCAGCACCAGTGGAATCTACCTACGCCTTCCGGCATGCCGAAAGGAATTTTTTTTCATTAAAGCCAATCAACGCAGCATCTTCATACTTACGTCTGATTAAAAATCAAACCGATTAGAATCTCAAATTCTCGCTAAAAAAAAAAAGTAAATGATATGGTTTTAATAAATTTTTCCAAACATTTTCGATAGATTACTGAGAAGATTAATAAGCTTAAATTTTTGGTTGTGAGGGTTCACTGGATTTAACTTTTTTTTTTAGTTATGCTTGATTTAAATCATTTGAAGAAGCATTTACGAGGCAAATACTGAACATGAAAGTTAGAGGATTTGATATACTCGTATTAGGAATAATTATTTTTTTTATATAAATTATTTATTTTGTCAAAACACAGACAGAAACTATTTTTTAAAGCGACTATTATTTAA
Organism: Lycorma delicatula; assembly: GCF_047948215.1. NCBI lineage: Eukaryota > Metazoa > Arthropoda > Insecta > Hemiptera > Fulgoridae > Lycorma > Lycorma delicatula. Next base: position 37,722,932 of record NC_134457.1, on the reverse strand, counting down.
TTAATATCATCTATAATAATCTGGTTTAAAAATAAGGGATTCTGTAGTGAAATCAGTCACCCCACAATAACATACATCATTAATCCCAATAAACAATAAATTTTTTCAATAATTTATTGACATACAGTTTTCCCAAATTAGAAAAATATATATTCAGAATCTCTGGGGACAACTAAGGCTGTAGCGTAGGATTTTTCAGAACTCAATAAATCGATTATACAAATGCATGACTTTTTTAATATTTCGTTTGCATGGGTGGGGTTTATTACTGTAATTTCTAACTTTAGCTTTGTAAAGCGTGTCTTTTTATTTAAATAACTGTATTTGGTTTTCGGATTTATATTGAATGGTTTTTTTGGTTAACTTTTTTTCGTATCTTGCTGCTCTTTTAATGGTTATTATTAGCCCTGTTAATCTAGAGTTTTTGAGGTTACTTGGAATGAGGTACATTGTAGGTTTTCATTTCGCTTTCAATTAATTTATTTAGTTTGTTCTGAAAATGCTTTTATAACTTCAGAATATGAAATGTTTTTTATTAGATGATTGTACATTCCGTATTTAAGCTTGTAATTTACGTTTGTAATTTATCATTTTATTACCCTTGCATACATTGTAATAAATTTATTTTTAAAACTAATACATCTTTTTACAACCTGTCGCACAGTATTGGTCGTCAATAGTTGCTTTTTAAAATAAAAAAGGAATTTTAATTTGGAATATTACAAAAATATGATCTTTACACTTCATGATATGGTTGTGTTTACACCTTAAATTTATTTTTGAACGATATTTGAAATCATTTTCATATGAATTTAAATTAATTTCACCGATAAAGATAGTAGAATACACGTTAAAAAGAGATTATCTGTACTATTTAGGAAGGAAACCTAATTTTCTACCAGAAATATATAAATTGCTAACAGATTTATTTTTTATGTTTTATCAATATTCATGTGAATATTACGTTTAGCATACTACTGTCTTTCAAAAAATTATTGTCTTTCAAGAAATAGTACTAAAATCGTCATCCAATTCAATAGTTTCATACCTATCCAAATCAAAAAAAAGTAGGATTTACCCGTCACGCGACTTTTTTCTGATATACGGCTTACACGCACATACATACAAAACTTAATTTAAAATATATATCATTTTATTTAAATATAATATTTTTTGTTTATTTCATTCAATGATTCTAACTAAAGCACGCGCGCATATTATATTTCATTTGCACGGGTGCGGCTGTACTAACGGCAACTTTAAATACTTTTATTCATTTTAAATATCATTAATTTATTTAATTCTGCCGGTCACCTATGACGTCACAACATACAGATGACTAGCAGCTGTAAATTAATGCTACACTAGCGCTCCTTGTGGTGAGAGGGGGTACTGCTGATGCAGTATGCCAATCAGCCACTAATTTATTTAAAGCCTTTTATTGGAGAGGGGTGCGATTTTGGAATTTTTTTTTTTGTTTGAAATATTAATATTTTTAAATTGTTGAGAAAATGTGCCTAAGAAAAATAAGACTTTAATTAGGTGAAATCTCGAGTTACTGAGGGTAACCTTGCTCTACATCCTCACCCGCTTGACCTTTAAGTTGAAAATTTAATGTCATCAATGCCCCATACATAGAAGTAATCTGACCAAGTTTGGTTAAAATCAGTCCACTAATTCGGAAGATATAGAATGATTTAGGGTGCGACACCAAATACAAACTCGTACATACGAACATACGGAAATTTTTCCATCAGGTTTTTGGGTTTTTTAAGTTTCTCAGGTATCAAATCGTAAAGATCCGGTGAAAAGCACATATGCACAAATTAGACCGATTACAATAATTTTTCTTCTAAAGCTACAGCTCTGTTATAACGCTAGACGGGAAAGTAAAAAATAAAAATCCGTTTTCAAAAGTAAAAATAAAAAACCCAAAAATCATAATTTCTTAATTAACAATTGATATTAAGTAGTTATTTCCCTTAAACATTTGCAAAAGTTGTGTTTAAGATCCGTTAATTCATTAAAATTTTCAATCCTGAACTTAAAGCTTACTTTGGTTTTATGGAATTATTTTTTGGCACGTTGAAGGAGATTAGTATTTTCAATAGTCATATGTAATTTTTTTAAAAACAGTTATCGATAGAAAAACAAAATGACATACAAAGGTTTTGTATGTCATTTCTTTGGACGAGGATGAATCTTGGCCTTTGCGACCAAGATTCATCCTCGTCCGCCAAAGAAGGGCCAGACTCGGAAGCATCAGCATCAACACAATGACCGCAGTTACAATGTCACACATAATCCCTAGCCTATTGCCTCAAAGAAGAAGGAATTCCCGAAGACTTCACTTTCTGGCCGATATCAGCAGCCACATCCATTGAGGGACACGAGTTACTCCCTTTTTGCGAAAATAAACAAGTGCCTCGCACATGTCGCTCAGACTTTCCGTCCCCAGACAAAGGTTTACGACTCCCACTCTCCTCTTAAGCCCCCCTCCACCTTGCAGAGGCCTTACTAACATCCCCATCAGATTTCACACCATCCTTATCTGTCATCATATTATCTCAGTAGTAGAAAATCAAAAATGTAAACAACTCCGATCAACTGTTATAAACAAAGTTAGAAATAAACAGTTTTTCGCGTAAAACTAATTTCAAATCACCAAAACTTGTTGAAAAGCACACCAAAAACTGTCTAAAAAGTCCAATGAACCACCACAGTAACAAAAAATATAAATACAATTAAGAAAACACGAAAAAAAACTAACCCTAGCCTATGGTGCTAAGGACAACAGCCCTTAGCAAAAAAGTACACACAAGAGTATAATTAGTGAAAATGAATAAAAATCAAGTCCAAAACTCCGGAATTGAGGGGGACTAGACCGGAATTCAGATCTACACCCGAAAATAACACCTGCAAACAACAGAAACGTAATATTATATAAAAAACAGTAAATACACGCTGTAACTTACCGTTGCTACGGGCAACCGTTGCTACGAGCAACGAGTGACTACGGGATTAAAGTAAAATATAACTAATAACTTTAAAAAAACAACAAAACAAAAACAGGAACTCAATAAAATAGCACTGACGAAAACATTAATAACGTAATAGTAAACACTGCTACAAAGCTGGTGAAGACACTTCCGACCGCTACTACACTTGGAAACCAACTCTGGTAGCACCAACTAAGTGGTATAACTTACAGTACATTATTACACGCAGAAAGCAGTAATTGTTCTTGCACGTGGGCGTAAGAGAATGATTCAGTCTAAACTACTGAGGTATTACTCATACACGCTGAATTCATATTTACATCTGCTGCACAGTTTCGTGAGACGGACTATACAACCAGAAAAATCAAATATTTAGTTAAAACAAAAAAAAATTGACTAAGAGTAGTTACATTATTAGAAGATTAATCTTACCTACGATGTGGCGCCCTACTTATGTCCTTTGCATTTTTCTCACATATAGGTTATTCTTATTTTACACAAAAACATTTTATCGGTCATTTTTTTACTCAGTTTATGATCAGTCTTCATTCTGACAACGGCCGAAGTACGTAAAGGTTTTATGTTCATTAGAACTACAGAAAAAAAAGTTTAAGCTTATTCCTGATGCAGAAAAGTTACATGTTATTGCTTATGCAAAGGAGCATGAAATTCAGGCTACAAGCAGATAATTTGATGTCAGTTCCGCATCCGTAAGTGACAAAAGATGTAATCTAATTTCTTGTAGCCAATAAAAACAAGAGAGCATTTCGACGGAAAAAAGCAAAATATTTGGAAATAGAAGAAAAACTTGTAATGCTTATATTGGATGTAAATCGGTTTGGATAAGCAGTTTATACAGAAATGTGACGGATGAAAACCCTGGAAATTGCAGTTGAATTAAATATCGGTAGGCACGAATTTAAAGCTACTCTTAACTAATTATGCTGATTTCTTTAACGAAATAGTTTTTCTATTCAAAGTAAGACAACAACACAGCGGCTACCAGAAGCATACGAAGATAAACTGACAACGTTTCAAAGATATGTCTTATAAATTTAACAAAAAGGAACAGTTTTTCCCTAATCAAATTGGAAATTGCCATCGGATACCGGTGACATTCGAAATGCCATCAATAATAAAAATTGTTATTGCAAGTGCAAAGAGTGTTCGGATAACGATTTACCGATTACAAAATAAACGTTGATCGGGTCTGCTGACATTATTTCTGGTCGGGGAAAAATTCCTTCCTATCTAATCTTTATAAGAAAATAACTATCAAAAGGTGAAAAATTTCACTCCATTTTTTTTTTTTTGCTCAGAAGAAAAGGGATCACAAGTAAAAGGGACGGATGAATAGATGAATAATAAATTAATACTGAACTTCGTCTGGGAGCTTAGAACAGGAACAGGCGCCTTATTACGAAAACCTTCCATATTTATAGCGAACAGTTTTAGGAGTCATACGACAAATCACATAAAGCGAAGACTGATTGATAAAAAGTGTTGTCAGAGTATTATTATTGGTGGACTCACATTCATTCTTCAACCTCTAGATATCTGCGTTCAGGAAATGTATTTCAATGCTCTAGATGTAAGTGAGAACAATTATTTGTGGTTGAGTAATTGCGAATACAACTGCAATTCTACGGCTGACGGAAACTTAAACACTGAAGACAGTAATTAAGAAAAATATAGTTTCTTTGGTTTTAATTAAATATTTATAATATTTATTGATTATTTTACTGACATTATGCAGATAGAGTTATAAAATTAATTTTCAATTGTGATTTTTTTTAATAAAATGCAAAAAAAGTAATAAAACGTAATTAATCTTTTTCAATTTTCCAAACCAAGACGCGCACAATTAGCGCGTCTTACATGGGTGCGTGTGGTGCACGGATGTAAACGGTGTACGTTAAATTAGCTTAAAGTGAATGGTTTTTATTGCACTAGTGTTTTAAAACAAATAATATAAGTATTTATTTTTCTTAGGTATTATTCGTCCCATTTTAAATAATAAAACCGTACCGAATAAT